>NC_135714.1:90250383-90558110 GCF_964656455.1 Halichoerus grypus
CTGGGCCCTTGCTGTTCTCTCTGCTAGAATACATTTTTCTTACGCTTACCCTGTCTGGCTTTTTGTCATCACTCAGATCTCAGCAAACCATTACCTACTCCAAGAGATTGCCCCTGACTGTTTTACCTAATGGTGCTCACAATTTTTCCTAGGTTCTTCTCTGTCACTTACCCTGTTTTATTTTCCATATATCTTTCATCACTCTCCTGATATGTTTATTTAGTCTTTGTTATTCCCTTAGCCCCTAGAATAATCCCTGGCAAATGTGTTTGTGTGTGTGGTGTGGGGGCAGGGGAGGGGTATGGAAGGAAAGGATTCAATAAATATTGGATGAAGGAAAGATCTAATGATTTAGCTTGGTATTCTTTTTCATGTACCTGAAGGACAAAATACTGTCCTTACCCAAATTGTTAATGAACATGTCAACATTGCTTTCTTTGCTTGCTGCTGCAAACTCCTCCTTTCTTTTCTAATTTTTACTTTGCTTACTCTTCTAATGAGCAAATATACAATGCCTTACTATGATATAACTGTGTAAAAAACACATATATATTTTTTGATTTTTTTGAAATACTATTTCCACTTTGAAATGTTGGAAACATTAAAATTAACATTTTAATTTACACAGGCATTTGCCTAGTTAGAACAATATAAAAAATGGTGTCTCTTTTCAAAAGCAGGCTTTCAGCCTGGCCAAAGTTTGTTTCACCTGGGAGATTACTCAGAGCACTGCGTTTGTGTGGAAATGAAATTGGAGTTTGTCCCTGGTACAACATAAATAAGAAAGAATGTGTCATGAGGGACAGGAGCTGGGGATTCTGAAAGATACTCCTCTGCTCCGGGACAGGACACAGCTGCTCCCTCTCACAAGGACAATTAGAAACAAATCCTTGAGTTTGGCTTTGTGTTTATCTACTTGTTACTCGATGGCTTTCGGGTGGAAAGAGTGATAGCTCATAATTGGGTTTATTTTTGCTTATCTACAGTTCACAGATTTTTAGTTATGGCACCAAAATATCAAGGGATGCATATAAAAAATCTGAAGCAGTTTCCAGATATTCATTTATTTGTTAATCTGAAAAATCCAAAAAGACTATTTGATCGTTTTCTGGATAGAAGATCAATCATTTTAAGAAATGCAGTATAATTATATAGTAGTTATAATTATACACAATTGTAATCACACAGTTGACTTTTTGTATAAGACTAGAAACACAGGGGTTGTCAGAAGAGGTGACATGTATTTTGTTTGTGTGTTTGCTTCTAAGGAGCATAGCGGCCACTGATCATGAACCAACAGATGCCAGAAAATCCTTCCCTTGTTTTGATGAGCCCAACAAAAAAGCAACTTATACAATATCCATCATCCACCCCAAAGAATATAAGGCAGTTTCAAATATGCCGGTGGAGGTAAGTACTTTAAAAATTTTTTTTGTTTATGCAGATCGTCAATTTATAATATCAGGTAAGTTATCTTCTTTTGCTATGAGAGAACCCACTGAATTCTCAAATTAAATGTGCTCCCATAGTTCATTTAGAGGCTTGAAAACACATTTTGGCAATATTTTTTCTTTGAATCCTAAAAATCTTTAACCTAATGTATCATAGGTCAAAACACCATGGTTGGGCTCCAAACAAGAATGACTACAGTAGACACTCCTCAACTGGGCTCTGCCTAACTGAAAGAACCCCTTAGTTCTGACAGACTAATGACAAACTCATGGAATTAGAGACTTAAAAATATTCCTGGGCCTGGTCACCGTTCTTGGTTTTCAGTTGAATATAAGCCCAGTGTTTAAGACAGAGCTACTGCAAAAACCCATCACTTAACTATTGGAGTATAGAACCAAGTCCAAGAAAACCCATGCCCATAGATTTCCTAGTAAACAAGTAGTCCTCATGAAACGTTAACAAAAAATAGGCTCCAGTAAGTTCTGTCTGTATAATTATTGGCATAAGACTTTTTCCCCTGTTACCGCTCCTCAACCACAGAACGGGTAATGCAGCTAACTAAAGTGTCATTACCTAAAGTTGGGGGTATTGTACCTTATACATATAATAAAGGCACATATATTGACATGTAAAAAGGTCGGGCTCATCCTTAGATATAATTGTCACCTACCTAATACCAGAAAAACACCCAGCCTAAATTATATCTCCCATCTTTCTGATCCACTATCTGAAATGTCACCATTGAAATTCATCCCTTTTAATGATAAATATTCCTCCAAAAAACAAGAACAAAATAAAGCAAACAAAAGCTTTAGGAGAGTTAAAAAGTAAATTGTGTCAGCCATCTGTGCCTCGTTTATCGATTTGTTTTCTTCTGGTGTTGGTCACCCGACCCATTGTGTTTTGACTGCAGAAGAAAGAGGAGAGGATACACTTAAAGTCTGACCCACTAATTTAGAAGACTGGGTCAGCGTAAAAGGCCCTTTGAATGTTCCATCTGGAAGGAGGAGGGCAGGTGGGAGGAGAGAGGATGCAAACCTTACCAGCCTCTAGCTTTAGACCTCCCAGATGACCTTTGCATTTTGCAGAGTATATTTCCTCACCTGTCACTTGTTCCAGGCAATAGTCCCGGAAGAGGGAGAATATTCTGGGTCGTTAGGCGATCAAAACTGACACTGCTAGTTCTCGTTGTAGAGTAACTTTGCCGGCGCTCGGACACTTCTCTCCCAGCACTTGCACTCGCAGGCTTGCTTGTCAAGGAGGATCGATTCTAGTCCAGCCTGCCTCCCTTAACCCCCCCGTGAGAGCTTCCCAGCTTCCCCCAGTGGTGATCTACTGTGTGGCTGCAGGGCGTGTGGAAGTATTTAAACAATGGTAGCCGGAGTTGGGCAAGTATCCATGGATGGAGTAGGACCGCTGATTGGCAGTTAGGAAGACAAAGCTCGCATGGACAACAAACCGGACAGATAGAATCCATAGCGACATCAAAGAATGAAATCCTTCTCTCTGTCCATGGTAACCAAGGCAGTGACTTTAGTGATAATACCTTGGCTCTTTGATGGGAGACCCCAGCGATGGGAAAGAGAACCCAGCACCCTGCTATGCCTGGTACAGCGACTGCCCTCCCACGTCCCTATCTGCTCCTCTCTTCCTGAGTGCCAGGTACGGAGCACCAGCCTTCTCGTCATTGACGGAGCTGGTCTCCCCTCAAATGTTATGGTCAGGATGGTGTATTTAATGGAGAAAGACAAAATCCTACATCACAGCCAAAGTGGTATTTTTCCCTGGGAAACCTCATACAATGCAAAGTTGAATCACTCTTTCACAGGACTAAAAATAAATGCCTTTTCCTTCAGTCTTTTTCTTACATCACCATTCCGGGGTAAAAAGAAATGTTAAACCTAAGCTCTGACGAACCGGACTGAGAAGCCAGGTTTGGAGAAATCATTTGTCTGTCTTGTACATGATTCATCTTTTGATCAACAAAATGTTTTCTTTTGTTTCAATAGAAAGAAGAGTTGATGGACGATAAGTGGAATAGAACAACTTTCAGGAAGTCTGTCCCTATGAGCACCTACCTGGTGTGCTTTGCTGTACATCAATTTGATCGCGTTGAGAGAATATCAAATCGGGGAATACCTGTGAGTCCCATTATATTTTTAAAAATTTCCTACCTATGCATTTGTGATTAATTTTCTATGTTTTTTGAATAGTTTTTCTCCTCACATAACAGACTGGGAAAGCCCACTAGTTCTCAGGGTCCGTGAGCTTGACGATAGATACGCTGAGCAATACAGAACATCATAAGCCAAAAGGACACATGTGAGAAATAAACAAACATGACCAGCATAGGAATGACTAGGTTTGGATTATTTTAAAAGGAAAGCTCACTATAAAGACAAAGCGAGCTCCTAAGTACATTGGCACAAGTGTATTAAAATATTTGAGCATGCCCAATTTAGTGAAGCGATTGAGTATGTGTGTTTGGGTGGGGTCCTGGATGGAGACCAGAGAGGGAAGAGGAGACCACAAGAAGATGAATACCCTTCAGAGTCTACTATGCCATTCCTATATGTAATTCAAAATAAGACAACAACAGAGTGTCAAAAAATATTTTTTAAAGTGTAAGAGATAAATAAGCTTTTTAAAATCAAGATGACCAGGGTGCCTGGGTGGTGGTTCAGTCGGTTAAGCATCTGCCTCTGGCTCAGGTCCTGATCCCAGGGTCCTAGGATCAAGGGTCTTGGGATGGAGCCCTGAGTCCGAGTCTGGCTGCCTGCTCAGTGGGGAGTCTGCTTCTCCCTCTGCCCCTCCCCCTGTTCATGCTCTCTCTCTCTCTTTCTCTCTCTCTCTCAAATAAATAAAATCTTGAAAATAAAATAAATAAAATTAAGATGACCAATTCAATAATTTTCTTTTAAAAACACAAATATTTTACCTAATTTGTCTTCTCATTTTGGAGTCCCCCATTTTGCTTCTGCCCTAAACTCTTGCTTAATCTGTCTTTTGGTTCGTCTCCCACTGTGCTACATATTATATACATAAAACCTCATACTCTTTGCAATATAACTTTCGAAGGAAAAAAATCATCGCTCCCATTTTACAGAGGAGAGAATTGAAATTTACTATGTTCAAGTAATTTGCTCAAGATTACCCAGATGGCAAGTCATGGAGACTCAGATTCTTTCCAAATACCGTACCCTGCTAAACCTTCTGAAATATGATATTCTAAAAATGTCTTTACCTCTTTACCAATCACTGGAAGGAAGGGATGAATTCCTCTATTTCCCGTGAAACTGCTTCCAGAGGGAATTTAATGTCGGCTAGTAAGAGTCAAGCGTGGTTACCAGTGTGCTGCCTATACTATATCCAGATTATAGCAAGTGGGGGAATGTCCTAAGACCTATTCAAAGGGGCTGTATATGCTGATGACTTCTGTCATCTCATACCACATGTGTTGCTTTGATGTGACCTTCCGTTATCGTGAAAAGCACTGCCGGGGGCTGATAGATAATATTAGGTGTAAAAAAGAAATGACACTGGGAAGAGGAAATTGTTTTTCTGTGCTGTGCTGAATGTCACCGCTGGTGCTCCTCCCGCACCATGTAGAGGGGAAAGCATTAGTCCAGCTTCTTTTCTCTTCCCGTCTCATAGCAGTCATAGAATTTTCATCTGAAGGTTCTTTCTTCATTCCCTGCAGTTCAGTTGCACGAATGTCTTTCACCATGTGCAGGTGTTTTCCACACCAATTTCTAAACATGATGATTATGTCTGGGGCAAGTTTTTTACTTTGGGTAGAAATGCCAAGGCAAAGCAGAAAGCATAAACAATTCACTAATGATGACGTAATTTCCTAAATGAAGACCACGCAACCAACCAATCAGCAAAACGACATGTACTTGGAGTTATTTCCCACAGTGACAGTGAGTTTGCATTGCCAATGTGACTCTATCACCTGGTCCTCTGACCAAGGACACTTATTTGTAAGGTGGTGACACTGGCTGGTTGAGTCATGAGAACCTGTACCAGTTAGTTAGCTGAGCTTGAATGATGGATTTTATATAAAGGATTTGGATTACATAATGGAAAATATGATTTGGCAAAAGATCCCAATGGCCTTTAAGCAGCAAACGTTTCTTAAATATCAGAGCTGAGCGCATAACATTCTATTGTAAATTTGGTGAAGTTTTCACCATTTGGGTGGGAAATGAATATTGTCATAATACATTGCTTTTTGATCATCTATTTTAATAAGAGAGGAACAGGAAGCCATAATCTTTTTGGACACTTCCCAGAGACTCAGGGTCAGGAGAAGGCAGTGAAAGTGAGGCACGGAGCTTAGCAAAGTAGCTCTTCCCCCGACCCCATCTACAGAAGACAGGCAACCAGGTTTTGCAGGAGTGCAAAATCTTTGCCCTCCTGCAAAAGCTGGTAAGGCTGTTTTCTACAAAAGGTGAACAGAACCTTATAAGAAAACTTCTAAGGCATCTAGTGTGAATGTCAGTTTATGGTAAATTCTGCCTCATTGGCATTTGAGAGGTTCCCTGCCTGGCTTTTCCTTCCCACCCCCCCCTAAATTGAAATATAACAGTTAGCACTCAAGCACAAATGCCCCAGTGCAATTTCCCACTCCAGAAAGAGTTACAAGGAAACCAGCCTACTTAAATCAACCTAAATGTGACATCAGCAGGAACACGAACCAGCCTCAGTGTTGCATTCTTAGAGCTGAACAGACAACTTAAGACAAACAAGCATATGAGGAAAACAACAACATAAAAGAGAAAATCCAAGACAAATAAACAGAATAACACAGTGGGGGCAAGTAGTAATAATTGGGGAAAGTAAAGAGAATTCCCAAAAAAAGCCATAAAAAATCAAACCTTCTCATACATACAACCTTCAGTTATTGCTCTCAGAGACTCAAGAAGATACGATCACTATAAAATAGAACAGAAAGCTATGAGAAAATAATTGGAAATCAGTAGCCTGAGTTTAAAAACATGATTTCCAAAGCATAACCGGGCCCTGACCCCCAGGAACCTGTTACCAAGTACCAATTAGCCTATGCCTTCAGTTCTGCCCACTGCTTTGTACTTTTATCAAGTCCATGGAGATTTTGTTTAAAGTCCTAATATGTCTTGTGAGTTTTCCATTTTTCCTTTGCATCTGTCATTCCTGAATGTGGGGGTACATCAGATCTTCAGGTTACTGTACCATCTTGACCCAAAGTCCCTTTATTTCTATTTCGGTTTAAAAAAAAAAAAAAGAAACTAGGCGGTTTTTGTGTAATACAACACTTTTAGTAGAAATTTCATGAACCAAAAGACAATTCTTTTTTTTTTTTAAAGATTTTATTTATTTATTTGAAAGGGAGAGAGAGAGAGAGAGCTCGCACAGCAGAGGGGGGAGGGACAGAAGGAGAGGGAGAGAGACAAGTAAACTCCCCACCCAGTGGGGAGTCTGACGTGGGGCTTGATCCCAGGATCCTGAGATCAGGACCTGAGCCAAAGTCAGACACTTAACTGACTGAGCCACCCAGGTGCCCCCAAAGACCATTCTTATCCACTTTGTTCTGACAGTATTATTCTGGTACATTTGCTATTCATAATCAGATTATACCGTGCAATCAAGAATCAGTAGTACCCTGATTAAACTCTTTTGAGTATGTTTGCCTTTCTGGTATAGTTCCTTTGTATCAGTAAACACAGAATGCAGACCTATATTCTTCTTGTTTACTGGCGATTGCACAGCGGATATTAGTAGTTGAACTGTTCATTATGCTTGAAATGTCCTTGTTACTCATGAGAAAAAATTAGAGTACTCATCCCCAAAAATTGTTAAGAAGAAGGGTACTGAGTTTGGAAGGTAGCTCAAAAGACTTTTAAGTTTAACTCTGTATATTTCCTTTTTTGAATATTATTTGTATTACATTTTGATTCAGTCCTAAAAATCCAGAATAACTTGAAGAGATACTCCAAGTAATTTAGCAACAATTGAGGCCAGCCATTGATGGAATGACTTTAAACTCTGTTGGTAAGAAATCTCCTGAGGCCTCTTTCAGGTTTAGTTGATTGTTTAAGGGTTTTAAAGTAAATAAAATCTTCAGGTATTTATCCAAAGAAAATGAAAACACAAATTCAAAAAGATATGTGCACCCTTACTTTACTGCAACAGTATTTACAGTAGCCAAGATATGGAAACAACTTAAGTGTCCATTGATAGATAAATGGATAATTACACACACATACACACACACACACACACAGGAATATTATTCAGCCATTAAAGAATGAAATCTTGCCATTTGTGACAACATAGGTACATCTTAAGTGCTAAGTGAAATAAGTCAGACAGAGAGAGACAAATAGTGTATGATTTCACTTACATGTGGAAACTAAAAAACAAACAAAACAAAAATAAAAATAAACCAAAAACACAGGCTCATAGATACAGAGAACATGGTGGTGGTTGCCAGAGGCAAGGGGTGGGGGGTGGGTATAATGGGTGAAGGGGGTCAGAAGGGACAAACTTCCAGTTATAAAATAAATAAGTTATGGGGATGAAAAACTAAAATAAAATAAATGAAATCACTGAATTCTACTTTAAAAAACAAAAATTAAAAAAACCTGATCAGTGCAAAATGTGGAGATTATATGACTTTCCAGTTAAGTGAATTAACTCCTGAATTATCAATAAAATGCACTGTATTGTTTTTATAGAAATTGAATTTTGGGAAACAGTGCTCTTGATAAAAATGTCATTAACCTGATAGGTTAGTTCAGAGTTTTCCGTTGGGCTATATTGCATTCCATTTTCAAATCCAGAACAACATGGATTATGAATATATATTTTTTTAATTTTATTTTATTATGTTATGTTAATCACCATACATTACATCATTAGTCTTTGATGTAGTGTTCCATGATTCATTGTTTGCGTACAACACCCAGTGCTCCATTCAATATATATGAGTATATTTTTAAGTTTTAAAATTTATAGGTTTAATACACATACATTATTGAAGATTTGGACCAAGAAAAGCAGGTAAGAAAAAGGAAAATCACCCATATTATGGTGTATAAAATCATTCTAAGTTATTAGCTTGTGAAGTACATTTGACCTATGACCTCAGTAACTTTGCCAGAATTTTTAGTTTTGCACTAGTCTTCCAGGAATCAAATTCAGGACAAGTTATATGGTAAGGGTGATCCTGTTCCTGAGAAACAGTAAGTTCTAATTAGGACTTGAGTTTCTTTGGGCATTTGATCTCTGTTTTTTGTGAAGAAAGATGTGCAAAAAGGAGCAGATAACTTGCTGGAGATCATTTCAACTCTAGTCATATTCTCCTTGGCTTTCATGATCAGGGGGAGGAAGTTGAGGGGGACTGCTCACTAAGAGAGTGCTGGTATTACCCATTATTTAGGTTTATACTATAACCATATTAATTTGATTAATTCAGTAAAAGAGATTATAGTGTGCCTGCTTCCATAAATTTATAGGATGATTCCCGATAAGGAATTACACTGGAATTATACCTTTGAATGAATCCTTCCTACTTGCCTACTTGTTTCTGACTTAGTCCATTATTTGTCTGGATTAGAAAGATTGGTTGAAGGCAAGAAATAGGTGTATCGTGGGTTTTTTTTTTAATAAGCTTTATTTTTTAGAGCAGTTTTAGGTTTTTTGCAATGGATTTTAATTTATATATTCCCTTACATGGAAATATTCTTAATAGAAATAAGTTTCATTGTTTTAATACTCAGATATGTTTTTAAACTCCTTATTTTGAGATAATTTTATCATTAGGGATTGCGAAGATATAACAGAGTCCCTATGTGACATTCACCCAGCTTCTGCCAAAGTTAACGTCTTACAAAACCATTTATCATCCATTCCTCGAAACTAAGAAATTAGTTTTGTACAAACTATTAACTAGACTACATTGAATTTCACCAGATTTTCCACTAAAGCGCTTTTTCTGTTCCAGGATCCAATAGGTGATACCACATTGTGTTTGGTCATGATGTCTCCTTAATTTTGTCCAGTCTGTGGCATTTTCTCAGTCCTTCCCTGTTTTTAACGATCTGGATATTTTTGAAGAGTACTGGTCAGATAGTTTGTACAATGTCCCTCAAGTTGAGTTTGTCTGACGTTTTCTCATGATTGGAGTGGGGTTTTGGATTTGGAGGAAAAATACCACAGAGATAAAGTATCCCACTCATTAGATCATATCAGGGGGTACATGCTATCAACACAACTTATTACTGGTGAGGCTAACTTTGATCACTTAGTTAAGGTGATGTCTGCTAGGTTTCTGTAGTGTAAATTATTATTTTACTTTTTCATACTCTATCTGTTATAAACGATCACTAAGTACAGCCCGTCCCCAAGAGGAAAGGGATTAAGCCCCACTTCCTGGAGGAAGGACTATCAGAGAATTTATGGAGATATATTATAGCCACCTCAGTGATGAATAAATATTTACAGGGAGAGATAAATAAAGGTTATGTACCTATCCTATTTCTCCTTAAAGCTTTGACCCTCATTGTTGCATTCATCAATGGATCTCACTGGCAGCAATTCTTATTGTCACGTTCTAAAGACAATTTTCTACTGCCCCAGAGCTATTTTTGACATAGGTTTATTTTATTATGTTAAAGGACATTTTTGCTATGGCTTTGCGAAGGTTTCAGAATGAGCTTAATTTTAATTACGTTTTTATGAGCGTTTTAAAAAGAATTCATTTCTTTACGGGGAAGGTCTATTCTAAATTCATGGCTCTTAATCTTCCCCAAAAGAATGCATTCAATTCAGGAAGCCATAGATGATCGCTAAGGATTCGTATTCTTCATTTAAATTTACAAAAATGTAAACATAATATGAATTAAAAATAATATAAAATTCTATGAAGTAAGTTAGACTTTTTAAATATTTGGTTTTTGTTCAAAAAAATTCTACTGGGGTAATAATATCATCAAGCCTCAAACAACTTCAATTTTGACTCAAATGAAAAGTAAGCTTCGAACAAACCCTTCGTGTAACCCAAGTGACGGTGCTGGGTTGTTTCTCAAACAGCACCTCCCAGCAGCTGAGTTCTAAACTCAACAGTTCTGGCCACATTTGACCTTGCAAAGCCACGACAGAAAAATAGTCCATAGTCACCCACACTTCGAGCCATGGTTTTGCATATTTATGATAATTTGTCTGTGGGGAAGGGGCAAGCTCAAACTTAGGAAGACTACACCACATTCCTGGGATCAAAACTTGAAAAAACCCCAATGTATCACTATTCCTTTCTGCCAAGTATTCCTCCGCCACAACTCTGCCCACTGCTGGAAGAACATTTGGAGGAATATGGACTTACACAATTAAACGCATTGATGGCATATTTAGTAACACCAACCATGTACCTTTAGTACACGTTTCTGGACTTAAAAACGATACAGAATTATTTTCTCTTTCTCATCCTGGCTACCCCGCCAATGGTAACGAAACAACCAGTTAGGTTGTTTTGATAGCGTTTCTTGAGCCCCGACCGTGAGCACAAGGAGGCTAAGCCCCGAAGGGAATGAAAGATGCTAAGATAACTGTGCTTCAGTTGAGATGTGAAACAGGTGGTAACCATTGTCCAGTGTCACCCAAGTGGGTTTTCATGTCTTCGATGGTCATACCATCTCTTTCAATGGCGAAGATCTTGCCCTGTGTTTTAGGGGCCCTGCAAAGGTCCTGGGTCCTATAAAGGGATGTGCCTATTTGGAGCACTTCAGATAAGACTATAGAGACTCAAGAGATGAACAGGTGCTAAACCTGAGAAATGATCGACAGCGGAAAGGCAGGCTGTTGTCGATAGGTCAAGTATATGTAATTTATAAAATATAAATAATAGAGAAGCTCTTATGAATAATGCTGGGCCAAGAGGTGTACACAGATAAGCAATAGACTTACATTTCTGGGCCATTCCTGGGCAAACCTGGATGGTGTGGTCACCTTTATCAACAGAAAACACTCAACAGACAAGGACAATAGGCCATGGAGCCAGGGCACGGAGCACCTGTAGTGCGCGCAGGTGGCGGTGGGAACCCTGCAGGCGTCGGCTCGAAACACTCAACAGACAAGGACAATAGGCCATGGAGCCAGGGCACGGAGCACCTGTAGTGCGCGCAGGTGGCGGTGGGAACCCTGCAGGCGTCGGCTCGAAACACTCAACAGACAAGGACAATAGGCCATGGAGCCAGGGCACGGAGCACCTGTAGTGCACGCAGGTGGCGGTGGGAACCCTGCAGGCGTCGGCTCGGCTTCTGACCAGGGCAGTGCTGACAGCGGTGGCTGGCAGTCTGTTCAGGCCGATGCCTCTCTGTTCATAGGGTCTTTCTGTGTTCAGTGCCTTCACCTCTGACCCTAACCTGCCCTTCCACAGTCCTGACCCATCAGGCTCACTACCCCTCCCCTGGTGCAGGTAATTCTCGGGTAGTTTTTTGAGGGAGAGCTGGGCCTTCCTCCGTTCTCTTTCCAATCTATTGTTACAGCATAAATTCTGCAGTTTGCTTTTTTCTTGGCCTTCTGCTTTTATTTCCAAAAGCCTTTCTAACCAGGCTTTGGCAAATCGAAAGGTTTTGGCTTTCAAATTTATTGCGTGGGCATGAAAAGCCTATTTTGGCAGTCAAACACTTTTTACTTTTTTTTCCCCCTGTATTGTCCTAATGTCCCTAATGGTAATGTGGCTATCACTCATATATAAGGAAGTGCAGACAAAGAAAATCACAGAGGTTAATAATTCAATGT
Organism: Halichoerus grypus; assembly: GCF_964656455.1. Taxonomy (NCBI): domain Eukaryota; kingdom Metazoa; phylum Chordata; class Mammalia; order Carnivora; family Phocidae; genus Halichoerus; species Halichoerus grypus. The sequence continues at coordinate 90,262,618 of NC_135714.1, forward strand.
ATTATCTGCAATGATACCAGTGTTCTCGATGGGACGCATAAAACTCTTACACATCAAGCACTGCTTTATGCACTAGCTTAGTTAATGCTCCCAGTCACTCCATGAGCCAGCGGCTGTGGTTATCTCAAATTTGCAGCCAGGGAAAGTCAGGTTTCACTCTTAGAGAGAAGAGACAGGATGATACAGTAAAAACCCAGCTTTGGACTGAAGACTACTGTTAGTTTTGCCTTAGTCTTCATTTTTCTCATGTACACAATGAGGAAGTTTATTTTTAAAACTCTTCAACCTCTAAAACGTGAAATGGAAGTCTACAGTTCAAAGGCAAAATATTATATCCTATTATTGTTAATAGTGCCAGATTCGTAGAATTGATGTGTAGAGTGAGACATTGCATGGAAAGCACTTATCACATTACCTGGAAATTTTAAGCACTCAGTAGGACTAATGATTAATCATAATGATGACACATGAAGGAAGTGCCAGCAACCAGTCAAGTTCCTAATTCTCGTGGACATAAATTCCATCTCTCAAATTCCTGGAGACGCTTGAATGAAAGGGACAATATGAAGAACTGTGAAAGCCTTCTTTACAGGAGGTTCCCATATGATAAGAGAAAAGTAACAACAACGATGACGATAAAGTAGATAGATATATCACACCTCCCAAAAGAATAATCAGCTGAATATATGCACTGGAAAGCACAGACTTTAGATCTGACACCAGCTCCATAGATTAAGTGCTTTGAGATATGACTAATAGTATCCAACATGGTATATCTAGGTAATTTGATTTACTTAGGGAACTTACTACCTCTAAAAACTAAATATAGGTTCTTGAAGGCTTACAAACTTTATACTTCTATATAAGATTATAAAGCTTAAATATAAACTTCATATTTGACCTTTAATAGAGTCCTCGGATATTAAAGGATATATGACTCTTTTAGAAGACAAGAAGAAGAAAGAATATACATGCATATCTCCCTCCTCACTCCATGCTGTTTCAATACTGTCAGTCATATGCTTAAAAAAGTCATCTCAGTGAGGCAAGCTTATAAACTAGAAAGATGACAATTATTACAAAGTGATGACAACTGAGGGGTAATTTCCTGAACTTTGTCATGGACAGAGGTACTGTGGCCTCGCCGATTACTAAAGCCTTTGCTAAAGCCCACAGAAAGGAGAGGGAGGTGCAGATAGAGCATAAGCTGAAGATGAGGCTGGAAAGCAGGAAAGGCCGAGCAGAGGGGAGGATGCTTAGATCACCAAATCCGAACATCACAGATGATCTGCTATTAAATAGATGTCACATAAAGGATTTTGAAGCTTCAGCTAGCACACAATGTTGGCATGCTGGTAGAGTCTTTAAAGTAAGTTTGTTACATACCGCAGCTAGGACACGCTCTGGATAAACTTCAGCTGCTTATGTTACAAGATTAATGGCTGAATCTGTATATTCTTGATTGCTTAGCCCAGTGGATCAGAGCAATAGTCATAAAATATGATCGATGTCCCTTCAAAATAAGGGTCACAGATCACAGGTGATCTTCAGACTGGCCAGACTGTAAAGACAGAACATACTTCCGTGGTGTTGAGTTCCTCAGAAACAAAGAGGAAGGGGCTACTTTCATTCTGATCGAATTTACAGTAACATCAATCCAACAACAGAAATTTGGAGAGTGAGAAAAACCGGATTATGTTGTCTCAGAAGCATTCTGTGTGAAGGGAGCCAATCTAATGGCATGGGGAAAAAGATTCGGTACAAATAGCAGAGTCTTTCTCCTCCCCATTGTGCACCTGGTGTTCCCACTCTTATCTCTTCTTCCTCTTAACTCCCAACAGTGAGTCTAGGGACTCACTGTTATCACTACTTCCTCTTTCTCCCTCTTTCTCAACCCTCTCATTCTCCAAACATTATGTGCTGCACAGAAGTAGTGTGTGGATAACAGTGGAGTAGGTCAAGGGGAATTATCCTCCCTGACGTTTCTTAATGGTAGAGAACAGATGTGGTGGAAATTCCGGGGGAGTTATGACTCTAATTCACAGAGGAAATGTTCTGAAACTCCCAGTGTACACTGTGGCAGACCTGTCTGAACACGATGGTTTTGATTTCATACGGCAGTTACTTCGCTCTGTACAGTGGCCACCAGCTGGATCTTTAGCTTCACTCAACTTCTTGGAAAATGCATGTCACTGTTCACAAAGAGAACGAGAACAGTGAGGAAATGTATCACCTATCCTGGTAACTGAAAAAGCCAAAACCAAACCCAAACCCAAAACAAACCTCAAAGAATGTTGGGATGGTTGTTGGGTGAGTTGTGTTGCCTTTGGAGACGAAGATGAACACATCTTTACTTTTGCAAATAAAGCAAGAATGTCAACTACCCAGTGGATGTGGGAACAGTGAGCCGTTCTGGTAATTTCAGGGAGGCTCTTTCAGTACTTGGCCTTAAATTCTTAGATCGTTCTACCGTTTTTCACATCTAAGAAAAGATGGCTCGAGATGTGTGCCTAAGAGAACACCAAAACTAGCAATCTTTTTGGAATAATAAAGGAAAAAAGTAGGCATAATTTCTCTTTCTGTTTTCCTTTTTTTAAATGATGAGTCACCTGTTTCAGTTAGGTAGATGGGCTTGGATTTACCGAATAACTGCATATTTTGCTTTACTTGAGGGTTTTGAATCAGGTCTTAAGTTCAGCAAGTATGCTTCATTTGAATTCCTCACAATTTTTTTTTTTTTTAGGATTTTATTTATGTATTTGAGAGAGAGATAGAGAGAGAGACAGACAGAGCTATCAAGAACACGAGTGTGGGGGGGAGAGGGTGAGGGAGAGGGAGAAGCAGACTCCCTGCTGAGCAGGAAGCCCAACATGGGACTCGATCATGAGATCATGACCTGAGCTGAAGGCAGACACTTAACCGACTGAGCCACCCAGGTGCCCTCTTACAAACTTTTTTTTTTTAAAGACTTCTTTTTTAGAGCAGTTTCGGGTTTACAATTAAGTTGAAGATCTTATGTAAGATTTTACATATGCCCCCTGCCCCCACATATGCAGAGCCTCCCCCATTATCACTATCACTTCGCCAAATAGTACATCTTTTTTTAACCAAAGATGAACCTACATTGATTATTCAAAGTCCATAGTTTACCTTAGGGTTTGCTCTTGGTGTTGAACGTTCTGTGGATTTGGACAAATGTATGATGATATACATCTATCATTATATCATACAGAGTATTTTCACTGCCCTAAACATCCTCTATGCTCCACTTATTCATATTTCTTTCTTCCTCCACCTCCCAACCTCTAGCAACTACTGATCTCTTTATTGTCTCTATAGTTTTGCCTCTTCCAAAATTAATATAATTGGAATGATATAGTATGAGGTCTTTTCAGAATGGCTCTTTCAGTTAGTAATATGTATTTAAGGTTTCTTCCTGTCTTTTCATAGCTTTATAGCTCATTTCTTTTTAGCACTGAATAATATTCCATTGTCTGGATGTACCACAGTTTATCCATTACCTATTGAAGGACATCTTGGTTTCTTCCAAGCATTGGGAATTGTGAGTAAAGCTGCTATAAACATCTGTGTGCAAGTATTTGTTGGACATATTTTAAACTCTCTTAGGTAAATACAAAGGAGCACAATTACTGGATCATATAGTAAGAGTATATTTAGTTTTGTAAGAAACTGCCAAATTGTCTTCCAAAATGGCTATGCCATTTTGCATTCCCACCAGCAACATATGGGAGTTCCTGTCACTCCACATTCTCGCTAGCATTTGGTGTTGTCAGTGTTCTGGATTTCGGAATTCTAGTAGATGTGTAGCGGTATCTTATTATTGTTTTAATTTGCATCTCCTTGATGACATATGATGTGGAGCATCTTTTTGTGTACAGATTTGCCATCTCTATATCTTCATTGATGAGGTGTTTCTTAAGGTCTTTGGCCCATGCTTTAATCAGGTTGTTTTCTTCTTGTTGAGTTGTAGGAGTTCTTTGTATATTTTAGTCCTTTATCGGATGTGTTTCTTGCAAATATTTTCTCCCAGTCTTTGGCTTGTCTTCTCATTCTCTTGACATTTTCCTTCACAAAGCAGAAGTTTTTAATGAAGTCAATTATCAATTATTTCTTTCATAGATCAGGCCTTTGGTGTTGCACCTAAGAAGTCGTCTTCATATCAAAGGTCATCTAGGTTTTCTCCTATGTTGTCTTCTAGGAGTTTTATAGCTTTGCATTTTACATTTAGGTCTGACCCCTTTTGAGTTCATTTTTGTGAAGGGTATAAAGTCTGTATCTAGATTCACTTTTCTGCATGTGGGTGTTCATTTGTTCTAGCACCATTTGTTAAAAAAACTATCTTAGTTCCATTGTATTGCCTTTGCTTCTTTGTCAAAGATCATTTGACTGTATTTATTTGGTCTATTTCTGGGCCCTCCATTGTGTTGTATTGATTTACTTGTCTATTGCTAATACTGTACTGTCTTGATTAGTATAGCTTTATAGTAAGTCTTTAAGTCAGATAGTATCAGTCCTCCAACTTTGTTTTTCTCCTTCAATATCATGTTGGCTATTCTGGGTCATACATGCTGAAACTGGGAGGTAAAAAGTCTATACTTGGATTTGATTTATAAATCATGTCATAGGGACACAAAGTATCTTAGAGACTTAGAGAATTGATGCCTCCCTCTCAGAAAATTTTGAATCACTGTATTTTAGACTCTGGGAGTAAAATAGTTAAAATATCAAAAGGGTAATTTGGACAGTAATGGGTAGAATAGTACAAGTGGAAAAAAAATGTATCCAAGGGCTCTTTAGATGAGAAAGATGACATGATTCATGTCCTCAAAAACAAATTACACAGAGATAGATAGATAGATAGAGATGATAGAAATTGATAGAAAGAAATTGATAGAAAGATAGGTAGACACATAGATATTAAGAATCTACTTCTAAATAGAAAAAAGTAAGATTTAAAAAATATATTGGACACAACTGTTGTGTCTTACATTATTTCTAGTTATTGAAATCACTCAGAGAGTTATACAGTATTATTTTCCTTTACACATGAGTCTCAGAGATGTGAAGTGATTTGTCCAAGACTGGGATTCAAATAAGTCTTTACTTAGCTTCAAAGCTCACCTTCTTTCCACTATGTTTTATATCATAGTTTTTGTGTTTTATCAAATAAAGAATAATTTTCACTAAATTTTTGTATTTTGTTTACTAGCTCACTGTATATGTCCAGCCACAGCAAAAGCACACAGCTGAATATGCTGCAAACATAACTAAAATTGTATTTGATTATTTTGAAGAATACTTCGCTATGGATTATGCTCTTCCTAAATTAGGTGAGACTCATTTTTTATTTTCTTATTTTTAATATTGCCTTTGCTTTTACCTAAGTTAAATTATTTCCTCAAGTTTTCACATTCTTAGTTAATAGCCACCCCTTAGTATTTTTATTATATGCCTAAAATATGTATCTAATATTTGCTAGATGCTGAAAGATGCACTTTGGATTCCTCCAAGAATAATGTCCCATACTTATTCTGTTCTTACCTGGTAAATGCATAAACTTTTACTTTCAAATAAAGACTAAAGTTAATGTGCAAAGCTGCAGGTGTTGATAATAAAGGAGCCAAAAATAGCAACCTAGATTTGTTCATTTCAAAATCATTACCATCGCAATAGCTTACATTGCCACCCTACCATCAGTGAGTTGATAAATAGTAGGGATAAATGATGCTATCGGAGTCCCATGTGCTTGTAGTCTTTCCATTGTACAAGACTAATTCTAGATTCTCCAGCAATTAAAATGAAACACTGATACTCCTTCCATAAATATATTTTTCTACTTGGGGGGAACGTTTTCTTTTTAAAATAAAATTAGGGCTATAATCAAAATGGTGTGGATATGATACTTCTACCAATAGTAGAAGTGCTTTATTAGTAAGCTTGAGTGGTGTTAGCAAAGACTTTAAATGAAACACCCATATAGATGTTCGTAGGGATAAAATGAAGACAACAAGGAAACCAATCAACCCAAAATTGATTTCTCTATTTCTGTTTATGCCTCTACTTTAATAAACTATCAGTGCAAAGTGACTGGGATGCCAGATTCTCTACATAAGAGTGGCTTTGGCTCTGGGCAACTTTGTAGATGCTCCATTTTCTCTTCAATGGCATCAGCTCCCCACTATTAGAGAAAGAGACAGGAAGAGAAACACCTTTTCATCAACATCAGAATAATATTTAATAAAATGTTAAGCACACTAATTTAAAAGTCTATTTTCTCTTCTTCTCACGTGAGTTAATTCATTATAATGTCAATACTCACTAGAGAAATGAGGTCACAAAAAAGTCCTTTCATTCAAGGATTAGGTAAAAATTATACTCCATAATATTATAGAAAATAATGGCCCTTGTGGGGGTGATAATTCTCCACCCTTTAAGTGGTATTCTTGGGACAAAATAACGTAACCTAAGAATGAAGATAACATGGAAAGGGAACTACTGCTGTAATCTTGACTTTTATTTAAGATATATCCACTTTTCATTCTTTTGTAAGAAGCTTTAAGAATCTTTATGTTAACCAGAAAGGACCTTTGTTTATATGTTAGATAAAAATTAAATTTATTTTTATTTATGTACCTCATTTAAATTATATGTAATAATATGGGGCACCTGGGTGGTTCAGAAGATTAAGCATCCGACTCATGACCTCAGCTTGAGTCTTGTTCTCAGGGTTGTGAGTTCAGCCCTGCATTGGGCTCCACTCTGGGAGTAAAGCTTACTTTAAAAAAAATTATATGTAATAATAAAGAAATTACATTTTTATTATAGTTCTTTAGCTGGAGAATCTGTATTCTATCCACTAATCAAGCTCAACATTTTCTGTTTGGGATTTAACATAGAACTGATAGGCACTGCCTCTTCCTGTCAGATGTTATATCAAAGATTATAGGGCCAAGCAAAAATAAAGAATAGAAATTCCTGGTAGAATCCAACATTTTAGGTCTGGAAGAGAGTTTAGAAAGAATACAGTGTATTGCATGTTGATTCCAACTTATTTAATGCATGCAAATGGATGGTAACCAGTAAGGAATTGGGTTGATCTCAAGTTGTACAGAAATAGGGAAAAAGTGGAATTTTATATGCTCTAATATTCTGCATCCTCGAATAGAAATATATTTCTGTGCACTTGGAAGCTGTGTACTTCTAAGTCTTCATTTGAAAACTTCACTTCCTTATTCCTCACAGCTTATCCTCAAAAACAGATGTTTTCTGTTACCTGTAAAAATCTTGAAAAAAAAAACCAGCTAATAAAAATGAAGTACAGAGAGAAACAAAAGACATAAAATTATGGAGGACTGAAAAGAGCATTGCCATTAGTATCCTTTGAAAACTAAAAGACGCCCTGATATCTGGGGCCAACAGGAAAAGTTCCATGGAAAGTTTGAGCGCATGAAGGCTGAAAAGTTCGCACAAATAGATTATTGTTTTTACTCTAAGAAATTATTTTTAGCCTTTTTAAAAACAGTCATCCAAAGAACTTAATTTAGTAAGAAATGTTATAAACAAATGCAAAGAAGTATTTCTCATGGGACTGTTTCTTTCTCCATAGATGAAATCGCTATTCCAGACTTTGGCACCGGGGCCATGGAGAACTGGGGACTCATCACTTACAGAGAAACAAGCTTGCTTTATGACCCTGAGGAATCAGCCTCATCAAACCAGCAGAGGGTGGCCACCGTGGTTGCCCATGAACTTGTGCATCAGGTATGGAATCTTAGTATCAAATTAGCTTGTTTTTAAAAGTGGCTTAAGACTGTAGGAATAATTGAAATTAATAATAACTTAGCAAATAAAAAACAGCTTATCAGAAAATCCGGCCTGACAGTCTTTTAAGACACATTGTTTTGCCTTTAGTAAAGACACAGGAGACCTCACTATGACTTTACATAGGCCCAGTAATACCTAAATAAAGGCAATAAACTAAGGAGAATTTAAGATCATTTAAAAATCAGGAGAAATAGAAAAAAAAAAAAGCAGGAAATAAATTCTAATTAAGTACAATGCCTGCCACTTTTGTGTCAAGTGACAACATTTATATGGACAAATAAATGTATTGCAAATTTCTAGGCCTCTCTACCACAAGCACAATAATTTAACTCTCTATTTGTTTATAATTTCAGTGGTTTGGAAATACCGTGACCATGGAATGGTGGGAAGACTTGTGGCTAAATGAAGGATTTGCTTCCTTCTTTGAGTTCCTGGGAGTAAACCAAGCAGAAAAAGAGTGGCAAATGGTGAGCCTGGAACATATAAGCTCTCAATGTCTATTTGCCTCATGCAAAGCAACTGAAATCTTTACACCATGACTGTGTCCCCGAGTCAGGGGCCTGGTGCAGTGGTGAACTAGGAATTTCCTTGTGAGCATGGAGTGGAGTCAGTTCGTTCCACTGAACTACACCTTGCCGAGGACCAATGCCCAGGCCTGGGAGAGCAGCTGACCACCCCAATCTGAGGATGTCCTCGATAGAGTCCCTCAATAACATATGTCAAAGCAAGAAAACAAAATAGTGAGCTTAGACAACACAGCTCTGTATTTAAGTGTCTTCAGTGTTAATCCTTTGAAAAATCTAAGCCTAATTTTACAAAGGACTTACCTTACACAGGCCGCTGAAATAGTGTGATAAAGAGATAAGAGCATAGGGGTGCCGGGGTGGCTCAGTTGGTTAAGCGACTGCCTTCGGCTCAGGTCATGATCCTGGAGTCCCTGGATCGAGTCCCGCATCGGGCTCCCTGCTCAGCGGGGAGTCTGCTTCTCCCTCTGACCCTCCCCCTTTCATGCTCTCTCTCTCTCATTCTCTCTCTCAGATAAATAAATAAAATCTTTAAAAAAAAAGAGAGATAAGAGCATAAATTGAGTGTTATAGGGGATGTGACCTTGAGCAAGTGACATATCCTGAGTCAGTTCTCTCCTCTATGAAAGAAGAACATTGTTCTCTATCTTGTAAGCTTAAAGCCTCCTGAAAATACATGTAATTACCATTAACCTACCTCATGTCCTTGAGGGGCCTGGAACAAAGGCATCTAAGAACCATAAAGATATTTTTTTCTGAAAAGCTAAATCTGTTTTTATTGATATTTAGATGGTGTACGTGCTCTTATCTGTTTGTATATATGAAAGTATAAGTGTGTAAGATGTGTAAAAGTAGAGAATTACAGGGGCGCCTGGGTGGCTCAGTTGGTTAAGCGACTGCCTTCGGCTCAGGTCATGATCCTGGAGTCCCTGGATCGAGTCCCGCATCGGGCTCCCTGCTCGGCAGGGTGTCTGCTTCTCCCTCTGACCCTCCCCCCCTCTCATGCTTTCTCTCTCATTCTCTCTCTCTCAAATAAATAAATAAAATCTTTAAAAAAAAAAAAAAAGTAGAGAATTACAGGTTGTGTACTGTAGAGACTACTGCCCTCTACTGGAAAAAATAAAAAGACAACCTTAAATGCCTGAAGCCCTTGGCCATTTCCATAACCTACTTTAAAAAGTGAGAAAGTTAATTTACAATGATTCCTGCTTAAAACTTTAATTTACATCAGGGTTTTTCAACCATGGAACTATTGACATTTTGGGCCAAATAATTTGGGAGTGATTGACAATTGTGGGGGTTGTCCTGTGTATTGTAGGATATTTATAAGCATCCCTGGTCCATATATACTAGATGCAAGTAACCCTCCCTCCCCAGTTGTAAAACCAAAAATGTGTCCAGATATTTCCAGATGTCCCCTGGGGGCCAAAATTTGCCCTAGTTGAGAATCACTCATATATGTTGAAAATTGTTGATTTTGTAATTTGTTGAAATTAAACTGTATAAATGAAAAATTATTTTGTCCTTTATTTTCTATAAAGTAAACTGAGGTCCTTCTTATTGCAAGCTATCGTAAGAAACTATAACATTTTCATATTGTTGTATTATATATAAGATATTTTACATTTTAATATTCCAATTCAGCATTTTAAAACACCAATTAAATTTCAGAAGAATTTAGTATTTTTTTTAAGGTTTATTTATTTGAGAGAGAGAGAGCGGTGGAGAGGGGCAGAGGGAGAAGGAGAGAGAGAATCTCAAGCAGACTCCCGGCTGAGCACAGAGTGATTCCACAACCCTGAGATCATGACCTGCGCTGAAATCAAGTCAGATGCTCAACTGACTGAGCCACCCAGGTGCTCCTAGTATGCAGTTCTTAAATGAAATTTAATCACATGGTCCAACCCATCCATCCATCCATCCATCCATCCGTCTATCCATTCATTCATTCATTTTTTATCCATTCATTCTGTCTTCTGTGTTCAGTGAACACTACAGAGAATCCAAAACAGAATAAAATATATTTCTTGCCCTCAAGGAGTTCCCAATTAAGGGTCTGGTGGGTGGAGGGGAACAGATAACTATAGACATATTGTAAGAGAGCCTGGTAAGTACTACAAGAGTAGAGCCTCATTTCACAGGTGAAAAAGCTGATGCCCAGAAAGGTAGTATAACTTTCCAACATCACACAGACAGTTGGTAGCACAATCAAAACTAGAGTCAAATTTCCTGACACTGAGAACTGAAGTCTTTCTACTTACTTAAGCCTTTTAGATGTACAAAATTTAAAATCCAATTCAAAATTACCTTGGACTGGCAGTCATCACTTGGTAACAGTGTCTTGCCTATTATAAATGGAAATTGCGAAAGTGGAAAATGTAATACCATGCATTATCATTAAATTCTCTAACAATTCCAAAAAGCATATGCCATTATTTCCCTATTTGAAGGGTTAGGGAGCTTAAACTTACATATCTAGAAAATGGAAAAATTGAGCGATGAACCATGAAAGTCTGACTATAGGGCTAGACCTCTCAACCACTCTATTTTGCTGAGAAAACAAGGATTGGATTGAGAAGATGATTATTAGAACTAAAGCAAAAACTAATATTTCTTTGATTAATTATGAATCATCCAAATTCTAATGATTAGTTGACCAAAAAAATAAATAAATAAATAAATAAATCCTGAACATCAATTTTGATCAACATGCATCCTCACTTAATTCTGAGAACAAATCTGTGAGGTGGTATCATTCCCATTGCACAGATATGGAAATAAGGCTTGAAAACTTTGGCATGTGTCTGAAAGTCATGCATAAGTAGCAGAAACAATTCACAGATGCTTGTGTCTTCTTGGCCTGTCATATAGGGAGGGGTGAAGTCAAAGGAATTACAGTAGAAGAAGGGAATGGAATCAGTATGGATCAATCAGTGTAAAATATGATTAATTTGTTTTTTTTAAAGATTTTATTTATTTATTTGAGAGAGAGAATGAAATAGAGAGAAAGAGAGCATGAGAGGGGGGAGGGTCAGAGGGAGAAGCAGACTCCCTGCTGAGCAGGGAGCCCGATGCGGGACTCAATCCCGGGACTCCAGGATCATGACCTGAGCTGAAGGCAGTCGCTTAACCAACTGAGCCGCCCAGGTGCCCCAAATATGATTAATTTGAACACCTACTCCTTGTCTTAAGTAATTTGAGTCATTTATATTTATTTTCCACCACGTGATATATAAATGATATTTTGAAATATGAACCAGTATAAAGGAAGTGCTGTCTTTTTTGGTTCGTTCTGTCATTTCAGAGAAACCAGATGTTACTTGAAGATGTATTACCCGTACAAGAGGATGATTCTTTGATGTCTTCACACCCAATTGTTGTCACCGTGACAAATCCTGCTGAAATAACATCTGTTTTTGATGGGATATCCTATAGCAAGGTAGGGAAAATCTGACATTGTTGTGAACATCTTCTTGTTTAGTGACTTTTAGTAAAGGCTAAAAATGGAAAGAATGGTGAGACTATGCTAATGGGCTTTAGGAAACAGTGTAGAGCTTATTCTGGGCGCTGAATATTCAGTAGTTTGTATTTTCCTGTCAAATTGATCAATGCTGGTCATTGTCACAGGATTTTGAATCAGATTTTTAAAAATTTCTCCTTTCACTTTTGTTTATAACTTCTTTCATTCTAACTGAATATTTACACTTCAAGCTTCAAATTTAAAATTATTTGATTTTTTATTTTTATTTTATTTTTTAAATTTTATTATGTTATGTAAATCACCATACATTATATCATTAGTTTTCGATGTGATTTGATTTTTTAAAAGACAGTAAATCTTTTTCTGATCTGTGGTCTTTGATGTCATATACATGGACACCTTTTCTAATAGAATCCTTTAGTTCAGCCAGTAAGAATTTAAACCCAACTCAGTTTGAAAGAATGACTTTTATCCATTTTTATATAACATATAAAGATGACTTTATTAATATGTTGTAGATGGGTGATTTTTATCCAATAACATGGTTTGCAAAGCGACTGTAGATCTACAGTGACCCATTTTCTCCTACAGAGTTTCCTATAGCTCCTCCTCCAAGTATCTTCATGCCTGCATGCAGTATAATTTAGTCATTTCCCTTTTGCTGCTCATGGTTTACCCACTATGCTAAGCTGCTCAAAAGCCACTGCAAATGAATACATTTTGTCATTCTGGATAATACCTAAAGTGTTATTTAAAATGAAATATTATAATTATTAAAATGAATACTAGATAAAATGGCTTGAGTGAAAAAAGCCTTCTATGTATTATTATTTCAAAGTTATAGCATCATATTTTTGGCTTTCCCTATCATTATTCCCATGGCATCTTTTTAGGCTTCCTTTATTCATTTTTCTTTCACACCTGCCAATGATTCTTTTCTCTTTCTCTTAAAATGGACATTTCCAATCCACTTATGGTATGGTCTAGTAACTCACATGGAGACGTTTATATTTTATTAAATCAGTTTCTTTCTGAATCCTAGATATTCCATGGGTTTAAGATATTAGGTCAAAAATATATAAATGTTCTAAACCTTTAGCCTTCTACTAGGTACAAAAATAATTTATACTTAAATGACAGTAAAAACTGCTAACTTCGTGGGGAGGCACACGTTTTTCTGGCAAGTTACTTGAAAATTGATTTTAAAATGTGTAAATAGTGAATTTTAGTATTAATCTTATAACATGTGCAGAGAAAGTAGAGAGCAGAGGTATTAATCAGATTCTTCAGATAAAATAAAACCAAATGAGATAAACTACTTTTGAAGAGGATTTTATGCCTAAATGATATATCTAACTCTACTAAACTATTTGACCAGACAATTCCTCAACTATCTATTTCCACTAAATGTAATCTTTTTAAAGTATTGAAATATACTTTAAGAAGTCAGCAGAATTTTATCATGGAATTACTTCATTCACTGAAAAATAGATTTCTAAAAGTGTTTCTAACGTTTCTCCTTCATTAGAAAAGCCCCATCTGCTGGTTCATTTGGTGAAGTGCAATAATTATTTAAACCCCAAGTCACTGAAATGATGGCCACTTTATCAATTTCTCTTTATCTTTTAGTTATTTTAGAAGCGTAGATATAGGGGGTGTGCCAAGTGACATTTTTATGCTAAAACTACTGAGTTATGGCCAAGTAATTTAGTGGGGTCATCTTGAAGGCATAATCTCGCAAATACGATATTAAAATACTGGTCACCATAGTGATCCCTGGTGTTTGTTTCCAGCCTATCCTTTACTAGTTCAATTTGTCACTTTTTTCCACCACAGGGATCATCCATTCTGAGGATGCTTGAAGACTGGATAACACCAGGGAAATTTCAAAAGGGATGTCAGGTATGATTTATTACTTTTAATAGTATTAAATGTAAGCTACACTAATCGGTGGCTGATGAATGTCAATATGTGATTAATTAAGGACAACTCCCTTTTTACTTTCTCTCTCCTTACTCAGGGATAGATTAAATAGCAAAACATGAAAAGGTGACTTCACAGCCAGCTAAGTGCCTGGACACCATTATCTGTAATTGCCATTTAGCTGAAATTTCATGGAGAAGTTGAATGGACTCCTTCGTTATTTTGGATGCCCTTTTTATGTGTATTAGCTCAGTCTACCATAATAAATACCATCGGCTGGGTCATTTAAACAACGGAAATGTATTTCCTCACGGTTCTGGGGGCTGAGAAGTCTATGACCATGGCCTGGCAGATTCATGTGTTGGAGAGGGATGTCTCCCTGGCCTGCAGATGGCTGCTTCTTTGCTGTGTCCTCGAGTGGCAGGGCAAGAGAGAGCTCTCTGGTGTCTCTTAGCAGACAGACATCGATCCTGTCCTGAGGGTCCCACCCTCATGACTTCATCTAAACCTAAATACCCCTCCAGAGGCCTCATCTGCAAACACCATCACGTTGGAGAGTAGAGCTTCAATGTCTGAATTTCGGGGAACGCAATTCAGTCCATAGCAACATGACATAAAGATGGAAACGTATCTATAAAGGTCTTCCCTTCCAGTCTGTAAAAGGACTTTTCTCCTGTTACTGGATTTTTTTTTTTTTTTTAAAGATTTTATTTATTTATGACAGAGAGAGACACAGCCAGAGAGGGAACACAAGCAGGGGGAGTGGGAGAGGGAGAAGCAGGCTTCCCGCGGAGCAGGGAGCCCGATGCGGGGCTCGATCCCAGGACCCTGGGATCATGACCTGAGCCGAAGGCAGACGCTTAACGACTGAGGCACCCAGGCACCCCATCCCCTGTTATTGGATTTAAAAAAGGGCAAATATACACATTCCTATTATGATGGAGTCAATGACTGAAGAGGGCCGGCTTCCTTTTGGAAACAGAAATGATAAATTTTCGAAAGCATCTCACACATCCAACTTAAGGTGATTACTCCAGGGGATATTTCAGTTTCATCTTTATTTTTCTAGCAAAACCTAAGCCAAGTCTCTCAGGGTTTTATATTGTCAGTGTTGCTACAATCTGTCTCTGCAACTGTCCTGTCTGCAGGTTGGCCCCCCTGCAGCCTAGAGATGGAGCTGGCTTCCTACTTTCCCCCTCTCAACTGCCTCCTCCCTGCTGTGATGCCCCAGGTTGCTCAGCAGAGCAGTGGTGATGGTGGCCAGTCCAGAAGGCAGAGAACAGGTCAGAGTAGCCCCCTGCCAGCTTTTCTAAAGAGTGCTAGTACGTCTTTTCGATGTGATTCCCCAGGACAATGCCTGCTCCCCATTCCTTCAGCTCTCGCTACCATTAAGTCTTCTTATATGGCATCCGGCACTCTCTATGCTCTCCCAAAAGGAGACAGTCCCCTTCTACCCAATGCTAAAATTTCTAGGTGACTACCAAAGTAAGAAATAGGACCAGGACTTGGGAAATGTTCAGGGAGTATATCCATACATTTTACTCCTTTTGTCCACTAATAAAATATTCTGTGTGGACACTGGCGGAAAGGGAAAAGCTATGTGCTTATTCTTATGTGCACATTAGAACATCTTGTAACTTTTCCGTTGGCTTCAAACTCACATTTCTTCATATCTTCTCTCACTGTGAGCACCTTCAGTGAGGAACTCGGTCTTTTATATCTTTGCGTATACTCCAGGGCCTAGTAGAATGCATTACACATGTTAGGCAATCCAAAAAATGCTTCTTGAGTTAGTGAATGGCCTATAATAAATAGTATAAAATATAGAAAAAAAACAAAGACAATTCTTTTAAAAAATTCAGTGAAAATTCCACTTGCAGAGCTTTCATTCTAAATTAAACTGATCAGTAACACATTCTTGGAATCTTCAAAGCTGACTTCAAATTAAATGATTTTTATGGTAATTTCTAGAGATGGACCAAAAGAGTCTTTAAAAGTGAATAGCTATTCTAATAATTCAGAAATACTCTCATATTTCCTTTAGCCCGGTATCTATGGTATAATTAATTAAAAAGCCAGTCTCCCTGTCTAAAACTAATATTTCTCAGGTGAAAACTGTCTTCCTCCACCCTGTGACTATAGATGGATCTAGAAACTGAACTAGGATGAATAAGTATTAATTTTTTCATGCCATCATACTGCTGTGGAATAAATTTACCAAAAAAAAAAAAAAAAAAAACCCACTAAAACACTCACTTTTTCCCTACAATCTTCAAACACTAGCTCATATCTGAAAATGGTATATGATCAGTATAGACCACACTCAATAGCTCTCAAATCAATTGGAACATTCCTTTCCTTCATTCCAGTATCCGAATAGTATCTCTCCTTGAGTTATCATCACACTATGATTGCTGCCCCTAAATCCCACACTCTGTGATACCGTTCAAAATTTTTCCTTTGAAAATACTAATTTTCTGTCCATAGTGACTCTTCATTAGCTAACCTGATGTGGCATCCCCCTCTGGGGATGGCCAGCTGTCTGCTCTCCTTTGTGCTCATCACCTTCCCCCAACCCCCATCTCAGACATCAAAGGAGGTGCAGAGTGCAGGGAAATAAGGGCAAAACCATCACCTGGAAAATCTTTAAGTCTGTGCTTGTGCATAAAAAATCATAATAGATAATGGGGCGTTCGTAACAGTACATGGTCATGAAATCAAGCTGAGAAATGTATCCATCCTTTCTTTTTCTCTTAGTATCAGCAGTACCTTGATAGGACAGGAATGGCTCAGTTGGAACATGGTCCTTTTCCTTCCTGGGATACTAGTTACAGAAACAGGGCTCCTTTCCTTTTGTGCTTACCACACCAATACCAACTAGTGAGGGACTATTATTGGGGGACCTAGGTCACCATAAAATTTTGAGTGGAATGACTGCGTTGTGATTATTCAAGGTGAAGAAATAAATTTTTTTTTTAAAAGATTTTATTTATTTTATTTGACAGAGAAAGAGAGAAAGAGTTCACAAGCAGGGGGAGAGGCAGAGGAAGAGGGAGAAGCAGACTTCCCGCTGAGCAGGGAGCCCGATGTGGGGCTGGATCCCAGGACCCTGGGATCCTGACCTGAGCCGAAGGCAGACGCTTAACGACTGAGCCACCCAGGCACCCCAAGAAAGAAATTTCTTAATATAGGCTATTCAGAAGTGCACTAATCTAGACAAAATAAAATTGATGTCTTTTAATAGACTGTTTATATAAATGTCCATGTAGCCTGTAGTTCAGGAGAAGCAAGAAACTGCAGTTTATTTAAAAAGCAATAATAAGAACACCACCACTGAAACCCGCACAAACTCGTCCAGGAGTCAGAATTCTTTCAAGGTTACCGCAGGAAACTCTCTTCACCTCTATAGGCACCAGTTTCTGACATCCCTAAAAATGTGAGAGTTGTGTTAGATAATATTTAAAATCCCTCTAGTTCCAAGATTGCACGTTCTAAGCTCAAGACGCTGTGAGTATACAAATAAACTCCTCTACATTAATTTTAAGATGCTACTACTCACTAGAAAGTGTCATTAACAGGTAGCTATGGTTATAATTAATCATTACTATTCCAAGTATCCCATTATTTTATTTAGAATGAATGATTTGTGCAAAGCTCTGGAACAAATACCTAAAACTGAATATCGAGTACGTGCCTTTCATGTCTTCTCCCTTCCTCTGCCTGCCCTCCAGTGGTAGTGCTGAGTAGTGACCTCATCTAAAGAACAAATACGAAGGCAGCATTCCAAACTGGTCTCAACTCTCGTCCAGGCTTCTCGGAGCGGTACTGCTAATACTGTTTTATCTCTCTGTGCCTGAAATGAAAGGAATTTAGAAGATAATGTGACTTACGCACATTGCCTCTTGAAAATTATAGCAACTTAGAGTAAAAATGTCAAGTGCAAAGTCAACCGTTGGTTATTTTCTTTGAAGCTCAAGGAACACTTAAGAAGGTTTATTTCTATCGAAGATGTCCATATTTTAAATGGGACAGTTCCTCACAGCAACAAAGTCATGATATGGCAGGAACTTTGGACGGTTTCCTGGAGAAACCACAATTATGAGGGTAGGAGAAAATTGGGAATTTTCTTTATGGACACACCACATTATATCTGAAAACTCATATACAGAGATTTTGTGAACAGAATTGCCAAAGGGGAGAGGCTTGTAGTTTAAAAATTCATATTTTAAAAATAATTGAAGAGTGAAGACACTCTTTAAAGAGAATAATTTCCCCAATTTACCCATGATCATGATCATCATTCTTATTATTCAAAACATCATATATCCATTTCTTTAAAGCAGGGGTCTACTAACTGTGACCTGGGGCCAAATCTGGCCCACCACCGAGGGAGAGTGAGAGGGACAAGCAGACTCCCCCGCTGAGCAAGGAGCCCGAATCAGGGCTTGATCCCAGGACCCTGAGATCATGACCTGAGCCGAAGGCAGATGCTTAACTGACCGAGCCACCCGGGTGCCCCCATACATTGACTTCTAAAATACTTGTTCTCTTTCACGTACAGACTTACTTGAAAAAATACAAATTCAGGAATGCAAAAACTGAAGATTTTTGGGGAGCACTTGAAGAGGTAAGGAGTATATCCCCAAGTATTTCTTTGTCTGATTAACAAATGATTTATCAATCATTTCTTTATCTGACTCTTCTATCTTTTTATTCACCTAATTTGTTAATTATTCTTCATGTTTTTTAAATATCAGGCAAGTAATCTACCAGTGAAAGAAGTAATGGATACGTGGACCAAACAGATGGGTTATCCTGTACTTAATGTCAAAGATAGTAACATCACACAGAAACGCTTTCTGTTGGATTCAAGAGCTAATCTTTCTGAGCCACATTCACCTTTTGGGTAAGGATCTATAATGTATTTCAAGAGTAAAGCAGAAATTTGATGGAAATATTGGCCATTTGCTTGGATCTTGCTCTTCAGTACATGATTGATGGGTGATAATATAAAAACACAGTGTCTTTAGGGAAACGAAAGCATTCAAAGGGAGCTCC
Organism: Halichoerus grypus; assembly: GCF_964656455.1. Taxonomy (NCBI): domain Eukaryota; kingdom Metazoa; phylum Chordata; class Mammalia; order Carnivora; family Phocidae; genus Halichoerus; species Halichoerus grypus. The sequence continues at coordinate 90,281,449 of NC_135714.1, forward strand.
GTGGTCTCCAGGTTCAAAATGGTGGACTGAGCACATGTATCCAAGTCCTGTTCTTCCCAGAAATCACTGAATAAAGGAACAGAAGTGCTAAAAGAAATAAACTCATAAAGGAGAGAAAATAAAGAGGAGGGGCAATATACATCACAGAATTCTAGAAGACAAGCCAGAAGGAGAAATATTGGTAGAAAACAAACAAACTAAGGAAGATGCAGTTAGATAAAGAGGGACTTGTGGTAGAGGTAGAAATATCTTCCCTATCCCTAGGCAGGCTCTGGGCTCACTGTCAGCATGAAAAGTGGAGTGCAGGAGTGAGACATGAGGCTGAAAATAGGGCAATTAATTTGAAGTCTAAGACTCAGGACAGTTGTGCCAGGCAGACACACCCCCATTCCATTTTCCCTTCATCTGCTACCATCCTCTTCTCTGTTCAGAGCTCTCAGAAGTCTGCCAGAAGCCTGGCAATGACCCAAGGCAAAAATCCAAAGGCTCTTGCTGCCCCCCCACCCCGCCCCAAGTAAATTGACTAAAACAGTGGAAGAGAGCTAAGGATTTCCATTTGGTTAGGAAGCCCAGAGTAAAGCTTTCCTCCGTATGGCATTTGTGGGATGGATGGGCTAGAGCTGCCAGCTCCCCTTATACGTACACAGAGCTCCCAGTCAGACATCCTGTTCGGAGGAAGAGCTTGTTTCAAAAAGACACCTCCCCTCTCAACAGCAGAGGGATGACAAGCAAGATGCCAAGAATAATTAATTTAGTCCTTCTTTCTAAAATATGGGTGGACCATTAAGATCACACAACACATAAAAAAAAAACAAACCTAAAAGCATAAAAGGTAAAATCTCACTTGAACAAACAAAAAATTGTCTCTATAAGAAACATAATTGAGGAAATAGAAAATAAATTTATGAAATACATTTGGAGATCAAAGAAGCTCTTAACACCCATTTACCAAGAGCAGAATGTCTTTGACAAAACAAACTTAGAATATAGAATTGCTCTGGAAGGTTAAATTTTTGGTTGTCAAAGAGTTAAGCAAGCAAGTAGAAATAAATTTGGGGAACTGTCTCAAGTTATAGGGCAAACACACAGAACTGACAAATATGAAAGAGAAGACAAATATGCAACGTCCAGCACCCAACTAATAGATGTCTCTCAAAAAAGAAAACAGAGAAACTTGACAGGCAAATCATATCAAAGAAATAATAAAGGACACAGGGATTCTGATTAAAAAATCCATTGACTACACAGTACAAAAAAGGAAAAAAATATATATATACCTAGCTACATCCTCATGAATGGAACAATCATCTAAAATGGTTGAAGCAAAAAATATTTTCAGCCTCCAATTCTCCACACAAACTAAACCAAATGCAAAAGCACAACAAAGACATTTTCAAACATGTAGGCCCAGAAAATGCTTTCCACACAGCACTTCCTAGAAAGTTACTAGGGGAGGAAGAAGAGGAAAAATATGGATAAATCAAAAAAAAAAAAAAAAGAAGAAGACGTGGATCCAGGAAACAATGCATCCAACCAAGGAAAACCATGACAGGAAATGCTGGCCATTAGTGAGCCAACGGGCTCACGGTGCCATGTGTAAGAGCTGGATGACTGGGCTCAGGTAGGTGATCACCAGGAAAAAGCAAGTATGGTTGAGAGGATGAAAAAACCTGAGGAGCTGGTGAAGGCCCATCAGTTAAGTCAACTGTAAAGAAGAAAACTAGAGAAACCAAATCAAGGCTGTATGTAAAAATTGTGATCCAAAAATATAAACAAGGTAGAACAATTTTATGCCATTGATAAATACAAGAAAAAGGAGTCCATTTGACCCTTATGATAGGGTATTAGGGTAAATTCTTATTTAAGTGACTCAGGGGGCCATGAAATCAGCCTATAGAGAAGGAAATGTAACTCTAACACACTTCTTGGCTAACAATATGTATACAATAGTATAATTTCATAAATGTTACTTATTGGCTTTTAACTTTTATAATCAGGGATGAATAACATAACGATTTTGTTACAGTGGCAGAGAAGATTGTAAATATAAGCAGTCTTAACGTTGTAATAAGGGAAAAAGCTGGCAGAAGAAAGGAGGTGGAAGAGGGAGGAGAGGTGGAAGGAAGCGTTGGGTCCTAATTCAGTGGTGTGCTTGTGCTGATGCTAATCCCAGCTCAGTGCCATCATGCTGGTAGCTTGAAAGAGATCATGTGGTGAATTAATGGAAACCAGCCAATACTGTGTTCAATTCCGCACCCGCCCCCCCAAGAGCCAGTTGTTAAGTATTTACCAGCATATTCATAGGATACCCTACAGTTTCTCTTCACTAAGGTAGGTAGGGGTAAAATCTCCTATTTTACAGTTAGGAGAGAGTAGCAATACTAAAATTTATGAGACAGGAAATGACAGCTTGAGTACATTATTGAAAGGAACAATTACAACCTATAGAAATCTGATAATAATTTTACTTAAATTTTGACTGTTAATGGGGGAATGGAAGATAAATTAGTATAAGTAAACTAAATCACCCCGTCTCATGGATGAGTTAACAAATACTATCTGGGAAAAAAAAAGAGAGAGAGAGCTATTTAGAGTTACAGAATTAGCCATCAGGAGAATTAAATCCAGAAGTACTTTTTCAAAGAAGATACTTCTGAGAGAGGGGCCAGCCTGTGGGAAGGGTGGAAAAGGAGACTGGTTTTTCAATGGCAGTCTTTCTAGTTTTTGATGAGGATGTTTCTATTTATAAATTGCACAAATGAAAATCTCCCGAATATTAAACAGCAATTATAAACTTGATCACTCAAATTCTCTTGCTAATATCATTTATAAGGAACTTCTGAACATCACCACGTAAAATTTTATTAAATCCCATTTATAATTTTGAAATACAAACAGCTAAAGACACAGATTTATAAACCGAATTTAAAAGAACTTCCTATATGTTTTTATGAATCTAACAAATTAAAATTCATAGAGTATATCAAATTTCTTGGGCATTTTCAGCATATTGAGAATCAAACCTTTGACTTTACAAACTCAAGACTTTTCTAGACATTTAAACAGGACTATTGAGTTAAGGTGTCCTAACAATTTCAGTTAAAATTATAAATACAATGCCATTTCCCTCTAATTTGCCAGATTTTTTTTTCCTTTTTTTAAATTTAAATTCAATTAGCCAACATTTAGTACATCATTAGTTTTTGGTTCAATGATTCATTAGTTGCATATAAATTTCCCAGAGTTTTGAAAATGTTGCAAATATTATAAAAGCTGACAAAACATGTGCAACACAGCCCGTGATTTCACACTGATCACACTTGTGTGAATATAGCTTGTACAGAAAGTCTTAATAGTATATCCATTTCTGTATGACTAGTTATTTTTGTATACACTTCTGGGGTGCCAATTGCTGCCAAAAGAAGAGAAAAAAACCAGGATCTCAGGACCTCTGGTATGGGGCTGGCCACAAAAACCTGGGTATATCACTTTAGGGATACCATCTCAGCCACCCATTACTCAGATGAGTCCCTGCCTAGACAGGATCCTGGCTAAATGGCAACAACATGGCACGTGCGGCACTGGTGGCCTGGACAGTGATCTAATTTCACCCTTGCCAATTTTTTTTTCCAGTTTCATTAAGAAATAATTGCGTCATGTATAGTTTAAGGCGTAAAACATGATGGTTTGATTTAGGTATATCGTGAAATGATTCCCACCATAGGTTCAACTAACACCCATCACCCATGCCAATTTTGATGGTCTCTTCTTTCAACTTCTGAATACTCAGTTTGGTAGAGAGACTTTTGCACCCACTGCCACTTCTGATGATCTCTAATCTCCACTGCCCGTTTTGCAATGAAAAGGCCCTTTGCCCCCTTTATCTCCTTTTTAATAGTCTCATTGCTCTTATTATATAGTTACTTATATATAAATCATCACAAGATCAATGATCTGGTAGCAATTAAGATAACGCGAGGAAGGAGAATTATAGGGTGTGACAAAGGCGTCCCAGAATATCTATAAGCTGGTTCTTTTATAGTTACTGTTTTATGGTTTAGCGAACTAAGATTGGCCAAATTTAATACTGCTGGAGACTTTAGATATTAAAACTTAAAAATGTTTCTCTCTTGTGAAACAAGCTTTCCTTGGGGAGTTTCACAGTGATTACGCTCTCCAGTCATATGTGCCCCCCGATACACTGAGCCTGAATTAACAGGTGGGTCAGGAGGTGCGCTTGAGGAGGGAGCGCCACAGAAGACTTTCTTCCTTGAAGAAGTGAGATTTAAGCTGTGTAGGTTCATATGAGGGGATGACCATGGCGGGGCGGGTGTTCAAAACAGAAACTACATGTATGAAGGCTCTGGAGTTTAAAAAGTGGCATTACCCATATAATATGCAACACTTACTGAGCATTTACTAAGTAGGTGGCACTACTTTAAGCACTTTAGAGCATTTTATTATAACAGGTGGGAGAAATAACTGAAACTGATGAGATAACTTATTCAAGGTTGCCCAGAGTGTAAATGATGGCACTTCGATTTGAACACTGGTGGTCTGGGTCCAGGAAGCTGAACAGCAGAGAGGCACTGGGCACAGCGGTGAGAGGGGAACGCAGGGGCCAGGCATGCACATCCTGTTCAAGATTTTGAACAATAGTGTGCAAATTCAAGGACTTCAAAGAGAAAGAATTAGCAGGCTCACCTTTACATTTTTCAAAGTTCCCCTCTGGCTGCATTATAGAGAGTAGGTCGGAGTGGGGCAAGAGTGGGAGCAGGGAGGCCAGTTAGTATGGTAACTGTCGTGAGTGACTCACATGAGAGATGAGCCAGAGGGTGGGGTCTGCACAAGGAGAGTGGCCGTGAGTCGGAGGGGTGTGGCAGGTCCTGAAGATGAGGTTGAGCTCAAATTTCTCACTAGAGAACAAACGATATGCAGGGAACTGCATTGGATGAATTTTCAGATAACCATCTCATTTTAGAATATTGTTCTCGTCTTGTTCTATAGTGGTCATAGCCAAATTTCTAGAGAACTGAAAGATCTTTAGAGACCCACTTATCATATGTACTCTAGACCCTGTTTCCTGGCTTCCGATTCAGGGCTTTGAAAATTAAGTCACACTAATAGCACACTCGGGTGTTTCCAACAATTCCAAATTGCCAAAATTCAAATTGGACTTCCTGTCCAAGGCATCAGAGAATGAAGAGCACTCAGAATTACTAAATTAGCTACTTTCAGGATACTGGTTGGCATGTGAACTGGAAGAACATCAAGAAAGCCAGTGGTGCTCACCTTATTGAGGCCGGTGATCAGCCTCTTTGGGAAACATCAGACACTCAGCTCCAGCACAGTAAATGACATTCAGAGGAACTGGGTATCTTGCTGTATGCAAATTCTGAAAATTAATAGCTCATGCCAAAACAAAGGAAATTTGAGTTCCTAGACCAAATGAGATCAGTCAGGGAGTGTCTGTTTATACTTCTTTATCTTCTCTTTATTTTGGAAAAGAAAGATTATGATAGAAGAGCTTTGTTTCCACTCTTTCCTCTTCATAATGTATGAATGAATCAATCTGACATAGGTGATAATTCAGTTATGAAAATCCACATAATAATTTGTGCTATCATACTGTTAACTCTAAACTGTTTATTTTATAGTTACTGTTTTATGTTCTAGCAAATTAGATTGGCCATATTTAATACTGCTATTTAATAGCCTTTGGGTATTTAAATTAAAAAGATTTCTCTCTTGAGAAACAAACTTCCACTAGGAAAGCTTTGTAGTAATTCCCTTCTGTCATATGTATCCACTGGTTTGTTAAGCCAAAGACATACTGAACACTGTTTTTATTTTTTTTAAAAAATTATTTATTTATTTGACAGAGAGATAGTGAGAGCAGGAACACAAGCAGGGGGAGTGGGAGAGGGAGAAGCAGGCTTCCCGTTGAGGAGGGAGCCCGATGTGGGGCTTGAACCCAGGACTCTGGGATCATGACCTGAGCCGAAGGCAGACACCCAACGACTGAGCCACCCAGGCGCCCCTGAACACTGTTTTTAAACTGGTGGGATTGCATTGTTTAAATTACTCCTTGGTTATGCATTCCTCTCCACACAAATAAAAGAATTTATTACCCCGCAAATGAAGTGTATTATCAGGTCTTCACTTTTTCAGTTATAACAAATCTTTAAATTGTATTCATTGAGATTTAGAACATGGAACTATATTAACATTTATACTTTTCTCTAATATTTTCTTGAGTTTTTACCGTCAGTTACTATTTTTATTTTATTTAGATTCATAGATACATGATTTTTTAGTGATCACTTATCATAAAGTCAATCTACTCGCTCTATTTTTGTAAAAAAAAAAAAAGTTATATATGCATAGGAAAATAAACCCAGAAAACATGTGCTATCCTGTTGAGAACATTTGTTAAAAATCTATAGCAGCTCCTGAACAAATAAGAGAGAAAACATTACATCAAAAGTGATCCTTCATGATTTTTTACTTGATTGAAAAACCTAGATCATAACATATGCCCTCATGACCCCAGAAAGGAATTAGCCCTTTCTCCAATCCTAGTGTTCACCTACTCTCTATCCAGATATATTTCTGTCTGGTGGGAAATGTGGTTAAACTCAATGGCCCCCTCCCCTTTCTCACTGCTTAAATATTCCAAGATTAGGGAATTCTTACTGACCAGAAACTTTGTACAATGCAAACGGCCCACACGTGTGTAAGTTATTGTTTTAACACTATGGTCTCAACCATCTCTTAGAAACAAACACATTTCCTGTCTCCATTAGGGGGAATTCTCTATCAGGAACATGTCTTTGGCAGTCCACTCAATGTAAACAGGGGGAAAAAGGGAGTAGACATGTTATTTTGGGGCAATCGAAGTCAATTTCTTTAGTGAAAATTAGGTTGACCGTGTTTAATACTACCAAAGTTTGTTAGAGTGTTAGATACAAAAAAGTGACTCATACCTTTAAAAATGAAATCCGATCCTCCTAAATTTTAGCTAACATATAGAAGACTCTCTCATTCCATTTATGTAATTTCCATTTCTTGATATTTTGTACTCAAATCTATTATTTTACTCAGATTAGATTAGATCCTGTAAGGGATTCTAAAACTAGAAAATTATATAGCCTCAACCCCCTATCCTTTTAGTCTTGTGATCCCCTCAGACTTCAGAGCAAATTTTTTTTTTTTACATGTCCACTTTTAGGCACATTGTCGTCCCAGACACCATGTTTTACAGGGGAAGAGTCAAGATATGAAATCCTGACTGTGCACTTGGGCATCCAGACGCTTGCGTGCTCCGTCCTTTCAGTCAGGGCAGCATTGGGGAAATGTAAACAGGGGAAGAAATGTTCTTTTATGTGGCAGCACCAAAACGGAAGAGCAGTGAAAGAGTGAAATATGTAGATAGGATGTGACCTTTAAAAGGTGCTTGTTTGTCTATCTGTTGAGAAGCTGCAAGGGATCGCTCTTAGGTCGGCTTCCCTAAAAGTGGATGCTGAGGTGATGATTCAAGTGAAAGCTACTCACCAGGAAGTGTTTCTAAGAAAGCCTGGAAGGGGAGTGGGTCGTGGGCAATCAAGCAGCCGAGTGCAATATCGAGCAGGTGCTATGGAGGATAACTATCCAGCGGGGATAGTGCTGTAGAGTGGTCCTGACAGATGGGGCAAGGAAGAGTCTCAACGCCCATCCATCACTGGCTGAGGGCGGCAGCCAAGAATGTAAATTCCAAGGAACTTCTGGCTTTCCTTGCTCAGTCCGCTAGAGGGCAGTCCTCTGACAGAGAGACCCAGGCGCTTGGCTGTCGGCAAGGAGAGCACTTTGGGATCTGGGGGTACAAAAATGACAAAGAGATTCAAGGGGATAAGGGTAGAGCACTGACAATGCTTGCAACATGACCCAAGAAACAATGTATGTATTGGTCCTATGGAACTTGGAGCCAAAAACATTCCACAGCAATAAAATCCTCAAAGAAAGTTACTAACAACTCAATCTTATAAAACGTTTCAACAGTGATAAAACAAAGAATTACTTCTTTCGTGTAGATGGCAAAATGTATTCTCCCCATGGGGCGCCTGGATGGCTCAGTCTGTTGAGCCTCCGATTCTTGATTTTGGCTCAGGTCCTGATCTCAGGGTCCTGGGATGGAGCCAGCTGAAGGCTTCCTGCTCAGCGGGGAGTCTGCTTGTCTCCCTCTCCCTCTGCGCCTCTCTCCACTCACGCACGCTCTCTCTCTTTCTGAAATAAATAAATAAATCTTAAAAAAACGTATTCTCCCTGAATTACATAAGTTTTATTATATCTTGAAAAGGAGAAATATCATTCCCCATTCTCTGTCAGGGACTTGAATGATCACAGATGAAGAAAAACAAGGCAAACTTTGAGTTGGAACCCAAATTCAAACACAGATTCACCTCCTTTCTAGGTCTCTTGTATTTTCTGATTGATAGTACATGATATGAGAACAAACAAAACAATTTAAGACCTCTTTTATGAGATTTCAAGACTAAAATGTTAAGTATATATCATACCAAAGTACAAAGCTAACCTCCTCCCCTTGCTCCACAAGAAAATGCTAAGTAGCTAATGAGAACACTAAAACCCCCCGAAACATGCTTGTCTGATTTTTCCTTTTCAGCACACCTGATTCACATGATGCAAAATAGGAGATATTGAAAGAACATGAGAATCTTTAAGGGCTGGATGGTGGTGGTGTAATTAGAGTGTCAACATAATTTCTAAAATGGGTTATTCCCTGCACGGTGTTTTAAGATTGACTTTTGAATTTGAAAAATGCTTTGTGTTCCTTGACAGAAACTAAGCATACTAGAATATGCGCAAGTATGTGTGTGAACGCTCAATGTTAACATATAATGTATTATATTTATGCAATATCGTTATTTCAAATCCTCAAGGCATTTTATTGAAATAATCTTCATGGTTAGCTAATTTGTTGATACAAAGTTCCAAATTTTAGAGATTTATAGAAATTGAAAGCAGTTATATGGCTTATCTTCATCACCAAAGAGTATTTTATATTAACTGCATTAATTGTATCCTATACACTGGATGATCATTTATGAGGAAAACATGCTTGTCTATTGCTTTTTAAGTATTTTTATTTTGGAAATGTTTTTATTTTTTAGTAATAAAAATTACATTTTTCTTTTTAAAAAAAATTTAGTTACACATGGAATATTCCAATTAAATGGACTGAAGATAATGTATCAAGTATTACAATCTACAACAGGTCAGAAACAGAAGGTAAATGTCATCAATTGATGTATTTCTTCTTTTGAAATTAATGTGCCACGTTAAACTAATGTAAGTGTAAAGAAACAACAATAAAGGGTGCCTGGGTGGCTCAGTCGTTAGGTGTCTGCCTTCGGCTCAGGTCATGATCCCAGGGTCCTGGGATCGAGTCCCACATCGGGCTCCCTGCTCTGCGGGAAGCCTGCTTCTCCCTCTCCCACTCCCCCTGCTTGTGTTCCTGCTCTCGCTATGTCTCTCTCTGTCAAATAAATAAATAAAATCTTTAAAAAAAAAAAAAGAAACAACAATAAAGCTGGAACTTATGATGTAAATTCCAGCTAAAAGAGACCTCTTAAGTAATTTATCAATGAATTCAAGCCCTTATCTACAATAATGAGAAATTTTCTACTACCTTGAGATTTTTTTTTTAATGATTTACCATGACTGACACAATAACAAATACCCATATCCAAAGGAGGGTCACACACCCAACCACTGGATGATCAATGTATAAGTTTTCTTTTTTTCTTTCCCCCTTCCTCGTTTCTTCCCTCCTTTCCTTCCTTCCTTCTTTTTTTCTTCCTTTACTTTTTTTTCTTTATATCAGAGAAGTAAGTCATGGGATTTCTTAAAAGGTTATGTGACAAGCCTGGTTTCTTAAAATGCTGTCATTAAATTAGACCTATCATTTTTCCAATTCAGTATGAAATTAGAATCCTTAATGACTCCAAATTATATTTTCTAAGTTGTAAATTGTCACCAGTAGCTCAAGGCACTATCTATATCTATTTCCGACCGTGCTTAGCTTCCGAGACCAGACAAGATGCGCTGCCATCAGGCTGCTAGGGCCATAGACTCTATATCTATTTCCATCCATCCATTCATCCATCCATCCGTCCATCCATCCATCCATCTCCCTAAATGAATTACTTGGCATGTGCCTGTGTTAAAATTCAGCTGTCACTGCTCTGCTTACTTAAATCAACTGGAAATATATTTCTGTATTTTATCTCCCTTAGTTTGTCTTTTCCTTTCTTGAAAAATTTAGTTATATAAAAACAAGGAGGCCTTATCACATGTTCTCTCCTCCAGATTGCTGAAAAAAATAATAAATAGGGCAGGTTTTAGCATCCATCCCAGAAGATTCCTCCTTTTTATACTTTTACCATTGTATTTGTTTTATGTTTCCAAATCATTTCTTTTCTAAGACAAATGATCCTCTTCTTCACCCCATCCCATGCAGTGTTGGTTTCAGAAAAGCATTTGGCATGCACTCTTCACCTGTGGCTTCTTAGGGATAAAAGTAGAGTAAATCATTTATCCTTTATTTACATATGCCTACTTGCTCCTACAAAATATTCTAAAATATTAATTAGGTATGATTTTCCCTAGCAAGTAAATTTTTATCCTATTGATTGATTTTTAAACAGCTTTTTTTGAGATAAAATTCACATTGTTGTGCAATTCACCCATTTAAAGTGTAGAATCCAGTGGTTTTTATTATATTTGCAGATATGTGTTACCATCACCATAGTCAAATGTAGAACATTTTAATCACCTCAAAAAGAAATTCCATACCCTTTAGCTATCAATCCCTCTATCCTCCCATACCCCCAGCCCTAAGCAGCTGCTAATCTAATTTCTGTCTGCATAGATTTGCCTATTTGGGACATTTCATATAACTAGAATGATATGTGTAGTATTTTATGACTGGCTTCTTTCACTTAGAATAATGTTTTCAAGGTTCATCCATGTCATAGCATGTATCAGTACTTCATTCCTTTTTATTGACAAATTATATTCATACCATATTGATATGCCACGTCCCGTTCATCTATTTATCAGTTGATGAGCATTTGGATTATTTCTACTTTTTGGCTGTTAATGCTGCTATAAACATTTGTGTACAAATTTTTCTGTGAATCCAGTAAGGTTTTTTTCACCTTTGGGGTTTTTTATTTTTATTATAAGTTCTTTTGTGTGTATGTATGTGTTTATTTTTACCATAAACTTGACCAGCTTTGCTACTGTCAAGGCAAGAACCCGTTCTGTTGCTTTGCGGTAAAACTTTCTCTTGATCATTTATACTAACAATTACTTTGATTGTTACGGTCAACATTTCTCCCGAATTCTTCTAGAATTCCCAGATCAATGCCATTTTGTCTTACTCTTTTATATATGATTGTAGTTTTGAATACTGAGCTCTATCTTTCGTGATCTGCCTTATGACCATTTTTTTTACTTATAAGCATGTTTGCCAATGGAAAATGGAGAAGACAAAAAAAAAAAAAAAAAAAAAAGACTTTCTAAAACGTGCAATACCACTGGGGCCCCTGGGTGGCTCAGTCAGTTAAGTGTCTAATTCTTGATTTCGGCTCAGGTCATGATCTCAGGGTTGTGAGATAGAGCCCCATGTCAGGGTGGAGCCTGCTTAAGATTCTTTCTCCCTCTCCCACTGCCCTACCACCCCCCTAAAAAAAATGTGCAATACCAATGATAAAAGGTATAATGAGGCTACCATTCCATTGGAAGTTCAGTGAATTTGGTTTAACATATTACTACATCTTTTACCCATTGGTTACCATTGGTTAACTGAGAGTTAGAGGAATCTTGGCAGCTGCTTGATTTCCTGTTAACAAATTTAAAAGCATGAATAATTAGTCTATGCTAACAACATTTTCATGGAATGAGGTTTCCAAAAAGTGAATTTTCTAGATAACTAAAGCTTACTCAAGTGTTTTATAAAATAAAGTTGAAGAGTTAACAATAAACATTTTTCTTATATGGATTATGTACTTATTAGAGAGAATATTTGAATGATAAATTTAATCCTTATTAATCAATTAATCAATTAGTTCTTTCAAGGAAGTATTTACCGAGAGCTGACTTATGTGCCAGACACAGAGGTAGGCATGGAGATAATGCTGAGGGAAAAAATCCTTACCTTCTTGGTGCTTACTGTCTGGTGAGGATTCAGACGCGTCAGTGGGCAAATATGTGTCAGAAGTACCTGGTGTTGTAATAGCCAAGGGGGCTCGCTGAAGAAGCACCAGCCCAGATTTGGGGGTTCAGGAAAGGTTAGTAAAGAAAAGGATGTCTAGGCTGAGAGCTAGGGGGTAAAGGCAGTGTTTAAATGGATGATAAGACTGACCAAGTACAGACAGGAACTACGCTCTGGACAGAGAATGCTAGTAGGAAAGGGCAGAAATCTCTCACCGCAACTGCATCCCTCTGTCTTTACATTGAACACATTTTTTTTTTTTTTTTTGGCTCTAACTATTGACTTAGTTGTCTTTCCCCTCCCCATAGAATATTTCTTGAGGAAATGGAGCTTATTTATTTTGGCTGTGGTTGTTCTATATCTTCAGCAGTTACCCAGTGTTTATTGAATGAATGAGTGAAAGAATGAATGAAGACGCTCCAATGTTCACAGAGCTTTGATGACAGACCTGTCTTTATCTGAAATTTCAGAATCATGACTGCTCACTTAGCCAGAAACAAACTAGACATCTCTTCCTACTTCAAAGTGCCTGCTCCATTTTTAGGCTATGCAATAAGTTCCTGTTTCCTGTTTGGGGACATCAGCTCTCAGCTCAGAGCACGGATGACAAACACGTCCCAAGTGCACTGAATGGGCAGTCAGCTCAGGTTACCAGCCCTACCGCCCTCTTCTTCGTTTCTTTGATGATTCATCAGCTAGAAATTTCCCAGGCAATGTTGGGATTTCCCCCAAGGCCTTTTATTTACATTTGTATTGTACATGATATTTTAAACATTAAAAAAATTAAACATGTAATTTATAACCAAAGAAGAGGACCTCTATCACAGACCCTTCTCAGGCTATTCCAACCTGCCCTGTGTAATCTCTCTTCTTACTGTTTATAGTATATTTTATGCTATCGGTTTAATCAGTCCTTCTTTATATTTTGAATATCATCATTGTTATTTAATCTTCATTTGCTCTGTCTTTTCTTTTTTAAGTAAATGACAAGCTCCTTGGAGATACAACCTCTACATCATACTCCCTGATGGCAGGTCAGGAATACCACCCTATTGCCAATGAGGTTCTGTGCACATCTTAAGACTTACTAAGAGCTTAGTAAGTCCTTGCTTATTGGAGGCTGGTTTGCCCTCAGCCTGCTGTGCTGTTCGAGAATGCCTGTAGATCCTTTAGTTATGCCTCTATCTTTAGTACCAGCTACTACTTTGTCAGTGCATCTATATTTAGTAGTATATCAACTTTTTGCTTTTTAATCTGCTGCTTTCTAACATTTAGAAGACTTGAAGGTTATCACATGATGTCAGATAACTAATCTTACTAAAACATAATATTTTAAAATAGGTATTTCTAACTGTATAGTGTCTAGGAGAGGGCCTAGGCCATAGGAAATGGTATAGAGTTTGGGATGACAATTTTCGTAACTCTTGCAGATTTGAGGATACATTCTGGATGATTTAGATAACCACGTCCTGACTACATATAAATAGAATATTACTATAATTTTATAATTACCATCAAATTATATTTACATATTACATAAATATTTCATGTCAAAATAATTATAGGCATATATTTTTAAATTTAATAACAAAGGGAAAGAGAGACTTTCTTCATTCTTTCAAGCTGAGCCTCACGGAATGTTTGAATTTTGATTGGATCATTATGAATTCAGTTTTGCAGATTCAAAAGCCCAGTTTCATCAATTCAGCCCTGGTCAACCAAGGCTTGGAAGATTTATTCACACAAAGCAAACATATAAGAATGCTAATTTGTTAATTTATACAAATAAAAATATACTGGCCAAGGTGAACCAGAATACTCATGTCAGCTAATTAGGAATCTCTTTCCAAGAAGAAAGTTTACTTAATAAGAGTAAAGAGAGAGTTAAGGTAGATCAATTATTTTAGAGATTTTATCAAGCTGTGATAGCCTCATATGTTGCATTAACTGGGGGAGTCTAATTATTGCATTTAGAGGCTATTTTGATGAAATGAAACTTTCTTATTCATGCAACAGTCCAATAGAGGTATTCCTGACCTGCCATCTTTCCTGGGTGGTTCACTCCTAAATAATAACTTTCTCCTTTTTATGGCTCTACTGCTTCCTAGACCTTCGATTCCTCTGCTGAATCTTTGCATCTGACCAGAAGACAGAGGAAGATAATGGAGGGAGCAGGTCTAGAAGTGCATCTATTACTTCTGCCCACAATCTGTGTCCGGTTGTCAATCCCATGTTGCTACCTAACTGCAAGGGAGGCTAATAAATATAGTCTAGCTGTATACCCAGGGAGGAAGAGAGAATAGTGTGGTAAATAACAGATCTCTACCACATACACTGTTCTCTATAGGAGGAAATCTGTTAAAAGATCTGGAATACGGGGGTGCCTGGGTGGCTCAGTCAGTTAAGGGACTGCCTTTGGCTCAGGTCATGATCGCAGGGTCCTGGAATCGAGCCCCACATCAGGCTCCCTGCTCAGCAGGGGGCCTGCTTCTCCCTTTCCCTCTGCCGTTCCCCTGCCTGTGCTCTCCTGCTCTCTCTCTGTCAAATAAATAAATAAATAAAATCTTTAAATTAAAAAAAAAAGATCTGGAATACACGTACCAGCTCAACTGTGCACCCACTTCCCTCGGCAGACTGAGACACACTGAAAGATCTTCACTATCTAACTCTTTGCAATTATTTCTTCCCAATCACCCAAACCATCACCAGTGATAATTGTTCATCATGGTATCCAGGTTGCATTTTTCCAGATTCCTGCTTATTATATATTGCATATTAATACTACACCTTTCTTTTTAGGGAGATTCTCATAAAATCTTGCTGAGATTTAGGAGGGACTCTGTAATTATTACTAACATAATCATTAATACTTTCTTAAATGATTTGTTGAAAATATTACCACAAATGTATAACCAATCCATTTTACAATAGATCATGTTACTCTTAGTTTCAGAAATTAAAATTTTCTTCCTTGACCCTAAATTCTGATAGTGCATCCTACTAGAAAGTTTTAGTTCCCCAAGTATAAATGGTGTGTCATTAGTAAAAAAAAGTACTATTCTTGTATTTTTCAGCTGTTGTACTAATAAGTGATGGGTAAAATTTAATAAGATATAAACTGTC
Organism: Halichoerus grypus; assembly: GCF_964656455.1. Taxonomy (NCBI): domain Eukaryota; kingdom Metazoa; phylum Chordata; class Mammalia; order Carnivora; family Phocidae; genus Halichoerus; species Halichoerus grypus. Next base: position 90,296,849 of record NC_135714.1, read on the forward strand.
ATTTTACACTGAAAAATAATTTGCTTAAAGCATCAATGCAACAAAGCATCTACATCACTAAAGAAAAATGTTTCTTTCTCTAGAATTAGCAAGCTATCGCAAGACGTGTCTAGTTGTCTAAAGTTTGTTATAATTATTTATATAAAATAGTATACAGGCATACCTCAGAGGTATTGTGGGTTTGCTTCTAGACTACCACAATAGAGTGAATATTGCAATAAAGTAAGTCAAATGAATTTTTTGGCTTCCCAGTGCATAACATAAAAGTTATGTTTACACTATACTATAGTCTGTTAAGTGTGCAATAGCATGATGTCTAAAAAACAACGGACATACCTTAATCCAAAAATACTTTATTGCTAAAAATGCTAACCATCACCTGAGCTTTCAGTCATGTCACTGAGCACAGATCACCATACCAAACATAATAATAATGAAAAGTGTGAAACGTTTTGGCAAGAATTAGCAAAACGTGACACAGAGACACAAAGTGAGCAAACGCTGTTGAAAAAATGATGCCAATGGACTTGCTCAATGAAGGGTTGCCACAAACCTTCAATCTGTAAAAACTGCAGTATTTACAAAGTGCAATAAAGCAAGTTGCAAAAAAGTGAGGTATGCCTGGAGTAAAGAACTGTTATGAGAGCTCTGTTACCGAAATCTATCTAGGTTGAAATTAAATAGCCCCTGGATGAAATTTTGAAAAAGTAATTACCCATCTTCTCCACCATCTAGACAAATAAAAGAAAAAAAAGGAATTTTCTAGAAAGAGCTCCCACCCAGAAAGAATTCATTCAACTCGTTTATGTATAAAACTAGCAAGAAACAGAACAAGATGATTTATTAATTGAATGATAGGGTGTTATGTGGCCGTTCAATTCACATTTTCACATGCAGGTATCCCCCGCTTTCTGAATGTTCACGTTCTGCCACCTCATTTTTACAAATGGTAATGGCTTTTTTCATAAAAATGAAAATGCTCTTTGGATTTCTTTCAGTTAGCAAAAACAGGTACTAATATAGGTCTTTTGTAAAAAACAAAGTGGAATTAACCCCGACTTTTAGAAAGTGGGAGATACTCCTCTCTTTCTGCTATTTCAGCTTATGAAAGGTTTCACAGGAAAGCTCTACTTTCAGATAGAAAGCAAAATTGCAAGGTGTTTACAATATACTTTCAAATGAAAAGGATTGTGAATCATAAAAACAGTAAAGTCCTATTCTGTGTATTGGGTGCTTGTATATGCATGTATATGGAGGTTACACACGAAGAAGACAAGAACAATATGTTAACTAGTGGTGGGTCATTTTTTATATTCTTCATTATACTCTTTTTTTGTATTTTCCTAATACATATTTGGAACTGTAAGGAACACATAAGCCTGTTACAATCAGAAAAGCAATCAATAGTAAGTGGAGAAACGAAACATAATACGTGCTGACTCCCATGTGCCGCCGGGAGCAGGCACCAGTATTCTAGCCCTACTTACTTCGCTATGTAACTAAACAAACCAACAGTACGTTGCTGTTAACAACTGCTGGGAAAGTAGGATGAACTTGGAAAGTCCATAACTACTGACTTCCTGGATCTCAGCTTCCTCATCTATAAAGTGAGAAAAATCACAGTAACTCCAGACAGGCTTAACTAGGTATATATAAAGCACATTGAAATACTGCAGTATTTAGATGGATTGCCAGGAACTTCTCAATGTTATTTATATTTGCCTCACTATTTATAGAACTGTGGCATATCCCCTTTCATAATAATGAGGATAGCTACCATCTGTTGGACAAATAACTCTGTGACCAACACTTTACCGATGTTATCTTATTTAATCTTCACAACAGCTCTGTGAGGGATTTTTATCCCTATTTCCCTTATGGTGAACAGGGACACAGAGAGGTCAAGTGATTTGGCCAAGATCACACAGCTAGTTAGTCACAGAGCAAGGGTTTTATCCTAGATCTGTCAGACTTGAAAGTTCATGCTCTTTTTCCTATAACATATGGCTCTGTGCTTAGCAAGAGGCCCTCCTCCAGATACAAATATTCAAAGTGTACGGTTGCCAAAAGATTAGCTTCCTTTCAACAACTTGTCTATGGGAGAATGACAAAGAAAGATAAATACTACATGAGTGAGGTAAAGGTTTATAATTTGTCAAGTACCTACTCTGAACATTCCTAAAAAAAGTATTGTCTTGTTGGAGAGCTTACTCATATATTATGAAAAACTACTGTGTCCTGGATATCTTCCAAACCTTGTGAACACTTCCAAAATTTAAATCTTCTTTCCTCCCAAACTAACTCATCTGCCTCTATTCTGTAATGACAGCATCATTATTTATCCGATCATGCAAGCCATTTCCCCCTCCTCTGACTGTCCACATCAAGTAAGAAAACTGACTGTTGATTTTACCCGTGATGTGTCTTGAAAACATCACCTTTTTTCTTTTTTCATTACCTCCACATTGGAGTAAGCCCTCATTCCCTTTTGCCTTAGATGATTACAGGAGACTCTAAAACCTCCTTCCAATATATCACTCGTACCACCATCAAAATTATCTTTCTAGAAAGCAGACTTGAGCGTGTTATTTCCCTGCTTAAAAATCTTCTCTATCTAATCATCTCTCAGAAGATGGATTCCTTCACATGGCACGTGGCTCTTGCACTCCAAAGCTCTAGACTTTATTTCCAGCCTCATCTTCCATCTTCCAGTATCACATCCTTACATTGTCACTACATTAAACTATTTGAAATTTCTCAAATATATGAAGTATTCCCACACTATTATTTAAATTGTATATTGTCCTTGCAAACAAAAGAGTGTGTGAATTAAGAAGTATAGAAGCAATGCTAACAAGTGAATACTGGTCGTGTCAGAGCACAGCTATTATTTTAAGAGAATATTTTTTACTTCAAACATAACTCTGTTCCTTCAATGTTGAGCTTCTAAAATCTATATACTAGAGCCGTATGTAAATACTGGAGGCTACTTTAGAAAGAGAGTTAATTTGGCAAATCCATTGATGAAAAGCATTGATGTAATCAATTGAAATAAGGAAACAGAAGACTTTACAAAGATAAATTTAGAAAAGCAAGCATGACACGGATTACAAAATCAAGAATGTTGTATTTGAATTTTAGTTCTACTGCAGGCCTTCTTGACATTTTAAAAGCATTACTGATTCTCAAATCATTATTTTGCTAGGCAATAGCCATTGCCATCATTTTGAATGTTGATTTTAATAAATAAAGTATTCTTCTAGATGTTTACATTTTTATCCCCTCCCCAGCCTGCCCAATGAATATTCTTTGTGTAATTAATCCATCATGATTAGCAATATATGGCCTACCCCCGAAAGCAAGGACCTCTCTGTCTTTTGGCATTGTTTTCTTTTATTGGAGGATTGACGAGCACAGAATTATTTCACTCACTTGGCAAGCTTCTACCAGTAAGAAGTACAAGTCACAAATCACAGGACACTTATTTACATTGGTTATTCTTTTTCAGCTCACGCACTACAGTGACATTCTAAAGTTAGGCAACTAAATAAGAATTAAGCTTTGGGGCTTTGGATCCAAATCAAACTGGACTCCTTGAGCTGATATTTCTTTTCTTTTCTTCTGACCCTCTGGGCCTAATTTCTCTGTGTTTACAGTATATGCAAACATGTTTCTCATTAGTGTTTATTTACTACCACAGGAATCACTTTGAACTCTACTAATCCTGCTGGAAATGTTTTACTCAAAATAAACCCAGATCATATTGGGTTTTATCGTGTAAATTATGAAGTAAAAACTTGGGAAATGATAGCTACCTGTCTTTCCAACAGCCACGAGGTAAGAGTAACAGTGGTTGTGAATTGTTTTATTTTTGTTCTAAGAACAGTGTCTTGATGATATTATTTTTTTCAACATGCTTTGCTTCAGGAATTGTGCTACTTACCTCTTTTTCTTCTCCTTTTCAGAACTTTTCTTCTGCTGACCGTGCAAGTCTTATTGATGATGCTTTTGCCTTGGCAAGGTGAGTTTTGGAATGAGATTAGACTGTGGATTTTGTCATAAATCTCTTTTCTTGATGAATTGCAATGAAGTTTAAGTATTAATTATAGTTTAAAATATCCAAAGTCACTATTTATAACATTATTGTTTTCCTTAACTCTCTTTTTTAAAACTCACATAAGCCTCATAGCCAAAATACTGAAATTTGCTCTTAGCAGACACACAAAAGCTCACCTACCGTATTGACTTTGAGTAGGGTTCATCTATATCAGAGCCCTTGAGCTAATTAGGAGTGACATTTGCAAATGCTCAAAAGTGCACCTTCATAATTTGATTTATTAAAACGACAATGTGTTTCATTAACTTACTTCTATGAGCCTAAGCCCACTGTATGAGTTTATGGCTAGAGTTGTCAACTCTTGTTCAGGTCATCAGGGTAAGAAGAATGAGACATGGTGCACTAGGATTGATCAGAATTAAGGTACCGCTTAAGAAATTTGACTTTTTTGGTTTTCATGGCTTGAAGGTGACCTACACTTAGAAAAAAAAACCATCAACGTAGATTAGGGAAATGAAGAAGTAGTAACCACAGTATCTTTGAGATTTTTTGTTTTGTTTTGTTTTCAAGTAGTCTGACACTACTAATTCAACAAGTGTTTGTTGAATTTCTGGTACTTCTGTAGGAGCTAGGGCTGGCTTTTAGTGGCCTCATCCTAGATACAAGCAGTGTACTGAGCGTACTGAGAATGAGGCGCTACTTCCTCAGAAAGCCTTCACTGGCCCCTTTGTCTAGGTTGGGCGTCCCTTTCGCAGGCCCCTGTGTTTCACCACAATATTATACTGTCATTTCTTATTAACAGTCCATCTCACCTACCTAACTGTAAGTTATGTGAGGGTAGGCACCCAGATCATGTTCCTGTTTATTTTATTCCCAGCTTCTAACTGTGACTGGCCCAAGGCCGAAGCTCATTAACTATGAGCCAAACACATGTCTGAAAGATAGTATACCAGCACTCTAAAGGCCTGGGAGAACTATTTTCCACAGACTTCCTAGATGAGATACTGGAAGTCAGAAAACCTTCTTGACATTTTTTAAGGAGGGGATGGATAGGGTTATAAAACAGGCTGTGGAACGATTAAGATCTTGGTTCTTTAAAACCTGGAGTAAATTTCTTAACCACTCTCTGACTCGATTTCCTTATGAGAAAAATGGAGATGACCTTAAAAGATTCTTGTGAGAAATAAATGAAATAATGCACGTAAAGCACCCCAAATAATGTCTGGCCTATAGCAAGTGCTTAATAAAGTGTACCACTTGACTGTACCAGACATTGCATAGGCCTGGGAAATTAAGTGGTAAAGGAAGATAATCAATATTATAAAATACAATAGAACCCTTAAGAATTCTTTTGGGGGAAAACTCTCCTAGGAGTGCATCATGACCTTTTCCAAAGCTTGGCATCTTGGCTTTTAGCAATTACACAGAACTACAATATCTTTATAATTTAATTCCCATCAAAACACAATGCAGACAGTTGAACACGTCTCTATGGGGCACTGTGTATAAAGCAAATAATTCACACAATTGAAAGACTTTCCTTGCATTTGCTCAGCTCCTTGGCCGTAGCCCCGTAAAATTTTGGAAAGATATGGGAAGGAAGAACGTGAAACTCATTTGAAAACCAAAAAGTATGTAGAATCACACAGCAACGGGTCTGGAGCAATCACCTGAGCTATTCAGTTATCACCCAATTTCCTTCTGTAACACATGAGGGAAACAGGACTCAGGGAAGTAGAGTCCACCAGTGTTAGCTACAGCTAAGTGTAGTTCACTCAGAAACTTTAGGGAGAAAAAAGGAAAAACATGTAGTTAAACAGTAAGTGCCTGTGGTAGGATAAGAAGTTATACAGTTCTACTTGGGTGTTCAAAAAGAAATGTAACTATCATGTTTCATAAGCAGGGCTAAAAGAGCGCCTCTAAATATAAAAGTATTGTTGATTCCCCTGTCCCCAAATTTGAGGAGCTAGTACTCTTACTGCCCCAGATGAATATCCAGATGGGCTCATTTGTTCAAGACAAGGAATAAAAATTCTCCCAACCACTTCAAGTCCCTCAGACAGGCTTAGTTTGAGTTTGAGCCCAGTTCAGTAAAACGATCAAAGTTACCAACTGCATTTAAAGTTCCTCCCTGCCCCCAACTCAGGCTGGTGTCTGGCCAGCCACCTGCAGTGGGAACCAGGTGCTTGATGTCTTCGCCATTTTGTTGCATGGAACTTCCACTCCTCACTCACCAGGCTGCCTCTGATTCCTCCAGAGCTAAGGCAAGGAGAGCAGGGAGGGAGAGCAGGTGAAGGGAGTAAAAGATCCTGACATGCTGTCTATGTTTGGCCCTCTCTGGACTTTGAAGATGTTTAATACTGACTCATTTTCTTGTGTGCTGTTTTCATGGGGTATTTGCCATCCATACCCATTTTTATTGCTAAGAGTCTTTCTCTTGCAGTTCCTTGAGGTGGGTAAGTGAAAACCTCTGAACTACGACTGGCCCATAGGAAGTATTCACATATCTTTTCCCCCAACAAAATCTGGGAGGATGAGCCACCCCATGCAGTCTTATCTCTTCACTCTGAGGTTAGAGCGGTAGTCAGCCGCAGTCTCTTATCCTTTAGATTTCTCAGGGTATCAGACACCAGGCCACTGTGCCCCCAAACTCCAAGATAAAGGAGGTAAAATTCTTCAAGTGATTTCATCAAAGCCCTTTTTCCTAGGCATTATGTGAGGGGAAAAGCCTCCTGCAACCCCCTCTCCCCTGTGGGAGGAGAACATTCACAGTACCCTGACAGCTCTCCCCCGCGAAGCCCTCTGTTAAAATGTCTCATTCTGCCCCTAGCTTCTCCAATGCCCTTAATAGGCTGGTGATGGGTTATCAGCTAAGGGTCACAAAAATCTCTCCTGACCATGTTCTTTCCAATTTGGTGGGCCTGCATCTTACTTTGGGGTTTAGGCCAACTGGCCTGGTTTGGGGGTTAGGCAAGGGGCCTTGCCAAAACGGAGACAGAAAGAATCCTTTTTGTCCACCTGTTACAGTAGGGTTTTCCTTTTCAATAGCTTCCATTGTGCTCTGTATCCCACTGTGTGCTAAAGCCAGGAAGAGGGTGAGGAATAACATAAGGGAAAGAAGAGAGCACTAGCTAACAAGCCAGTGGGTGGGAGCAGGAGTCTCTAGGTGAGGAAAGAATGGCAGAAAGAATGGCTTAAAAGGCCACCAAAGCTAATGATCCAAACAGAATTTCAGCCTGGCTTCACAAAGCAGGGTCCCAATGATATCCAAGGTGAGGAGCAAGTTAGCAAGTAAAGGCCACCAAGTGAACATCAGCCACACCAAGATTACAGACCTCTAGGGTCACTGGTTTTACCATTTTACAGGTGTTTGCTGAGGTAACCAGAGCACAACACAGAATTGGATAAGCCACTTCACCCTCCTACCCCCCACCCTCATGCTGCCTTTTAAAGAAAGGAGAAGTAGGGTAATCAGAAAGACTCCAAAAAGGACCTAGTTGTTTACAAAAAGACTGTTATAAGCCAGAAATCTGAATTTAGTTGGCAAGTGAACACTGAGAAATCAGGCACAATGGGGACGTTTTGAAATTCTCGATACCACCAAAGGCTTTGCTGGGAAAGAACATGAGCACATCGGGTCAGCTGCATCCACCTAGGCACCTCTCCGAACCGTTTCTAATGTCCCAGTGAAGAGGGACATTTGATAAGACACTATGCTTAACTCAGCTTCTCTGAGGACTGTACTGTACTTCCAGGTCACACCCAGGGAAGCAGAAACAAACCTTTTGTTATAGGATCCCCCAAACTTCCTGGGTGCCTCAGCCCAAGATAGGAAGGCAAGAATTCTCTCATTAGATCCATTTGTCCGTTTTTCCATCGAGTTTGGTGGGAACTTTTGTTAAGTATAGCCTCCATTTTCTCCAGATGATAGGAACTTCTATGATTTACGTCCATCAGGCATGGCTTTTACTAGATGGATGGAAGATTTTTAAATGAAGAAAATTATTGGAACACCTGGGTGGCTTAGTCCATTAAGTGTCTGATTTCAGCTCAGGTCATGATCACAGAATCCTGGGATCAAGCCCCACATCAGGCTGCCTGCTCAGTGGGGAGTCTGCTTCTCCCTCTCCCCCTCCCTGCTCATGTTCTCTCTCTCTCTCTCTCTCTCGCTCACTCTCTCAAATAAAAAAAAAATTTAAAAAGATTTTATTTATTTATTGAGAGAGAGAGAGGGAGGGAGAGAGCACGAGCGAGGGAGAGGAATAGAAAGAAAAGGAGAAGCAGACTCCCCACTGAGCAGGGAGCCTGACGAGGGACTCCATCCCAGGACCCTGGGATCATGACTTGAGCCAAAATCAGATGCTTAACCAACTGAGCCACCCAGGTGCCCAAAAAATCTTTAAAAAAAATAAAAATAAAATAAAATTCTTAACCATATCTGACTTTCAGAACTGCTGTATGCCTATGGATTTAACAAATGGAGTTTGAGACTCAAAGTTGCATAAGAATGCTGTCTTAGGTTGAGCTCCCAGAAGCAGAGTATGAAATGCAGGTTCATGTACATGTAGTTTATTGAGAGAGTCTTCTCATGAAATAGGAAGTATGAAAAGCAGGATGGGGCAGGGATAAAAAGCTGAGCCATGATATGGTCTCAGATGGAGTCTAGCTTTGCCAGAATCCACTAGAAAGCTATGAATTGTGTTGTAGAGTAGGTCCAATTTGAGGGAAGCAGGCTGGCTTGTTGCCTTCCTGAATCTGAAAATTAATGGCCTGGGGTGGAGGGATTGCATTACCTCTTAGGCAAGATGGATCTATTTGGCTGAGGGCTCTTCTCTGAAGAAGGTGGCAGCTGTGAGCCAACAGAGCACTGTAAGGGGATCTGAGAAGGGCACTAGAGATGTCTTTGTTCTCAAAACCATGTCTTCACATGTGGTCCCATCAGGATCAACACCACCTAGGAGCTTGTGAGAAATGCAAATTCTTAGGCTCTACTCCAAACCTGCTAAATCAGAAACTCGGGCGGGGGGGTCCGGGAGTATATGATTTAATGAACTTTCCAGGTGTTGTTGATAGTTGCTCAAATTTGAGAATCATAATTCTAAATGATACTGCTCTTCCTCTGAGAATCAAATACCAGTAGGAGCTGCAGAGTAACATAATTTGTGGGAAAAGAAAAGTACATCAGCTATATTCTCAAAATGTTATCCCTATAATAACCAGCAAAAATTCACTCCCAGTCCAATGTTCTGACCATATGACTCAGACTTAAAGAAAATAAGTGATACCAAAATGGAACTATTGCATAATTATCAAGTGTGTTGGAAAAATAAGGCAGTAGGATAGAATATCAATTTTCAACATTTGAATACATAGTATTTTCTCAGAACCTCTAACCTTTGGATAATTGGATTCCCTTCTTACTTCTACTTATGCTACCTAATTAACTTATTCATCTGGCCCTGGTAACTGAGACCCATTCCTTCTAATCTTTTCACTTACCTAAAATATACAGGCCACTTGGTTTCTGACCAAATGGTCATTCTTCCTAAACTTTCATTATTCTCTTTGCTAAATTGATCCTCAGAGCAACAACTATTATTCATAAACACCTTAAAAATCACTCGCTGGACATAGTTTTGCTCTACCCACCAGGGAAAATAGAGAATCATTAAAATTAGAAAATTCTCAAGTTTCAAATATCAACACAAAATTCTATAATTTTTCTTACTTAACAGACATTCTCAATAAAACACTCCATTTCTCAGTATTATTTGTGCTTTTATTAAGGGAGGCTGCATGCTCCAAAATATAATTCTTTCTAAATAAGATCAGGAACTGAGAAAATAGAAGAAATCAGCTCTCTGAACTGAAAACAAACTCTGTTTCATATCTCATTAGTACAAATCAAATGATGCCAAAGATTTTCATTCTTATCAACCTGTCCAATACTACTAGTTCATCCTCTAATCAAACTCTTGGAGAGAAGTCAAGATATAATTACATTCTTCATTCACAAAATACTTTCAAATGTAAATAGCATTCAATGCATCAGTATTACTAATTCAATAATTCAAAATTTTATTATTTAATTTAAACTTTCAAAATGTAATTTGAAAAGACAGAATTACCATCTAAGGTTCTTTTTAAAACCTAGGCTAAAATTTGAGGCATAACAGATTTCTGAAAACAGTATTTCAAAAGGTTCTAGAATCTCTTTTAAGGAAGAAAAATTTTGATTCTTTAAACTTTGAAATGTCAATAGAAACTTCAAATTTTGTGGAGGAACAAAATCCATTTTTATTTATCAATATTGTTTGAAAATGTATGAAAAAGGAAATGTTTTAATGGGAAAAACAAGTTCAGTTGGAATGTTTTAAAATTCATATTTCACGAGTATTGTTATGTTTCGTCTTCATATCAACGGTAAATAATTTCAGTAAGATATAATTATCATGGTGCATTTGTATATTATTTTCTTATGAAGTATTTTTTAAAGATTTATTTATTTATATATTTAGAGAGTGGTGGGGGGCAGAAGGAGAGGAAGAGAGAAAATCTCAAGCAAACTCCTTGCTCAGCATGGAGCCCGACGTGGGGCTCGATCCTACAACCCTGAGATCATGACCTGAACTGAAATCAAGAGTCTTTTACCTAACCAACTGAGACACCCAGGCGCCCCACATTTATATATTATAATCGGTTTGTGTCTATTCATCAATATTAACCATAGCTGAATGGCTTTTGTTTTATCCAGAATTTTGCCTCAGTGATTTTTCAAATGTACTTTTTAATGTTCTGTCTTCCTCTTTACTATTGAATATATGAAAGCACTAAGACATCATTGTGAACAAACCCCTTTGATTGGGTCCCCCAAAATAAACACATTTTCTTAATTGCTTAATAGAAGGGTTCTCATTAACACTGAATTCTATGATTTCCATATTAGTACTTTTAGTCAAATGAGTACTAGTCTATGGTTGGATTTTTGTTTTGTTTTGTTTTTAGTCTATGGTTTTTAATTAAAGGTTTTTTTTCTCTTCCTTAGAGCTCAACTTCTAGATTATGGGATGGCTCTAAACTTGACCAAGTATCTCACACTGGAACAAGATTTTTTACCATGGCAGAGAGTAATTTCAGCCATAAGCTATATCATTAGCATGTTTGAAGATGATAAAGAGCTATACCCTGTGATTGAGGTGATGTTAATGCTATATCTTATGACCATAAGTGTGCAGCAATGAGCAGAATAGGGAGATTTCTGAGACAAGGAGCTTCTGAGAGACACAAAAGCACATCCGCGTGCCAAGTGAAATTAAAGGAAAGTACAATGACATGACTAGTCAAACCAGAAATACTATCTCTATTTTTTTTCAACTTGAAATGTTATCAGTATTTCTGGTTCAGTATACCACTTAATGATATATTTTAGTGTTAGAAAGAACACAAGAATTAATATTTTAGTTACAATAGACAAGATACTAACTAGATCCTATTTTCAATGATTTATCTATGTTAAAATGAATTTATTCTTACTAAAATATAACATTATGTTTCCTTATTCTTGCTGCTGTTATTTCCACGTTGAGATTTTATTATAGGATAGTCATTCTAAATACTTTGCTTTGGGGTTTCTGCAGCACTTTGGTAGGACACTTGCAATTTTAAGGAAATTCTGGATTCAAAGCTCTAGCTCTTTTACCTACTAAATGAAAGAACTTGGACAAATGATTTAATATTTGTGAGTCTTCATTTCCTTTGTACAATAGGAATGTTGGCACTTCCCTGCCTATGGCAATGGGATAGTATAGATCATATAAAATAAACATCCTTTGTAGATCCAAAGGCGGTATACATATATCAGTTATCACTATTTTTATTTCATCAATACTTTATTAATCTTCTTAGTGCAGTAAGTATGTCAGGTGTTACTCCATTTCTTAGAAATGTTAACTGAAAAGTAGAGGTTAAAAGGGGCTTACCTTAAATTTTATGAAACATTAGAGGATTCCAGGATGTTCTTATCTTCAGAATTGAAGCAAATTTGCCATGTGATAAGAACTGAAAACATCCCTTTCCTAAGGAAAGGCCCAAAGTCCTCTGAACTAGTAGGAAAGAAGATTACAACAGGGGGCTGTAGATTATAATAAATGCGAACCTGTTGATAAATAGTAAATTATTACTCATTGTACATGGTGCTTTTATTTCAGAAATACTTCCAAAGTCAAGTGAAGCCCATTGCAGATCATCTGGGATGGAATGATGTCGGAGACCACCTTACAAAGTTATTTCTTACATTTTTAAAATTAATTTTCATTTAATATTTGTTTGTGTATGTTAAAACATGTTAAAAAGTGCTCACGTCCCCAGCTTTGCGTGTGTTTGTTTTTTAAGGTTACTCCGTGCATCCGTGTTAGGGCTTGCGTGCAAAATGAGAGATCAAGAAGCCTTGGACAATGCTACCCAATTATTTCAGCAGTGGCTAAGTGGGACTGTAAGGTGACTGTTCATGTGTTCATTTCTAGAGGATTTCAAACTTAAAAATGAAGAATTAAAATCTCTGAAACACTGTTTCTTCTTCTAGGCTTCCTACAAATCTCAGGCTTCTGGTATATCGGTATGGAATGCAGAACTCCGGTAACGAGACTTCATGGAACTACACTCTTGATCAATACCAGAAAACTTCATTAGCTCAGGAGAAAGAAAAACTGTTGTATGGATTAGCATCGGTGAACAACGTTACTCTTTTGTCAAGGTAAATTTTTTTTTCATTCATATGAGTGGCATTTGATGGTTTATGTGTCACGGTCACTTTAAGATATGAATTAAAGTATGATACATTTCCAAGAACATCTATTAAAACTTATTTTCCTGGCAAGAAACAAAGTATCCATGTAAGAGTGGAATAAAGAAATGTAATCTCATATGAAAACATTCTGGGAGTAGGCAGTTTCTAGTTGTGAGCAGTGGTTCAACATTTTCATTCAGGACCTGGGGTATTTCTCTTTCTGTTCTGCCATCCTCAACATGTTGGATGTCTCATAACCTCTAAAGCTCCAAATGTTTTTCTTCGCACAAATATGTTCAGTGAAAGAAGAACAAGAACAAAAGAGTTCCTCCTCACAAGGCTTTGTCTTTTATGCTAAAGGTGAGTTATCTCTGCTTCCCCTCATAACCAGAACTGGATCACACTTGATCATTCTGGGTTATACTCTAGGTCTACCACTTGATCATTTGCCACCTAGGATGAACTTGAATTCCTTTGACTGATTTGAGCCATCACCATACTCTGAGGCTGGGGTAGGAGCCTACCTGCTTCCCTACCATCAAGGATACCTTGATCCAAGCCCAGAACAAAATTGGTTTCTGTCATCAGAGAAGAAGTATGTGCACAATATGCATACACACACACAAAATGTATTTATATTCCACTCAGAAAGACCGCTTGAAGCGCACCTATGAGTCTTCTGCCATTACACATATGCCCCAAATCAACTAGCATCTGCCTTAATTCATTTGTTGCTTAGCTGTGGTTTCTGAATTATTTACTGCATTCACTTAACCAACACTTATGATGTCCTTTCTATGTGTAGGTATATAAATTGTGGGAATAAAAATGAATAAGACATGATATCTATCCTTGAGAAACTTATAGCTCATGAGAGAGGCAGAATATAGGTAGGAAATTACGATGCAATGAACAGTTTGTAAGAATAACAGGAAGGAAAGCCAACAATACTCCTTCATCATCTTGCTTTGGGGTAGATGTCAATTCTCTTGCTCTTGGCCCTAAAATAGTCTATCAAGAACTTGATCATTTTGCCATTCCATAAAACATCATATTGATCCATTATTTTGATGGCATTGTGCTGATTATCTGATGAGAAAATTAGCAAGTGCTTACATGCCTTACTAAGACTCTTGTGAATTAGAGGATGAGTGATAAGTTCCACAAAAATTCAGGACTACCACTAAAGGTGCAGTTTCTGGAAGTTCAATGGTCTAGAGTATGTCAAGATATTCCCTCTAGGTACAGCTATGGCATAGAGTTAATAAAACCATGAGAGACCATGGACTCTGAGAAACAAACTGAGGGTTCTAGAGGGGAGGAGGGTGGGGGATGGGTTAGCCTGGTGATGGGTATTAAAGAGGGCACGTTCTGCATGGAGCACTGTGTGTTATACACAAACAATGAATCATGGAACACTACATCAAAAACTAATGATGTCATGTCTGGTGATTAACATAACATAATAAAAAAAAGAAAAAAATCTATTGATCTGGTCACTTAATTTATCTTGGACTTCTTTGCATTAGACTATACTTATAGCTAATTAATCTAACCATATTGGTTACTTTAGTTGTTTCTTACAATCTAGGGAAGAACAAATAAGATGTAACTGTTATTCCTTAGAAAATAAAAGAATAAATACTTTCCCTTAATTTGTTGGCTCTTTTTTTTTAGTTCAGGGGGGTAATAGGTAAATGGGTGAAGTGCTTATATACAATAAATTCAATTAATTTTTTAAAAGTTTATAGTTAACATTTTGAATTGTTTTTCTATTTGTGTTTTCTTAGATATTTAGATTTGCTCAAGGACCCAAACCTTATTAAAACCCAGGATGTGTTTACAGTCATCCGATATATCTCATACAACAGCTATGGGAAGAATATGGCCTGGAATTGGATTCAGCTCAACTGGGAATATCTAGTCGACAGGTGGGATAATCAGATAATGGCTTGTTGTTCTCTTTGTTTGATACCATCAACAAGTTCTTTCTTTCTCTCTTTGTTGTACTTTCTCTGACATCTATACAATATCTGGAATAGCATATAATTAGAAGTAAAGGATCATGGTATTTTCCTTCTAGGGAAGCAATAAACTAGTTGATTTTAGGCCTAATTCCTTTTCTGGAAATTATTGTTTCCAACTGATCTACAGAGTTCTGAAATCTGGAGAGATGCCTAAATTGTATTATTTTTAGTTTGGTTAAAACAAGTTAAGGTAACTCTCTCTGTTGTGTTAGCACCTACTATAATGCCAGGCACATATTTAATTCTCAAGATTTAATGAAAATGAAGCGAGTTTCTGGACTTGGGTTCAAATTGGAGCCTTATATCTTACTGGGTTTATATGGATGATAACTTTTATCTCCCTTGACCAGATAATTATACTTTAGGTATTAAAGGGACCTATATTTCCCAGGCAATAGCAATTTTAAAACGGGAAGTAGAAAGGACAAGAGAGGAGCAAATCAAACTAAAGAGATGCTTTCCCAA
Organism: Halichoerus grypus; assembly: GCF_964656455.1. Classification (NCBI taxonomy): domain Eukaryota; kingdom Metazoa; phylum Chordata; class Mammalia; order Carnivora; family Phocidae; genus Halichoerus; species Halichoerus grypus. The sequence continues at coordinate 90,312,183 of NC_135714.1, forward strand.
ATTTCTTATTTCTTCAGCCCCATTTAGAAGAAATGTTGCTATTCTTGGTCCTAATCCTCTAAATTTAGTGGTTATTCCTATTAAAAAAATTTTTTTACAGACTATAAAGTAGAATCTAGATTATATATCCCAAATAAATGTGTAAACATTGACCAAAAGACCCTTACTGTCTGTAATCCCCACACTGGGAAACAGTTATCCTCCCCTAATCGCTCCTGTTTTCCCATCAGCACTACCTCATTGATAATGACTGCCTTATCAGAAGTACTAACTATGAAGATAACTTTTATTTCCATTCTCTTTTCTACCCCACAATTCACCAGGCTGCCATTAGGTTCATTCACATTTCTCATCGTTCTGAGATCCAGATTATATCTGTATCTTTCAACTAAGATACCCTACATTGCTTGTGCCTATTTGTGATGAAGTTTTGCCTTTTCTGTTCTTACAGTGATGGAGTGTAACTGTTCATCCATCTCTATAAAAATTAACTGACATGTATGTGTGTGTGTGTCTGTGTATGATGCTTTGTCCATCTGTTTATAACTGTTTCAGTGAAACGCATGACTTAGAATTAATAAATCTTCCTATTGAGAACATGTTATCTGAAGGTAACACTTCATGTTATGCAAGCCAGTACATTGCATTTGTTTAATATATGCCTACTGAAATGTACTGAGTATTTTGTTTTAATCAAAAAGACTATAAGTCTTTCATTTTTTTGGTACATGATGCAGGAAACAGATGCAGATGAAGAAGAATGCTTACTTTTGAATTATGGCGATTCCCTTATTGCTTATTAAATATAAAGTACTTTTCAAGGCCTATTTGAATAGTTTTGGTGTGATTTATTTCAAATAAGATATTTTTCATTTTAAAAAATTAGTTCATTGTCATACCTCTTAATAATTAATAACTAGAAAAAACAGGTGTTATTTTGTCATAAAAGTCATAAACATCTGACCCTAAAATAAATTAATTAGGCCTAATCCTGAATTTTTAAAAAAAATAATAAATTGATATACTATTCCCAGTGCTAGTTCCAAAACCCTTGCTCAAGGCTTTTAATATTTCTTCATAGTCTAATGATTTAATTCTCATGAGGTATTATTTCACATAGCCTCAAACATAAAAGTATATTACAACCACATGTTGGACACAAAAATAACACCCAGTATTAATTATGGTTAGTTTGAATAAATAGAACTTCCCTGCTAAAATTGGATAGGATGAATTAAACAAAAATGAGCAAGCTTTATACAAATATTTCCAAACTCTTGAATATTTTCCAGAATTCAGGATGAGTGATTTTCCTGCCTAGGTTCCTGAACAATTTATTGTCATCCTAAAATAAATAAGCTGCTTTTTTACAAAGGGTTTTGTCATGTAATTTTTATGACAACTGATGGCCACACCACTAATGCCCTTTCTAGTTTGAGACTTAATCAAAAAGTTCCAAAGATATTTCTGCAATTAGTCTTTGCTTTTGTTTATTCCAGTAAGGTCTTAGATGAAACTGTGAAGATGAATGAACTCAATAAGTCAGTAGTGTGGTGTGCTAAGGTTTGATTTTAATTTATGACTATGGTTGAAAATTAAGTCAATGGGACATGACTGAAACCATTTAAAGACTGCCTCAAAGACAAAAAAAATTAGTAAGAATTAAAAAGTTTTATGTGCATTGAAATAATTTCTTTTGGGTAATATAATAATACTTATGTAAGTATTAAGTCCAAGAAGATGATTGTTATATAATATTATTTTTTAATATTTAAGATAAATCCTTATTTTAGTTTTAAAAGTAATTAACATGATAAATATACGGCATGTTTCCCTTTAAATGTTACACTTTATATGCTATTGGTTTATTGGGATAAACATATTTTGTTCTTACATTTTTTATTATTTATACAGGGAGTTGCAGTCTTTATTCAATCTATTCATTGCTAGTTCCCCAAAATATCCTCTAATTTGTAGTCACTAGGAACAAAACAGAAAAGGACTATTATAGAGTTATAGAAGGTCACTGAGAAAAATTGTTTTCTTACCTCTAATTAACAGACTTTCTTTGAATCTACAGAATATCATTATAGCAACTTAGTGTGATTTCCTTTTTTAAATCCCCCATTTTCTTATTATAAAATGGGTAGGTATTTTTTTGCACAAAATACAGATAAGCAAATATAGGGATATAAAAATCACCTGTGATTCCACCACCTAGAAATAACCCTTGTCAGGAGCGCCTCAGTGGCTCAGTCGTTAACTGTCGGCCTTAGGCTCAGGTCCTGGGATCCAGCCCCACATCAGGCTCCGTGCTCAGTGGGAAGCCTGCTTCTCCCTCCTCCCTTCCCTCTCCTTGTGTTGCCTCTCTCACTGTTTCTTTCTCTGTCAAATAAATAAATAAATAAATAAATAAATAAATAAATAAATAAAATCTTTAAAAAGAAATAACCCTTGTCACACTACTGTTTTCCTTGAGACATTTTTCTATGGCTGTTTATTTACAGAAATGGAATCATATGATGCATATGGTTTTATAACCTGCTTCTCCCCCTGCATCATCCTCTATCGTGGATGTCTTTTCATGTCTTTAAGTATGCTTCCTCAATGTTATTTTTGATGCTCAATCATATTTCAGTGTATAGATATATCTTAGTTTATTTAGCCAATCTCTATCTGTTGGATAATAAAAGTGTTCCAAACTTTCTGATGAATGTTGCAGAATGACCACCCAGAAAAAAATTTACTATTAACTTTGCCCATTTTTCCAACCCTTGCTAACACTGAGGGCTGTCTTTAGAAATATCCTTGCTAATAAAAGACCTAAATGTGAGATAGGAAGCCATCAAAATCTTAGAGGAGAACACAGGCAGCAACGTCTTTGACCGTAGCCACAGCAATTTCTTATTAGACATGTCACCAGGGGCAAGGGAAAGAAAAGCAAAAATGAACTATTGGGACTTATCAAGATAAAAATATTCTGCACAGCGAAGGAAACAATCAACAAAACTAAAAGGCAGCCACTGAATGGGAGAAGATATTTTCAAATAACATCTGATAAAGGGGTAGTATCCAGAATCTATAAATAACTTATCAAACTCAACACCCAAAAAACAAATAATCCAGTTAAGAAATGGGCAGAAGATATGAATAGACATTTTTCCAAAGAAGACATCCAGATGGCTAACAGACACATGAAAAGGTGATCAGCATCACTCACCATCAGGGAAATACAAATCAAAACCGTGATGAGCTACCACCTCACACCTGTCAGATTGGCTAAAATTAACAACACAGGAAACAACAGATGTTGGCAAGATGCAGAGAAAGGGGAACCCTCTTACACTGTTGGTGGGAATGAAAATTGGTGCAGCCACTCGAGAATAGTATGGCTGTTCGTCAAAAAGCTAAAAATAGAACTACCCAATGATCCAGCAATTGCACTACTAGGTATTTACTCAAAGGATACAAAAATACACATTTGAAGGAATACATGCACCCCAATGTCTATAGCATCATTATCAACAATAACCAAACTATGGAGAGGGCCCAAATGTCCATCAACTGATGAATGGATAAAGAAGAGGTGGTGTATATATACAATGGGATACTACTCAGCCATCAAAAAGAATGAAATCTTGCCATTTGCAATGACCTGGGTGGAGCTAGAGTATATTATGCTAAGCAAAATAAGTCAGAGAAAGACAAGTACTATAGGATTTCACTCATATGTGGAATTTAAGAAACAAAATGGATGAGCATTCAGGAGGGGAAAAAGAGAGATGGGGGAAACAAATTATGAGAGACTCTTAACTATAGAGAACAAACTGAGGGCTGATGGAAGGAGATGGGAGGGCAATGGGATAGATGAGAGATGCGTATTAAGGAGGGCACTTGCTATGATGAGCACTGGGTGTTATGTGTAAATGATGAACCAATGAATTCTCCTCCTGAACCAATACTGAACTGTATGTCAAATAACTAGAATTTAAATTAAAGAAAAACAATATCCTTGCTAACTGAGTATATAAAAACTGATATCTCATTTTATTTTCTTTATTTTTTTAAAGATTTTATTTATTTATTTGACAGAGAGAGAGTTAGCGAGAGCCAGAACACAAGCAGGGGGGATGGGAGAGGGAGAAGGAGGCTTCCCACTGAGCAGGGAGCCCGATGCAGGGCTCAATCCCAGGACCCCGGGATCATGACCTAAGCCGAAGGCAGACACTTAACGGCTGAGCCACCCAGGCGCCCCTGATATCTCATTTTAAATTATAATCCTTTTATCCAGTAAATACTGTATAACATCTACTAAAAGCTAGGCACTGCGCTTGGCATTGAAGATACAATAGTAGAAACAGACCTGGATCTCTGTCCTCATGGAGCTTAGGATCTGGTAATGGAGGCCAATATTAATTAAAGAATCACACAAATGCATGTACAATTAAGACTGTAATAACTACAAATAGAAGAAGTTCTGGTCACACTGAAAGAGTGTAAAAGGGGAACTGACCAAGTCAAGAGAATTTGGACATTAAGGGCTTCCCTAAGGAAGTGATGGTTGAGCTGAATTCTAAAGGAAGAGCAGGAGTTACTTAGGTGAACAGGAGGTGAAGCATTCCTGGCTGAATACCTTCTATCAGAAAAGAGAAAAGATAAGGGCCAGACTTTGCAGGGTCAGATGTACGATCTGGGCTGTTGTTGTAAGAGCAGTGCTAAATCACGAAAGGGTTTTAAGTAAGAAAGTGAAATGCTTGATTTTACTTTGAAAAGAAAGTTCTGGTGGTAAAACACAGACCTAGGTGGGGGCCAGAGTGAATTTGAGAAAAGCGGTCAGAGAGCTATTGGAGGAGTCCCAGCAAAAGGTAGTGGTAGATTGGACTCTGGCAATGAAGATGAAGAGATAAGAACAACATTTAGAGCTTGGTGAAGTAGAAATAGGACAGAAGTGAGGTGACAAGGATAATGCTTTGATTTCTAGAAAAGGTAAGGAGAAGGAGAACAATGAATTCAGTTTGCTATTGATGATGTCTTTGAGTCTCTTTTGAGATGTTGAAGTGGAGATTGTTTCAAGGAAGTTATAGTCCCTTGCCAAATGCTACTTAAGAATTGAATAAATCCAAGACCGAAAAATGCCCATTAGATTTACTGGCATAAAAGCTATTGGTAACTCTAGAAAGAGTCTTTCAGGGGAGTGATGGTGGCAGAACCTAAATTGAAGCAAAATAATTAATCAATCAATGGAGAGGAAATGAAGATATGAAATGTAGAGAACTCTCTTGCAAAGTTTGACTATGAATGGGGAGGTGAGAGAAAGGATATTAAGAGAGATGCCAGATCAAGGAAGAGAATTTTTTTCTTTTTCTTTGTGGAAGATAGTTTTAATATGTTTAATATATTTTAAAGCTGATGAGAAAGAGCCAGTGAAGAATGGGAGATTTACTATGTAAGACAGAAAAGATTCTTTTAAAAATAAAATTTTTAAGAAAGTGGGGAGAAGTTGGAGCCAATGTACACATGATAGAAGAAAAACAGGTGTCTTTGTATGTCTGTAAACTAAAAGATGTAAGAGTTACTATGTATTTTCTCTGTGAATTAGAAGACAAGGTCGTCTTTGTTGGAGAAGGAGGGAAGCAGGAGAATGTCTGGAGGTTGGAAGAGAGTGAAAACACTTGAAAAAAGTAATTCAGGGATTAAGAGAATGAATTGACCAGGGTAATGTAGGAGGACTCTCAATGTGGAGGGTCCATTTAAGATTGATATTCATGAATTTATAGTGAAACATTTTGGAAAAAGTTGGGTGACTTCCCTTGGAAGATTAGCCACCTGGCGCAAACACAGAGGAAATGCGCAGTTGATTTCATCCAAAGCTGGAGTTTTGCTAGAAACAAGTTATTAAACTGTAAGGGAGTTTAGGGCTTAGGAAAAAAAATGTTATTGAGAGTGGTAGACCATGGAATCTAAACTATGTAAGGAAACAAGTGCAGGAAAAGGAAGAGCTGATGGTCCAGGAGAAAGTAGAGCTAGGGATGGACAATGGGCCCGAAATCCAGATGAAGTCAGAGAATGGTCATAGTGAAAACTGAAAGGTAAATTTTATCATGTCTCTAAATTTTAGAGACAGTGTACTTATTGATGATCGCAAGGTATGATCATGGGAATTGGCGGCCACGGTAAAGAAAATATCATTGGGAAAGAGAATGTTAAGAAACTAAGGAGCTGGGATGTTATATTTACCATCCATGTGGACCTTGAAATCACAGCTTGGAATAGAGAGGAAGACTAGGAGTCAGGTGCTAAAGTGTATCACAATTTAGGTGAGGGAGAATAACTAGAAGGAACAGAGGTTTTTAAAAAGAGTGGAGAAATAATGGTCTGGAATCCACAATGGGGGAGCATGAGCACATCAAGTCCATTTCTGACCTGCTTCTATGAAGGATGTGGGGAAAAAAACGTTCTCCAAATAAGAAGAAATATTCCCTGGAAAGGGATAGTTCCAGAAGGCTAGGTGGAAGGGATCAAGAGATTGGGAGATCTCGGAGTCTGTCAGGGGCGAGGAAGTACAGCACATACATTATTGGGGCAATGTTGAGAATAGATGCCTCAGAGTCTTATATTTGGGATAATGACTGTTGACATTAAGTAAAGGGAAATTACTTACATTAGACTAAGACATGAGAGATGAAAGACATGGTGGATTTCAATTCAATGACGATTATGATAAGAGTGAGCACTGGATCTAGTTCACTGAAAATCATTATTATTAGAACATTTCCTCTTTTTTCCCATTGGTACATTTTCTCTTTATGTTTCTTTTGCAAACTGCTGATTCATTTCTTTGACAATTTCACATTGGTGTATTTCTCGCTTTTACCAATTTGTAAGTGTTTGTTGTATAGTGAAAATATTTGCTCTTTCCACAACAAAAAAAATGAATTTTGACTTAATTTTATGAGCTTTTTAGCATAAAAATTAAAAAAATACATACGACAAACTTTGTTAGCTTTTGATTCCATGGCTTCTGCTTTTGTTATGTGATAATTTTGAAATGTAAAATTTCTTCTACTGTTTGTTTACCTCTCCCTATAGCGATATGTTTTCTTTTATCCTTCCTCAGCATTCCAGTGGTTCAAAGTTAATACATAATTCTTGTGGTTGTTTTTCTCACACTGTGATTGGTTGCGATGAGATTTTTATCTGTATCACAATCATTTGTATTATGGTCTGTAAGGAAATCTCTGATTCTTGCTCTTTATGAGAGAAGGTGCAACAAGGACAGGAATAGAGTGTCATCTCTAAAATCCTATCTTTACATTTAGCTCCAAGTGTCTTTGCATGGCCTGACTAATATAGATCATATAGGCTGATAGAGACTAATATAGTAGGCGAGTAGCTAATAAAGCTTTTTGAAAGAAGAATAAATAGCTTATATTCAAATTTCTGTACCTGCGGGAAGATGCATGGAGGATTTGTCAGGGTAAAGGGGACTAGAGCTACTTTGCTGTATGGGAAACACAGAAACGCTGCAATGGACATACATAATTATTTCTCACTCATATTAGTCTCCTGAAGTGAACACTCCAAGTCATTAAAGGGTTCTGCCCCACAAGGCCTTAGGGCCTTATCCTGTCGGTGTGGCTGAAGCTTGGAAGAAAGGGGAAAAAAAAAAAAAACAAGAAGTCGAGGGCAAGCAATTTTCCTTGACTTAAGCGAGGAGGCAGAGGTTGAACTCCGGTCCCGCTGACGAGAACTGAGGCGCCCGTCCGCACCTAGCTGTGAGGGAGGCGGAGAAATGTAATCTCCATCGGGGTTCTCCTGTGCGCAGGACAAAAGAACAGATCGGGGGAGTCCAACCAGCGGTCTACCACATCTGGGGTGGTGTTGTGGCTCTGTCTACAAAAAGGCTGAAGGATGTACTAAGAATTTTTCCTGAATAGAAATTTTAGATTAAATGTGTTTACTTACTGTGTTTGCTTACTTTGAAAATTACCGTTTTTAAAAACCCGCAAAATCAAAAGGAAATGTCTGCATCTAGAGAAAGGATTTAAAGTTCTTGACACTTATATTTCCTCTTCCTTCTTTAAATTTCTCTTCAGATATACACTCAATGACAGAAACCTTGGCAGGATTGTCACCATAGCAGAACCTTTCAACACTGAATTACAGCTCTGGCAGGTATGAAGTTAAATCTAACCTCTAAACTTGTCCAGGAAGAACAGAATTAAACTCTTTTTTTTTTTTTTTCAAATGGAAATGGCATTTTCTCTATTCAGATCTCAGAGGACAAGGAGAAAGTAATAATTTTTATATCTAATTAAATGTAGACTTATTTTTTCTAAACTAAAAACAATTCAAATAACCAAGAAACAAAGTGTAAAAGTTGAGAAAGCTGAGGCCTTGAGAGGCATAGAAGGCCACCTGAGACCTTTCGGCTTACCAAAGTGTGGACAGTATGTTTCCCCTTCCTTTGTAATTGCAACTTGGAATAAGATGGTCAAGATTTGATTCCTTTCAAAATTCATCGTTTTGGAATTTAAAGATGTTTAGGTTTCAAATATCTCAGTTCCCAGAGGGAAAAATGTTTATTAATATTGGAAAATTGAGATTGTGTGAATTTTCAATGTCTGTATATTACATATTGGAATGTTAACATTTCTTCTGAGCAAAATAATTCTTATTTTTGTTAAGTGGCAAACAATACTATGATTGAGTTTGGGGGAAGGTTTTGGGAGGAAGACAAAAGAGAGAACCAAGATTAACAGAGATGTTATTATGAGGCCTTAATAAAGGAGCTGAAAGTATATTAAAATATTCCCAACCCCTGGAGTGAAAGGCTAAGCAAAGCCCGCATCCCACAGACTGGGTTTTCCAGGGAGCAGGCTGAGGAAGGCACAGAAAATAGAGAAGCAGCAGAAGCTCCGAGGGGCACGCAGCCGCTGGTGTGCTGCTCTCCTTCCCCAAGAGGGCAGATCCTCTCTAGACCTGACGTGCTGCCCAAAGTCCAAAAGCCACAGGTGACGATTGCCAATCTGAGAGACGGGCTCAGTCTAATTGATGCACCAGTACATGTAACTCAGTGTTGTGCGATGATCATGAATTTCCAAGGAAGAAGGAAACCAATCTAGCTTGTAAATAAAAGCCTTGAAGACTAATTGGGCTGAAGATGACTTTCTTAATTATTGTCCTCTCTTTTCTAGATGGAGAGCTTTTTCAAAAAATACCCAGATGCTGGAGCAGGAGAAAAACCTAGGGTGCAAGTGCTGGAAACAGTGAAAAACAATATCGAGTGGTTAAGACAAAATGGAAACACCATAAGACAGTGGTTTTTGGATTTACCTTAAGAATGGTTGATGTGTCCAAATATCATATTTTAATTTTGTGAATCTATTGTTTCTCCTATTACATCTTTGGTGGCCGAATTTATAAGCACTGTGGAGGGAACCTTATACGCAGATACTGCTTTTGCGAAGTAATGTGTTTCTGTGTCTTGCAAAGCTTTTAAATTGTTTATGAAGGAAGATGCTAATAGAGTAGTTAATGCACTCAGGGATTTCTTCTAAGTGTACTTCATAGGAGATTCTTTGCAAACTACGGAGAATTTAATAGCCATTTTCATGTCTCTAACTATCATTCTTTATATCTTAAATCTGTGAAAATAGAACAATTTGGTCTTAGCTTTACATTTTTAGTACCAAAGAAACACCCCTTAATCTTCTCCCTTGATTGCTTTTTAAAGCTTAAATACCAGTACTTGAGGGACCAAAGTTACCATCTTAATATTTATTTTATTATTCAGAATTATACATATCTAATATCATTGTATTCACATGTGTCTTACTCCTTTAAATCCTACCAAAGTAACCCAGGTTTAAATTTTACTCAAGGATTGCATGAATTAACCAAAGAAATGGCTATTGCCTTCACTATAAAATCAACAAGAGAACTCTCTTCTCCTTTTTAAAATAAATCTGAATGATTAACCTGAAGAAAATATGTTGTTTTCCAGTGTCACTTTACTCTCAAATAATAATGACTACAGCATTCCCCAAATAATTGAGCGTGAGGCAAATGCAATTCAAGAACCTAGCCTTTTTCATGCTTGGTACTCTGTCGTCCTGTTCCATTCCCTACAAAGCTCCTTCAAATATGCTATGACATTAGAGGGAAGATAGTGCTTAACTTTGCTCCGTGGATTTTAGAGAAAAAAGGCTAAATAATTGGAGACTGGTCAGGAAAGAGAGAAGGCTGATTATTCCATAAAACTAAATGGAATTAGAATTTAGCTTTGATCTAACCTAGCAATCTAAGTGTGAAAATGAGGAAACCCATGTGTGTCTCCAGCATGACTCTGCATACCTGAGGATATATCTTCTTATAGATAACTTTTATGTATAAGCCCTTAGATCCTAATCCATACAGAATAGCACTGATCAAATTTATATTCGTGACTTGATTAAAGACATCAGTTTTGTAGAAGCTGGTGGCAAGAATATGTTTAATATGGCACTTGATGCCTAGTAGATCCACAATTTAAGTCCAATAGACAGCAAAGAAGGTAAATGACTATATTTCAGTCTGCTATATCTAGAAAATCTAAATTTATTTGGAACTTTCAGAAGTATAAAATAATTTAAGATTGATTTGATGATAATTGAAGCACATGAAAACAATCAAAATCTTAGCTTTGACTTTATCTACATAATAATGTGCCTTAATTAAATACTCTCAGACTTTGTAAACTTTCCTACTGCTAATTTTTAATTATTGCTTCTCAACCTACACAGCGAAACTGACAAATTCAAAGCAGACTGGAGGGGAGGGATTTAAAAAAAAAGAAATTTCTAGACCAGAACTTTAAAAATATTATTTTAAATGACTTCAGAAGAAAAAACACATTGACACCATAAATCATCAGGAAAGCCCTACTATCCTCATGAGGTTTAACACCCTAACTTCAAATTAATCACAATCAAAACCAGCACTTGAAGTCTATGTATTGTTTCAAGTCGACAAATAAGAAGGGTTTGTCCTGCTTTATGTAATAAACACATTTAAAAAATATATATAAGTTTGAGGGGGATGGTAAATAAAACAATTCCAACTTGCCTCCAAGTCATTCTGTTTCATTCCATTTTAAGCACTAACATGGAAAATGAATTGTTTAGTTCTCTTTGCACCACGTGCAAAAGAGCTGCGCACACTCTGTCATAATGACTTCACTAGTCCATCAGGCCCTTCTCAAACAGCATCTGCTTTTTAAAAGGCTGATGACCGATAGACCTATGCCGAAAACAATTTACTACTCTGCTTGCTTGGTTTGTCCTGATTTCCACAAGGGAGGAAAATTAGTATATTGTTTCCAAAATTAAACTGTAGTAAGCCACCAACTTTTAAAAATTAAATGGAAGAAATGATCAGCAAGGTCATGTAGCAAGGAGCAGGGCCAGTGTTATTGCCTTGGACCTAGGCAGTCTACTCCTGTATTCCAGATCATTGCCATGCACCCACATAAAAAAAAAAAAAGGAGTCATAATAATGACAATAAAAGCATCTACTGTGTATTCGGTGATTATTATTTCCCATACATTCAGGCTTTACCTGCATTCTTGCATTTCATTCTCACAGCAACCCGTATCTATTATAGGGGCACCTGGGTGGCTTAGTCAGTTAAATGTCCAACTCTTGATTTTGGCTCATGTCATGATCTCAGTTTCATGAGATCAAGCCCCATGTCGGGCTTTGTGCTGGGTGTGGAGCCTGCTTAAGATTTTCTCTCCCTCTCCCTCTCTTTCTCTTTCTCTTTCTCTCTCTCTCTCTCTCTCCCTCTCCCTTTTTCTCTCTCTCTTTCCCTTTCAAAAAAAAAAAAGAAAAAATATCTATTATATTACATCTATTATATTGTTTCAGGTACCGGTTGGCCTAGATTCAGGAATGGATTTAGAAGACAGATGGAAGGGGGGAGCCTGGGTGGCCCAGTCAGTTAAGCGGCTGACTCTTGATCTCAGCTCAGGTCTTGCTCTCAGGGTTGTGAGATCAAGCTCCATGTTGGGTTCCATGCTGGGCATGGAGCCTACTTTAAAAAAAAAATAGAAGACAACTGGAAGAAAAATTGAGTCAGGGGATTAATGGATGGGGTGAAACACATGGGGCAAGGAGAATGTGGGAAGTCATTGACTAACTTCAGCAAATGACAATACTTTGGCCTGATACTCCCCTGGAAAGCCTTTAAATACTATTTGCTACTTACCTGAATAAAATGTTTCTTTCCTAATGGCAATTTAGGTTGTCTGATTTGAATTGTATCTGACAATATGCTAGACGTTGTCTATTTTAACTGCGCTTCCATTTCTCCCATCTTCTCTGTCCCCATCCTCCTGTATTGCCAAGCTGGGATGCCAAAAATGACACTTCCCTGGCTTTCACATGATTTAAGTTCTGCCAATGATAAGCACTTCTATGAGACTTGAAAGAAAAGAGAGAAGAGAGGCTGTTCTTCCTTTTCAGGAGAGTGCAGGGGAAAGCAGTTTCTGGGGTAGATGTGAGTTGACAGCTTCTGAACTCATGTGTATTTGCCACCTCTATGGTGCAGGGAAGCTCTGATGAGACACTCATAGTTTACTCACTTCTGGATGATACTAGCAGTTTCTGATCTCTGGAGAAGAATGGTGGTGATATGCAACCTTGAAACCAGAAGCCTGGCACTAACCCTCTGACTTCTATTCTTCCTGCACTTTTAATGATGTGTAAGTGCCTAATGCCTTGTATTTGATCTTTTTCTGCTTAGTATATCTACAGTACTTTCTGAACTGACCCTTGAATGATACAAAGTGTAACTACAGATTTTGTTTGGGTTTATGTTTCCATTTTACCTTGTGCTCCTTTCCTGCCATTGTCCTTAGCGTATAAAAAGCTCCAAGCTGGGTCTGTTGCTTGGCACAGACTGATGGACTGGATTGACCCTCAGAGAGTCCATTCCAGCCTCGATGAGTTTTAGAATATAGGAGAAATTATGAAAGGCAGCATTTGAGACAGATTGATATCTGTAATCAAGGAAAAAATTCTGGAGTGGTATGTTTTCCTTTTGTGTTGAGATACATAGGCATACTAGAATGCATCCCTGATAAACCATCAAACTTGACTTCCCCAGTTCCTCCAATGTTAAACATAGAGTTACCAAATGATGTGGCAATTCCACTACTTATAATATACCCAAGAGAATTGAAAATGTAAGTCCACACAAAAATTGATACATGAATATTCAAAGAATCATTCATAATAACCAAAAAGTGGAAATAATCCAAATGTCCATCAGCTGATGAATGGATAAACAAAAGGTGGTATAGCCATACTTTAAAGAGGAATGAAGTAATATGATATATACCTTAACATGGATGAAACTTGAAAACATTATGCTAAGTGAGAGAAGCTAGTCACAATAAGCCACATATTGTATAATTCTATTTTTATGAAATGTCCTAAATAGGCAAATCTGTAGAGACAGAAAGTAGATTAAGTGGTTGCCAAGGGCTCAGGAAGAGGATATGGGAAGTGATTGCTAATCCTTTCTTTTTGAGATGATGAGAATGTTCTAAAATTAGATAATGGTGAGGCACCTGGCTGGCTCACTCAGTAGAGCATATGCAACTCTTACTTTCAGGGTCATGAGTTCAAACCCCATGTTGGGGGTGGGGCCTACTTAAAATTAAAAAATAAAATAAAATAAAATAATGGTTATGGTTGCACAAGTCTAGATATACTGAAAACCACTGAATTGTAATACTACTTTAAAAGGTTGAATTTTATGGTATATGAATTATATCTCAGTAAAGCTATTACAAAAAAAGTTGTCTTCCCTTTTTGGAGTCTCACTAAGCTAAGTCACACAGTAGTACTGGCTCATGAGAAAGCCTTATATGCTCTGCAATAGACAGTGGAAATTTAGTGGCATAAACACCAAGTGCTTATGAAGTTTGTCTCCTTAAAATTGTTTCTACTTCCCGATTCAAGAATTTGCATTATTAATTCCAAAAGACCCTTATATTTTTATTCACAGATTAAGCTGTTTCTTAAATTGCATTTTTCGTCATCAGAATTCCATGTGATCTTGACATGGTGCCTCATTTCCCACATCTCCCACCCTTCCTACCATGGTGCCCCATCCCCATGATGTTCAGGAGTGACCACTTGACCCAAGCAGAGCAAATTAATGTATTCTGGGGTTATGATATATGGATATTAGAGAAGTCCTCTTTCTCCTGGGGTTGCTGAGATAGAAGATTCCTGAGCCATTCTTGGTCATCTTACTACCACATGGAGAGAAGCCAAGTGAAAATAGCAGAGCTACGAGAGGAAAGACACAGAATCCTGATGACATTATTTGAGCCCCTGAATCTGTCTGTACGTAGGCATCCCTTAGATCTTTGAAAAAAAAAATGAACCTATAAATTTTCTCTATTTAAACTAGTTTAAATTGAGTTTCTGTCACTTTCAATGAAAAGAACCCCAATACTATGTTCCCTCACATTCTCCCAAGAAAAATTATATAGCTAGAGGAGAATGCTATGGAGAATACATTGTTAAGACTAATAGAAAGGGTCAACAATTGTTACTGGATGGAAGAAAGGAAGGAAAGAAGGAAGGAAGGGAGGGAGAGAGAAAAGAAAGGAAGAAGGGAAGGATAGAGAGAGGAAAGGAACACTTTAGTTGGAAAGGAAGGAAAAGTAAGAAAATTGTCATAATTATCATCACATATCAGCATGTAAATGGAAGAACTCTTCTAATTTGTTTTCTAATATTCCCATAGCATTTTTGTCTCCATTTGAAAACTGAGATAGAAAAATAAAATAATAACCCTAATAACTGAGACCAATGTTATATTCATTATCATGAAAACAAAAGAAATCAATCATTAAACATCCAACGCCATGCGGAGAACAAGTGAAAGAACCACCTCTCCTCCGTGCAAATAAACTGAGAAGAGATACTGAGAAAAGAAGCTAAACCACCTGAAGAAGAAAAAAATTGTTTAAAGAAGCAGGATAAAGCACATAGCCTATAAGATACATGTTTGTTAATTCAAGCATGTGTCATATTGTATTATGTGTTTTCAAATGCCTAGGGAGAATTTTAATTTTTATGATAGATATCAATTTATTTTTTTAAATTTTAAGTATGTTACTTTTCTATGAGAAGGAAAATGGTGGTCAATTGCAAAGCTTCATTCTATATCTTTGAATCCTTGCCCTTTTCTGTAATGATACATACTTGTCTAATGTGATCTTATAATCTAAGAAAGATAAAGTCCAGAAGTGGAAATGAGGGCAACATATTTTTAGAGAATAACTCATAATGCTTTTATTTAAATTTTCTATACATGTAATGTACATAGTCAGTGTTCCTCTCAACCAAAGAGTTACTGTATTTTTCTCAGTCTAAAACTTACTTTCCTACATCAAAAATGATAATTATTAAAAGGGAATGCCCCTAACAGACATGCATAGAACATTCCACCCAACAACTATTTAGTACACATTCTTCATAAGTGCACCCGCAACATTCTCCAAGACTGACCATGTGTTAGGACAGAAAACAAGCTTCAATAAATTTAGGAGAATTGAAATCATACAAAGTGTGGTCTCCAACAGAAAGTCAAAAACAAAAGGAAATTTGGGAAATTCATAAATATGCAGGAATTAAACAGCACATTCCTAAATAACCAATGGATCAAAGGAGAAATCACAAAAGAAATCAAAAGATAGCTTGAGATGAATGAAAGCAAGATCACAACACACTAAACTAAAACTTATGGGATGCAGCAAAAGCAGTTCTCAGAGAGAAATTCATAGCTGTGAACATTTATATTAAAGCCAAGAAAGCTTTCAAATCAATAACCTAAGGGTCCACTTTGAGAAACTAGAAAAAGAGGAGTAAATCAAAGCCACTAGAGGAAAGGAAATAGTAAAAATTATAGTAGTAATAAATGAAAGTGTTAAAATAAAAAAAAATAAGAAAAATGAAGACCAGCCCTAAAAATTCCCTGAGCTGACAAAACCAGTTTACTCATACAAAGCTTAGGTTAGTTTATTTTGCCAGACTAACTTGACATGGGTCATTTCTTATGTATACCTCTGAAAATCATGAAAAGCAAAATGTCAATTGCTTCCCAAAGTTGATATGAGGTAACCCCTGACCAATTCCCTATCACTTAAGAAAATTCTAATATAATCAATGATGGTGAAGAATCGACAGTCACTGTGTTCTCACTATGTAAGCTGCTGTGCTCTTGAGTCTCGCTCCATGTTTTGGTTTGAGTGCTTCTGGTTTGCAAACTGTCTTTTTGATGTGTGCACATTTTACTAATTACTACTTTGGTAATTCATTGGTTTTACTTCTGTTATTTATGAATTTTGGACATTTCATGTCAAGGCCAGAGAGCAAACAGGTGCTGGTATCCACAGAGCCCATTGAGCTTTCACTGCTTTCTCACCAACCCTGGAATTTGAGGATCTCTCTTGGTTCTGAGCTCTGTTCTCTCTGCATTTTGAGCTCTCCAACTTTATTGTGCATACCTATATTTTGTTTATTGAAGCTTCTTGGTACGTCCAATTTGTTCAAAAAGGTGTTTAAAACATGTGATTCCATGTGTTTTAGAACAGTTGTTAAAAAACAGAGCCGCTCTTAGTTAAGAGGTCTTAGGGAATCCAAAGGCAAAGTTGGGTTCCACCTAGTCTACGGACCAGGATCTTGTGCCTTTTTGGAAAATGGGTGAACTTTTGGAATTGTAGGGGCCACTTTGGGGAATCTTTAACTTAGGGAAGTCCACCTTAAGGGGCACCCTTAAAAGAGAATTCCAAACCTTTCAGAGACAATGGAATGCATTCTTTGATTAGTATGCAGAAACTTCTAAAAGACAAATTTCAAAAAACAGCTCTAAAAGGATCCTTATAGCATGCAAATAAAAAATCTTTAGTAAAAACTCTTGGCCATCTGAGCATAACCTTAATTTAGTCCATCTGCCAGAAACACAATTTGGATCCGACTGTTGAGTTTTGCATGTGAGACATGGCTAAAATTTTTCAAATAAAAGCTCTATCCGTGTCCATCTATATGTTTATGTATGTCTATGTATGTATGTTACAGATATGTTACATTTTTCTACTTCTGAATAGTATTGCCAAAATTAATTTGTAAAGAGCTCTATTTAATTGGCTTAAAGAAAATTAAGCATTTATATAAATCATGTACACTCTCAGAAACATAGAAACTAACCCAAATGTTTTTCAAGTTCACATGATCTGGGATAATCTTTGATAAATAAAAGCTAGTTTAGGTTTGTTGGTTTAATAAAAACAAGGATGTGTTCGGAGTTGTCAATATTAAAATGTAATGCAAACATACAACTTTTTCTGCCTGTGTTTAGGAATCAAATAAGCTCATCCTACTTCTATATCTTCAAAAGTTGTCAACAAGAAAAATAACTTAAGATAAAGGTTAACTGTTTAATGTCTAATCCAAGCATAATTGTTAAAGCAAGTAATTTAAATAAATGTAAATAACATAAAAATTTATATTAAGTCAAACTAAATAATGGATACTCACTGCATATTTAAATCATTTCAAATAAGATAAACATTAAATGCTAAACATAAGTTTATCTACTTCTGGCTTTTAAATTTTTTCTGGGAGACAAAAGATATTTGGGTCTATTAATAAACATATTTTGTACCACACTGAAAAATTTACTATAAGGAAGAATATACTTTTAGAAATTATGAAATATATTTATAAATTTTCCAGTTCACAGTTGCCTACCCACTTTCTTTATATGGTTACTTTCTTTTTTTTTTTTTTTTTTTAAAGATTTTATTTATTTATTTGAGACAGAGAGAATGAGAGAGAGAGAGAGCACATGAGAGGGGGGAGGGTCAGAGGGAGAAGCAGGCTCCCCGCCGAGCAGGGAGCCCGATGCGGGACTCGATCCAGGGACTCCAGGATCATGACCTGAGCCGAAGGCAGTCGCTTAACCAACTGAGCCACCCAGGCGCCCTATATGGTTACTTTCTTTCACCTTTATTATTTCTAGTAGCTTCCTTTCCCACTTGGTATAATGTTATCAGTCATAATTCTAATCATTATCTTAAAGTATATTGTATGTCACAAAAATAACCAAATTTACTTATCAATTGCATCATTTTTTGTGTGTATATGTATGTGAACTCTCACCAGATCTTTAACCATGGCCATTTTTAAGTCTTTTGTCATTTATAGACAGTTATTGTTTTACACTGATGTTTATGCAAAAGTGTTCCTGCAAAAGTGCTTTATCTTCAAAGAGAAATCACAGGAAAGACACTGACAGGTACTCTAAAATGCAGGTTTCTGATAACTTAAGATTGTAACACTGAAACTGGGTAAGAATTTTTTTTAAGCTATTTTTATTTATTCACTTGAGAGAGAAAGAGAGCACTCAAACTAGTGCATGAGCAGGAGATTGAGGGAGGGGGAGGGGCAGAGGGAGAGGCAGACTCCCGGCTGACTAGGGAACCTGCTGTGGGGCTGGATCCCAGGACCCCCAGATCAGGACCTGAGCCAAAGGCAGACGTTTAACCGACCAGGCACCACCCAGGCGCCCCTGGGTAAGAATTCCTAAAACTTTAATGGAAAACCAGTTGTTTCATAAAGCTGCTAACCCAAGATCAAACAAAACAATAACACCAAGTGAACTGAAAAGATAATTATAATTTTTATGACTTTATTTAAAACATTACTAATTCTTTAATGCTTTCTTTTCCAGATTTAAAGTATTCCCTTTTCTCCTCTCTTTCAAGCTATGCATAACTTACAGCAATTTGGTACAGTGGATCTTTGCAATGAAGGTTGAAATATTTATCCTTTTCTCATTACCTGATCCCTCCAGTATTAAGAAACTCTTATTAAATATTCTTATTTTTCATGACAATATATGTATTTGTGTAAGTTCAATAAGAATTTGTTCTCCTGGGGTGCCTGGGAGGCTCAGTGGGTTAAGTGTCTGCCTTTGGCTCAGGTCACAATCCCAGAGTCCTGGGATGGAGCCCCACATTGGGCTCCCTGATGCTCCCCCTACTTGTACTCTCTCCCTTTCTCTCTGTGTCAAATAAATAAAATAAATAAATAAAACTTAAAAAAAAAAAAGAATTTGTTCTCCTTGTAACAGGACACAATTAGACAAGTCCTTGGCTTGAGTTCCTAACCTCAGGAGGCTTTTGAAAATTGAATCTGAAATTCCTTATAAAGATTCCAGCAATGCAGGGTGCCTGGGTGGCTCAGGTCATGATCCTGGGGTCATGGGATCAAGCCCTGAGTCGAGTTAGGCTCTCCCCCTCCCTCTGCCCACTGCTCCCCCGGCTTGTGCTCTCTTTTTCTGTCAAATAAATAAATAAGTAAATAAAATCTTTAAAAAAAAAAAAAAAAAGAAAAAGAAAATTCCAGCAATGCAGATTTAAAAGAGCTATATAGTTTATCACTCTTCTTGCTGAACTTATGTAAATAATAAGTCCAAGTTTATTGAAACCAGACTTAATTTGCAAACAAATCAGTTTTACTATGGTTATCTTTGACAGAAATGGGAATGATTATAGAAAAATTATGCTTTAGTCATACACCTTTGTTGATATCAGATTCTAGTGCTGCTAACTAATTTTGAGGTTTTGTTTTCTACCTGGAAAACTGGACTGGATCCTGAATTCTTCTGGTTTTCTCCAATATTAAGCTAGTACTCTCCAAACTAACATTTCCAATTTTCTCCCATTCTTTCCACTTGGAATCACCAGGGAACTAAAACTGCCCTTTTCTCAAAGTCATGCAAGCTAATGCTGGACAACTTGATACACCCTTCAGAGAAACCATCACAATAGCCCATGTGTGGACAAACTTCATGTCTGCTGCTAATAGCACTCAGAAAGATCACCAGGGCAATTCAAACTGCAAACCAGGAAAATCTGTCAGATTACCACCTCACCCAATCTGAAGATGCTTAGAGAAACTGACACCCAGAAATTTTCTCAACTGACTGCTCTCTAAACTTAGAGACTGAATTTATAATTTGCTCATACTATTAACTTTGTTTTTCTTTTGTTTCCATAGAAATGCCAACTTAAAAAATTATTACCCACTTGAGTTATTTAATTGGTTAAATCTTGGGTCCTGGGAATCTGTGCTCCAGGAAATTTTTCAATCCTTGGCTATTGTTCTCTGTGTACTCATCATTTTAACTTCTCTAGTGTGTTCTATACTCTTGAGGTTTTTAAAAGTCTGTCAGTGGCCCCTCACTTGCCAAATGGTACCCATTAGGATCAGACAACTGGATGAAATCAACAACAACCACATAAATGATCACTACATGGCTCTCCAGCCTAACGATACAACTATTAGAAACAGTGGATATATGATTCTTCAACCTGACCACATCAGTGGTGGTAACTGAGAATAACATTGTATTGCTTGGTCATACTCTCAGCTTGCTGATAGAATGACCAAAAAGGGAGACTTGTTAAAATCAAAAACAGAGAACAGCCTTGAATATTCCCAAACAGACAAAACCAGTTAAGTTGTACAAAGACTAATTTAGTTTATTTTAAAAGACTAACTTGACCTGAGCCAGTTCTTGCCTATGCCTCTGAAAATCATAAGCAAAATTTAAATTGTTTCCGAAGGTTGATACGAGGTAATGACTGACCAGCTCCCCATCATATGAAGAAATTTTAATATTATAACCAATCACTGTGAAGAATAAACAGCCACTGTTTTCTCACTATATAAGCTGCTTTGTAACAGTATACCCCTGAACCTCATTCCATGCTTTGATTTGAGTGCTCCCAGTTTGCAAACTGTCTTTTGGTGGGTGCACAATAAATTTTAATTAATTAGTACTTTGGTGATTCACTGGTTTTACTTCAGCTATTTCTGAACTTTTGACCAAAAAAAGAATAGAAAATAATAGAGGAAATCAATGAAACAAAGAGTTGTTCCTTTGAAAAGAACAACAAAATTGACAAATCTTTAGCTAGACCGACCAAGAAAAAAAGTGAGAACACTCATATTACCAAAATCAGGAATGAAAGAGGAGCCATCACTACCAACTTTAGAGAGAGAAAAGGGATTAAAGAGAACATTATACATAACTGTATGTCAACATATTAGATAAATTAGGTGAAATGAACAAATTCCCAGAAAAACACAAACTATGAAACTGACTCCAGAAGAAATAGATAATCTGAATAGACCTATAACAAGTAAAGAGATTGATTTCATAATAAAGCACTTTGCACAAAAGGGGCATCTGTGTGGCAGAGTCAGTTGAGTCTCAGACTCTTGGTTTCAGCTCACAAAAAGAGACCCCAAAACTACAGACCAAGATCTCTTTTGAATCCAGACACAAAGATCCTCAGCAAACTACTAGTGAACAAAATCTAGCAACATAAAAAAAAAAAAAATTAAAGACCATGACCAGTGCCAACTGGAATTTATCCAAGAAAGTACGGTTGTTCTGACTTATGAAAATCAATCAATAATATACCATGTTCACATAAGAGACAAAATACACGTGATCATCCCCATAGATGCAGAAGAAACATTTAACAAAATCCAGTACCCCTTCATGATAAGATATTCAACAAACCAGTAATTAAAAGGAACTTCCTCAACCTGATAAAGGGCATCTATGAAACTCCAACAGCTAACATCACACTTATAGGTAAAAGACTGAATTCTTTCCCCCTAAGATCAGTAACAGGACCAAAATGTTCACTCTTGACACTTTACTTAACATTGTAGTAGAGGTTCTAGCAAGGATAATTAAGAAAAAAAAAAAAAGCACCCATATTGGAAAAATAAAATGATGTCCATTATCACATCATATCACATCATTATCACAACATTTCTTACACATAGAAAATTGTAACACACACACCACACACACTCACATGCACACACACACACACACACAAGTACTGCTAAATGAGTTCAGCAAGATTGCAGAATAGATCAATATATATGTATTTTTATATACTAACAATAAAAATCCGAAAATGAAATTAAAATCAACTTCATTCTAAGACCATCTAAAAGGATAAAATACTTAAGAATAAATTTAATAACAGAAGTCTAAGACTTACACCCCTAAAACTATAAAACATTGTTGAAAAAATTAAAGATCTAAATAAATGGAAAGACATCTCAGGCTCATAAATTGGAAGACTTATTTGTTAAAATGGCAATACTCCCCAAATTGATCTACAAATTCAACATGATCTCAATGAAATTGGAGCTTAATTTTTTTGTAGAAATTGACAACATGATCATAAGTTTCACATGGAAATGTGAAGGGCACAAAATAGCCAAAGGAATCTTCAAAAATAAGAACAAAATTGAAGAACTCACATTTCTCAATTTTAAAACTTACTATACAGCTACGGTATCAGTATAATGTTGTACTTCCATAAGGATAGAAATATGTCAATAGAATAGAATTGACAGTCCAGAAATAAATCATTTACAGTCATTGGATTTTTGAGAAGGGTGTCAAGACACCTCAATGGGGAAAACAACAGTCTTCTCAACAAATGGTATTGGGATAACTGGATATACATATGCAAAAACAATAAGGTTGGACCTCTTCCACCATACACAAAAACGAACTCAAAAAGCATCACAAATCTAAGCACTAAAACTACAGAACTGCTAGAAGAACACATAGGAGTAAAATCTTTGTGATTTGGGATTAGACAATAGTTTCTTAGATATGATACTAAAAGCACAAGCAACAAAAGAAAAAAATAAATTAGACTACATCAAAATTCAAAAATTTCCTGCTGCGAATGATACTATCAAGAAAGTGAAAAGACAACCTACAGTATAGAAGAAAATATCTGCAAATTATACATTTGATTAGGGATTGGCATACAGAATATATAAAGAAGTCTTACAACTCAATAATAAAAAGAAAAATAACCCAATAAAAAATGGGCAAAAGATTTGAATAGAAGTTTCTCTAAAGATATAAAAATATCCAATAAGCACATGAAAAGGTATTCAACATCATAAGCCATTAGTGAAATGCAAATTAAAACCATGATGAGATACCACTTCACACCCACTAGGATGGCAATAATAAAAAAAGACAGACAATAACAACTGTTGGCAAGTATATGGAGAAATTGGAACCTTCATACATTGCTAGTGGGAATGTAAAATGTTGCAGCTGCTTTGGAAAGCAGTTTGGCAGTTCTTCAAAATACTAGACATAGAGTTATTATATGACCCAGCAATTTTACTCCTAGGTATATATCCAAGAGAAATGAAAACGTATGTCCACACAAAAACTTGTACACAAATGTTGATAGCAGTATTATTCATAGTAGTCAAAAATGGAAACAACCCAAATGATGAATGGATTTAAAATATAGTATATCCATGGATTAAGTAGGTGAATTAAGGAATGCAATTGTTGTGATGAGCACCAGGTGTGGTATGGAAGTGTTGAATCACTATATTGTGCACCTGAAACTAATATAATACTGTATGTTAACAATTGTAATTAAAATGAAACCTTAAAAAAATAAGCCAAAGAAAATAAATATGGTATATGTTTCTTTATTTCTCTTTCTTTCCTTCTTCCTTCCTTCCTCCCTCCCTTCCTTTTCTTTCTTTCTTTCTTTCTTTAAATTTTGTTAGTTAACATACAGTGCAATATTGGTTTCTAGAGTAGAATTCAGTAATTCATCACTTACATACGACACCCAGTGCTCATCATAATAAGTGCCCTCTGTAATAGCCATCACCCATCTAGCCATCCACCTCCCTCCATCAACCCTCAGTTTGTTCTCTTTCATTAAGAGTCACTTAGGGCTTGTTTCCCTCTCTCCTTTTTTCCTTTTCCCCCTTCCCATATGTTCATCTGTTTTCTTTCTTAAATTCCATATATGAGTGAGATCATATGGTATTTGTCTTTCTCTGACTGACTTATTTCACTTAGCATAATACACTCTAGCTGCATCCATGTCATTGCAAATGGCAAGATGTCATCATTCTTTTTGATAACTGAGTAGAATTCCATTGTATGTATATAAAACATCTTCTTTATCCATTCATCAGTTGATGGACATTTGGACTCTCTCCATAGTTAGCTATTGTTGGTAATGCTACTATAAATGTCCAGGTGCGTGTGTCCCTTCAAATCTATATTTTTGTATTCTTTGGGTAAATATTTATTAATGCAATTGCTGGATCATAGAGTATTTTTAACATTTTGAGGAACCTCCAAACTGTTCTCCAGAGTGGCTGCACCATTCCCACCAACAGTGTAAGAGAGTTCCCCTTTCTCCACATCCTTGCCAACACATGTTGTTTCTTGTGTTGTTAATTTTAGCCATTCTGACAGGTGTGAGGTGGTATCTCATCATGATTTTGATTTGTATTTCCCTGATGATGAGTGATGTTGAGTACCTTTTCATGTGTCTGTTAGCCATCTGGATGTCTTCTTCAGAAAAATGTCTATTCATATCTTCTGCCCATTTCTTAACTGGGTTATTTGTTTTTTGGGTGTTGAGTTTGTAAGTTCTTTATAGATTTTAAATACTAGCCCTTTATCTGATATGTCATTTGCAAATATCTTCTCCCACTCTGTAGACTGCCTGTGGATTGTTTCTTTTGCGGTGCAGAGGCTTTTTATCTTGATGAAGTCCCAATAGTTCATTTTTGCTTTTGTTTCCCTTGCTTCCGGCGATGTGTCTAATAAGAAGTTGCTACAGCTGAGGTCAAAGAAGTTTCTGCCTGTGTTCTCCTCTAGGATTTTGATGGTTTCCTGTCTCACAATTAGGTCTTTCATCCATTTTGAATTTATTTTTGTGTATGGTGTAAGAAAGTGGTCCAGCTTCATTCTTTTGCATGTTGCTGTCCAGTTTTCCCAACACCATTTGTTGAAGAGATTGTCTTTTTTCCATTGGGTATTCTTTCCTGCTTTGTCAAAGAGTTGTTGGCCATATAGTTGTGGGTCCATTTCTGTGTTCTCTATTCTGTTTCATTGATCTATGTGTCTGTTTTTGTGCCAGTACCATACTGTCTTGATGATGACAGCTTTGTAATAGAGCTTGAAATCTGGAATCGTGATGCCTCCAGTTTTATTTTTCTTTTTCAGAATTGATTTGGCTACTCAGGGTCTTCTGTGGTTCCATTAAAATTTTGAGACTGTTTGTTCTAGCCCTGTGAAAAATGCTGGTGGTATATTGATAGGATTGCATTAAATGTGTAGATTGCTTTGGGTAGTATAGACATTTTAACAGTGTTTGTTCTAATCCATAAGCATGGAGTGCTTTTCCATTTCTTTGTGTTCTCTTCAATTTCTTTCACAAGTGTCTATAGTTTTCAGAGTACAGATCTTTTACCTCTTTAATTAGGTTTATTCCTAAGTATCTTATTGGTTTTCATACAATTGCAAATGGGACCAATTCCTCGATTTTTTTTTTTTTTCTGCTACTTCATTGGTGTGTAGAAATGAAACAGATTTGAGGTGCCTGGGGTGGCTCAGATGGTTAAGTGGCTAACTCTTGGTTTTGGCTCAGGTCTTGATCTCAGGGTCCTGGGATCGAGGTCTGCATTGGGCTCAGCGCTCAGTGGGGAGTCTGCTTAAGGACTCTCTCTCTCTCTCCCTCTGCCCTTCCCCCACTTATGCCTGTGCACACACTCTAAAATAAATAAATAAAATCTTAAGAAAAAAAAGAAATGCAACAGATTTCTGCACATTGATTTTATATCCTGCAATTTTGCTGAATTCATGGATGAGTTTTAGTAATTTTTTTGCTACGTAGAGTTTTTCTGCATTGAGTATCATGTCATCTGCAAAATAGTGAAAGTTTGACTTCTTCCTTAACAATTTGGATGCCGTTATTTCTTTTTGTTGTCTGATTGTTGAGGCTAAGACTTCCAGTACCAAGTTAAATAGTAATGGGGACAGTGGACATCCTTGTCTTGTTCCTGACTGTAGGGGAGAGACTCTCAGTTTTTCCCCATTGAGGATGATATTTGCTGTGGGTCTTTCATATATGGCCTTTATGATTTTGAGGTATGTTCCATCTATCCTTACTTTTTTGAGGGTTTTTATCAAGAAAGGATGCTGTATTTTGTCAGATGGTTTTTCTGCATCTATTGACAGGATCACATGGCTCTTATCATTTCCTTTATTAATGTGATATATCATGTTGATTGATTTGTGAATGTTGAACCACCCCTGTAGCCCAGGAATAAATCCCACTTGATTGTGGTGAATAATTCTTCAATGTACTGTTGAATTTGATTTGCTAGTATTTTATTGAGAATTTTTGCATCCATAGTCATCAGGGATATTGGCCTATAATTTTTTTTAGTGGGGTCTTTGTCTGGTTTTGGAATCAAGGTAATGCTGGCCTCATAGAATGAGTTTGGAAGTTTTCATTCAATTTCTATTTTTTTTTTTTGAACAGTTTCAGGAGAATAGGTATTAGAATTCCTCTGGAAATCCATCTGGCCCTGGGCTTTCATTGGTTGCGAGATTTTTGATTACTAATTCAATTTTTTTGCTGGTTATGGATCTGTTCAAATTTTCTATTTCTTCCTGTTTCACTTTTGATAGTTTGTAGGTTTCTAGGAATTTGTCCATTTCTCCCAGGTTGCCCAATTTGTTGGCTTATAATTTTTCATAGTATCCTCTTATAATTGTCTGTATTTCTGTGGTGTTGGTTATGATCTCCCCTCTTTCATTTGTGATCTTATCTATTTGGGTCCTTTCTCTTTTCTTTTTAAGTCTGGCTAGAGGTTTATCAATTTACTTAATTCTTTTGAAGAACGAGCTCTTAGTTTCATTAATTTGTTCTAATGTGGTTTTTTGTTTCTATACCATTTATTTCTGCTCTAATCTTTATTATTTCCCTCCTGCTGGCTTTAGGTTTATTTGCCATTCCTTTTCTAGTTCCTTTTGGTGTAAGGTTAGGTTGTGTGTTTGAGATTTTTCTTGCTTCTTGAGATGGACCTGTATTGCAGTATACTTCCCTCTTATGACTGCCTTTGCTGCATTCCAAAGGTTTTGGACTGTCGTGTTTTCATTTTCACGTTTTTTTTTTTTAATTTCTTCTTTAATTTCCTGGTTAACCCATTCATTCTTTAATAGGATGTCCTTTAAGCTCCATGTATTTGTGGTCTTTCCAAATTTTTTCTTATGGTTGACTTCAAGTTTCACAGTGTAATGGTCTGAAAATATGCATGGTATGATCTCAATCTTTTTGTAATTGTTGAGGGTTGATTTGTGACCCAGTATGTGATCTATTCTGGGGAATGTTCCATGTGCTTTCAAGAAGAATGTGTATTCCACTGCTTTAGGATGAAATATCCTGAATATATCTGTTAAGTCCAACTGGTCCAATGTGTCATTCAAAGCCATTGTTTCTTTGTTGATTTTCTGCTTAGATGATCTGTCCATTGCTATGAATTGGGGTGTTAAAATCACCTACTATTATTGTATTATTATCAGTGAGTTTCTTTATGTTTATTATTAGTTGGTTTATATATTTGGGTGCTCCCAAGTTGGGGGCATAAATATTTACAATTGCTAAATCTTCTTGATGAATAGACCCTTTAATTATAATATAATGCCTTTTTAAAAAAAAAAGATTTTATTTATTTATTTGACAGAGAGAGAGAGGGAACACAAGCAGGGAGAGCAGGGAGCCTGATGTGGGCCTCTATCCCAGGACCCCGGGATCATGACCTGAGCTGAAGGCGGATGCTTAATGACTGAGCCACCCAGGTCACCCTAATATAATGCCTTGCTTCATGTCTTGTTACAGTCTGTTTTAAAATCTAGTTTGTCTGATATAAGTATGGCTTTCTTTTGACATCCATTATGATAGATGGTTCTCCCTTACTTTCAATCTGGAGGTGTCTTTAGGTGTAAAATGAGTCTCTTGCAGGCAACATATAGATGGATCTTGTTTTTTAATCCATTCTGGTACCCTATGTCTTTTGATTGGAGCTTTTAGTCCATTTACTTTCAGAATGATTATTGAAAGATATGAATTTAGTGCCATTGTGTTATGTTACCTATAGAGTTGGTGTTTCTGGTGATGTTCTCTGGTCCTTTCTAGTCTTTGTTGTTTTTGGTCTTTTTTTTTCCCCTCTAGTCAGAGTCCCCCTTAAAATTTCTTGCAGGGCTAGTTTAGTGGCCATGAACTCCTTTAGTTTTTGTTTGTCTGGGAAACTCTTCATTTCTCCTTCTATTCTAAATGACAGCCTTGCTGGATAAAGAATTCTTGGTTGCATATTTTTCCCATTCAGCATGTTGAATATTTGTTTCCACTCTTTTCTGGCCTGCCAGGTTTCAGTGGACAGATCTGCAGTGAACCTGATCTGTCTTCCCTTGTAAGTTAAGGACTTTTTCCACCCTTGCTGCTTTCAGGATTCTTTCCTTTTCTGTGTATTTTGTGAATTTGACTATGATATGCCGAGGTGATGGTTGGCTTTTGTTGACTTTAATGGGAGTTCTCTGTGCTTCTTGGATTTTGATGTCTCTGTCCTTCCCCAGATTAGGGAAGTTTTCAGCTATAATTTGTTCAAATAAGGCTTTTGCCCCCTTTTTTTTCTTCTCTTCATTTTCTGGGACTTCTATGATACAAATGTTATTATGTTTTAATAAGTTGCGGTCCATTACCTTTCTTTCCCTCTTTTCAGCTTCATTATTTTCCAAAGGTTTATCTTCTGTATCACTGATTCACTCCTCTGCTCTGTCCATCCTCATTTTTATGGTCTCCACTTGGGACTGCATCTCAGTTATAGCATTTTTAATTTTGATCTGACTAAATTTTAGTTCTTTTATCTCTTCAGTGAGGGATTCTCTAGGGTCTTCTATGCTTTTTTCAAGCCTAGCTGATATCCTTATAATCATTGTTTTAAATTCTGTTTCAGACATCTTACTTATACCTGTATTAATTAAACCTTGGGCTGTGAGTACTACCTCCTGTTCTTTCTTTTGGGGTGAATTTCTCTGTCTCATTATTTTGCCAAGAAAAAAAAAAAGAAGAAAGAAAAAGAAGAAACACACCAAAAAAAAAAAAAAAAAAAAAAACCCAACAATAACAACAATAAAAAAAAACCCAAAAAACCAAAAACCCAGATCTTGGGTGTGTTTGGTTAGCTTGTTAAAAGAATCTAGATCCCAAAATAAGAAAGAAAAAAAAATACAATGAAATTAAACAAAAATAATTAAATAAATAAAGTATATATATAAAAATAGAAATTAAAAAATTAGTAAAAAAAAAGAATTGAAAAAATGAGAAAATAAATGAAAAAACAATAAAAAATAAAAATACAAAGGAAACTAGATACTATTTCCCTCTAGAGCTGAAGATTTGCAGCCTTCTATGATCAGTAAACTGTGTAAAAGAGTTGTATGTGCTGGTCTTTGGGGGAGGGGCCTGTTGCACTGATTCTCAAGTGGACTTGCCCTAGTGGAAGTGTGACTCCAGGGTAAGGGAGGTAGGGCTTAGTATAAGTGGCTCCAGACTCCATTAAGTGGTGCTATTTTACTCCCTGAAGGCATTCAGCACTGATGGACGGGATGAATATGGCTGTGCCCAGCACTCTAGCCCCAGAGCTGAAAATTCACACCCCGCCCCCCCACCACTTTTCAATAAGCCCTCACAGAAGAGCAGTCAATTACTTTTGTCTTCCCTGTTTCTGTCAGAAACCTGTGTCTGAGCTTTTTTATCACAGGCAAATGACTAAGTTTCAAAAATCCAAATTTTATGTACTATGGCAGCATGGATCCATGCTGTTCCTCCCAGGGAAGGTCTCACCCCACTTCTGCCCTTTGCTGGACCCATCCCAGGAAGGCAGTCAGATAACTGTGCAGTGGTTCACAGTTTATGGCAACACAGAGCAGAAAGCCAGCACCTAGACTCACTGTTCTCAGCCAGCTTCCACACTTCTATGCCTGGGAACAGTGCAGCACTTAGGCACCATCTGTTCTTCTTGCAACCCAGGGTATCCTCAGACCATGGTGTCACACCTGGGATCCTGTTCTTCGTCTCTATTTGAGCTCCTTTAAGCCAGGCACATCCTCCATTGTAGCAGAATTCTAAAAGTTCTGATTTTGTGCTCCATGGCTTACAATACTTTGCAGTAGCCCCTGTAAGCAGGCTCCCTCCCCACCACCATATCCACAGCTATATCTCCCCCAAATTCAAGTCTCTACACCTCCTACCTTACAAAAGGTGGTCATTTTTCTACTTGTAGACGTCCAGTTTTTGTTCTCTCAGACCTCCAATTGATTTCTCGGGTGTTCTGAGTGATTTGATAACTAGCTATAATTGAGGGTGGAGACAAGCTTAGGGTACCCCTAATCCTCTGCCATCTTAACTCCTCCCTCAGGATTGAAGTTCTGACACATGCTACAACATATATCTTGAAAATCATTTAATTGTGCATTTTAAATAGATGAATTTTTATGGTATGTGAATTATGTCTAAATAAAATGTTTATAATCACCTAAAAATTGGAAAGAGAAAGAATATTCCCAAACGCACAAAATCAAAACACAGAGATACCATTTTTTTACCTATCAGATCAACCAAAATTAGAGATTGATAAAATTCACTGTTGGTAAGGGGGTGGAGAAATGGCTGGTAGCAGTGTGGATTAGAATAGTCTTTGGAATGGGAATTTGTCAACACATTTTACAATTTTAAATATGCTTTTCCTTTGACCCAGCAATCCAATTTTTAGAAACTTATCCTATAGATCCTGCACAAAGACATTCTTAGTATACAAGGATGAAAAGTTTTTCACCACTTAGCTCCTGAAAGTAAAAACATGCCAATCACTAAACTTGTTGAATAAATTATGATGTTTCCATACACTGGAATAAGACACCTGCATTCATACCCACCCATATGTTCTATCTTCTCTCCTATTATGGGTGACCTCCTAGCTAAGGCCAAAGCACTAGGTTTTATCTTTATTCAACTTCACAAAGCATTGCACTAATAAACCTCTGTTTTCTCTCTCACATCAATAGTGTTTTCTTCTCTAACGGGTTCTTTACATTAGCAGAGAAACATGCTATTATTTCCCCCAAAATTAAAATATATATTTATTGACCCAATTTCTCTTTCCAGATCTCTTCTATTTACAGCAAAATTTCTTTAAAGAGTTGTCTATGTCCATTTTAGAGAGTTTAGCAGAAATTATTGGATTTTAAGTGGCTAGGCCATTAGACCTAGCAATTCTACTATTAGGGTCCCTTTTAGATAAATCCTTGTATATGTTTACCTAGAGATACTGTTTTATTTTTTCAACCAATATTATAGAACACTTGTTGTCCAAGGACTGTGCTAAAAATTGGCACAGTTTCTCTTATCAGAGAATAAAAGACAAAAACAAAACAAAACAAAGAGTTATCTAGGCTCATTTAAAATTTCTCCCTTGAGCCCATTCCAGTGGTGCTTCATCCCCACTATTCCATGGAAACTGCACTTGTTGAGGTCACCTTGCTAAATTGAAAAGTTAATTCTCAATTAAAATAATTCTACAGAAAGCAGAAATAATAGCGTCCAAGTATACAGCTAATTGATACCTGGCTTAATCTGAAGTGAAATTTTAGAATTTCTAGACAAATGAAATGGACCATATTCTTCAGATAATCTCAAGAAACAGTGTTTTCAACAGAGTTTTGATGTGTTATCAAAATAGTAGTGAGTCTGAGTACAGATTTTTCTCTTTTGCTGCTTTAATAGTCAGACGAACTGAGGGAAATATTGACATATTCTTATGAAAGTTGAGAAGCAGCTGTCTGTATAGAAGTCTACTCCAAAAGTAGAACCATTGTGCAAAGGTAAGACTTTCCCAGATAAATGATTTTGTACCTATCTACTCTATACATAGGCTGATTATTAAGGTCACAAAATTACAAGATATAGAATATAGCTCCAGTTGTTCAAGCCTGTAAAAGATTTAAAGAAAATATTGGCAAGCTTCCTCCTCAGCCATCTCCTTTTAGGGAGAAAAAAAAAAAAACTCTTGACAAAGTATCATAAAATCTATAATTTTAATCAATATATCTTTGCAATTAACACTTTAAGGTAAATTGCAGATGTATTATAATTGGAAGGATATATGTCAACATTATAATGAAGATTATCCCTGAGTATTGTAACTGATTCCTGTCTAAGGAATTAAAGGTCTAGGTCTAAGGAGCAATAAAAGCTCAAATAAATGTATGCTCTTCCTAAAAGATTTATCCACAACATAATAATAAAGAGAATCTATGCTCCGAGTTTTCAGAAAAGTCTAAAT
Organism: Halichoerus grypus; assembly: GCF_964656455.1. NCBI lineage: Eukaryota > Metazoa > Chordata > Mammalia > Carnivora > Phocidae > Halichoerus > Halichoerus grypus. The sequence continues at coordinate 90,344,538 of NC_135714.1, forward strand.
GTGAAGTTTATCAAGAAGAAAGCTATAAAAAAATTGGACAAAATGCCTGGTGAACTAACAAATGTTTAATTGGGGGTAAATAAAGAGCTGTGCTCCCCCCCTTTCTTTTAAATATAAAATGATAGACTATACTCTGGATCCAGGTAGGATTAGTCAATGGTTGTACATAAAGTGTCACATTTTAAACTTTTAAATCAAGTGTGTAATCATAAAATGAGAGTAGAACAGAGGAACATGAAATGTAGATTTAGAGCAATTGGCCTTGATTACAAAGCTGAAAAGAGTCTCAGTTGTCAACTGGTATCTGATCTTCTAGTTGTATTCACCAAATTCATGCTTCATGTAACTATGCCCCAGAATCTACCTTAAATTCTGGTTCTGCCTACCTTACTTAGATTTTCTTACATGGATATTTTTATTTTCATATTTCATGTTGGTATTGGGGAGGGGGAGGTCTTTATTTCAAGGCAATAAGGAATAAGATTTAACTATACAAGGTCCAATGCGGATGCTTTGATTTCACATCATACCTCACAGATATGGCCATCGGTTTAGTTGTGCCTTGTTTTGTTAACTGCCAGTCCTTTTCAAAAGAGACACTCTCAATAACAGGGAATTATGAATACTAAGTCAAGGGTGTAGCTCTCCACATAGTAAACTCAAGAATTAGGGTAATTTTTGGGTTATTTCAGAGATGGTAGAGGAGGAACACCCTTTCTTGAAGTTTTCCAAAATACTGATGCAAGTGCTCTAAGTGTCTAGGATTCTCTTGCAAAAATCCTTCCTTGTCTTCCTTCCCAAAAGTTAAGAGTGAATTTCTTTCCAATTCCTAATGTGTTCTTCACTGTGGAGGTACCTTCCAACAGAGCAAAAATACTGGCCTTGCTCTGTCCCTTACTGACTTCTCCCCTTATATTTAGGAGCAGGAACTGGACACACATGGATCAATCCTCCCTTTCTTTCCTCTTCCAGGAGTCTACTTGTTCAGAAAGCATATATTCTGATCAATAAAACAAACTTAACGATAAAGGTTTCCTGTGAGGTAGGGAAAGTGGACATGAAATTACCCAGGGTGCTGGACACAGTGGTGAATATACCTAATTCTTTGGGTTCATTACTATTACTGCACATCTAAACTATGTCCCCCAATCAAGTCTTTATCTGTAATAACTCCTTATTTATCTCTCAGTTAGCTGATAATTCAGCTAGGAGGAAGGAGGCATACAATTAACTGCTGCACTGAAACTTGACACCAATACAGAGTTCCTCCCAGAGCTTCACAAAACTCTTCATTCAGCCACATCAGTTAACTAGTATTATTTAGAAATACTCCCAATTTTCCCCTATTTGCCTCTGAAATTACATCTTTAAATGTATGTTGGTAAATAAAAGTACATTCCTATTCTGCCTGGAGCACTGGGTGTATACGCAAATAATGAATCATGGAACACTACACCAAAAACTAATGATGTAATGTATGGTGATTAACATAACATAATAATAAAAAAAAGGAAAAAAAATTAAAAAATAAAATAAAATAAAAGTACATTCCTAGCTTTCAACTGATATTTTAATAACAGAAGTTGGAAATTGTCAAAAGTTAAGTCAAGCTACTCCATGGTATTGCTGCCTCAGCATCCATTTTGTTTGGCCAAGGGGCTTCCAGTGACCTTAAACTAACACATGCAGTGCATGCCCTAGATAACAGCTCAGAGAGTTGTTCCCAATATGACTTTCCCAACTGCCCTTGTGATCAAGAGTCCCCCCTTCCTCCTGAACCCTCCCCTTTGTGTGTTCCCTAGATAAGACACCCATGAAGCTTACCATGGGTGTCTTTTTGTTTAAATCAACCAATTAGGCTTTAGCACTAGGAACCCAAAAGCACTCCACCTGCAGACAAAATGAAAGTATGTTTCCCAGGGCTTTTGTTGAGCCACAACTCACCATCTAGCATCCTGTGCTCCACTTAACGAGGTTAACTTAACAAGTCATAACAGAACCACTAAATATTTTTGAGTAGAGAAAAAATATCCTGAAAATAAAGAATTAGAAATGCTAATTTGATTTTTTTAAATACAAGGTGGATAGAATTAGCAAGAGAATCAAGTACAATTTAGTAGCACGTTTGAAATGGCTAAAACCTCAACCAACTTTCTTCCTTCTCTGCATCACCAAGTTTATTTAAAGCAAAAGCTATGATTACTCTTCCCTTGGTCACCTACTATTCATCCCTCAACCCACCACAATGATTTCTGCATTGAAAATGGTTCTTGCTAAAGTACCATCAATATTGATATGATACTTTATGTGGAAAACCCAAAAGACTCCACCCCAAAACTGCTAGAACTCATACAGGAATTCAGTAAAGTGGCAGGATATAAAATCAATGCACAGAAATCAGTTGCATTTCTATACACCAGCAACAAGACAAAAGAAAGAGAAATTAAGGAGTCAATCCCATTTACAATTACACCCAAAACCATAAGATACCTAGGAATAAATCTAACCAAAGAGGCAAATAATCTGTACTCAGAAAACTATAGAATACTCATGAAAGAAATTGAGGAAGACACAAAGAAATGGAAAAATGTTCCATGCTCATGGATTGGAAGAACAAATATTGTGAAAATGTCTATGCTACCTAGAGCAATCTACACATTTAATGCAATCTTTATCAAAATACCATCCACTTTTTTCAAAGAAGTGGAATAAATAATCCTAAAATTTGTATGGAACCAGAAAAGACCCCGCATAGCCAGAGGAATGTTGAAAAAGAAAAGCAAAGCTGGCGGCATCACAATTCCAGACTTCCAGCTCTATTACAAAGCTGTCATCATCAAGACAGTATGGTACTGGCACAAAAACAGACACATAGATCAATAGAACAGAATAGAGAGCCCAGAAATGGACCCTCAACTATATGGTCAACTAATCTTTGACAAAGCAGAAAAGAATGTCCAATGGAAAAAAGTCTCTTCAACAAATGGTGTTGGGATAATTGGACAGCCACATGCAGAAGAATGAAACTGGACCATTTCCTTACACCACACACAAAAATAGACTCCAAATGGTTGAAAGACCTCAATGTGAGACAGGAACCCATCAAAATCCTTGAGGAGAACACAGGCAGCAAGCTCTTCGACCTCAGCCGCAGCAACTTCTTCCTAGAAACATCGCCAAAGGCAAGGGAAGCAAGGGCAAAAATGAACTATTGGGACTTCATCAAGATAAAAAGCTTTTACACAGCAAAGGAAACAGTCAACAAACCCAAAAGACAACCGGCAGAATGGGAGAAGATATTTGCAAATGACATATCAGATAGAGGGCTAGTATCCAAAATCTATAAAGAACTTATCAAACTCAACACCCAAAGAACAAATGATCCAATCAAGAAATGGGCAGAAGACATGAACAGACATTTTTCCAGAGAAGACATCCAAATGGCCAATAGACACATGAAAAAGTGCTCAACATCACTCAGCATCAGGGAAATCCAAATCAAAACCTCCATGAGATACCACCTCACACCAATCAGAATAGCTAAAATTAACAAGTCAGGAAATGACAGATGTTGGCAAGGATGCAGAGAAAGGGGAACCCTCCTATACTGTTGGTGGGAATGCAAGCTTGTGCAGCCACTCTGGAAAACAGTATGGAGGTTCCTCAAAAAGTTGAAAATAGAGCTACCCTATGACCTAGCAATTGCACTACTGGGTATTTACCCCAAAGATACAAATGTAGTGATCCGAAGGGGCATATGCACCCCAGTGTTTATAGCAGTAATGTCCACAATAGCCAAACTATGGAAAGAGCCTAGATGTCCATCAACAGATGAATGGATAAAGAAGATGTGGTATGTATATATATATATATATATATATATATATATATATATATATACACACAATGGAATACTGTATATGGATGGAACTCGAGGGTATTATGCTAAGCAAAATAAGTCAATCAGAGAAAAGATAAATATCATATGATCTCACTGATATGAGGATTTTGAGAAACAAGGCAGAGGATCATAGGGGAAGGGAGGGAAAAATGAAACAAGATGAAACCAGACAGGGAGACAAACCATAAGAGACTCTTAATCTCAGGAAACAAACTGAGGGTTGCTGGAGTGGAGGGGGGTGGGAGGGATGGGTGGCTAGGTGATGGACATTGGGGAGGGTATGTGTTATGGTGGACGCTGTGAATTGTGTAAGACTGATGAATCACAGACCTGTACCCCTGAAACAAATAATACATTATATGTTAATAAAAATTAAAAAAAAAAAAGTACCATCAATGTATCAATTTCTAAGTCCATGGGCATTTTTTTATTTCTTATCTTACCTGAGCAATCACTAACAAACAAGATAACTGACTACTCCTTCTATATTAGTTTGCTAAAGCTATCATAACAAAACAAACAAAAACATGTCAAAACAGACATTCAAATTGGGTGGCTTAAACAACAGCAATCTATTGTCTCACAGTTCTGAAGGCTAGAAATCTGAAATCAAGGTGTCTGCAGGGTTGTTTACTTCTGAGGGCAATGGAAGAAGGCTCTGTTCCAAGCCTCTCTCCATGGCTAAGATGGCTATCTTCATGTTCACATGGTACTCTCCCTGTATTTGTGTCTCTGTGTCCAAATTTCCCCTTTTTGTAAGGGCACTAGTCATATTGGATTAGGGTCCACCCTAATTATATCATTTTAACTTGTTTACCTCTGTAAAGACCCTACCAACAAATATGGTTAGGACATCAACCCTTAACCTCCTAAGGGTTAGGACATCAACCCTTAACCTCCTCCTTCTTGTCATTTTCCTCCCTTGGCTTCCTCAGAGCTCTTGCTTATGTATCTCTGACAACTCTTTCTTTCTAGTTTTTCTTCCTCCAGCTGCCCCTTATATGTTAGTGTTTCCCAGCATTCTGTACTCCTTCCTCCTGCTTTTTATTCCACATGCAATCCCCCCCCGGGCTCCATGTTTGCATGGCTTTTACTGTCATATACATAGGGATGTCTCCAAAATCTATATCTGAAGTCTAATCTCTTGCATTTGTCAAAACCCATATAATTGTACAGCACAAAGAATAAGCATTAATGTGTGCAAATTAGAAAAAGATCATTTATGAGGTCAGGGGATCCCAGATCAAGTACAGAATGTGACCAAAACATTTAACTTATTACAAATTTATTTACAACCTTACTGAATGGAGTAGAGGGAAAGGGGCTGACTTCTGTAACTGTGAAAATGAGTGAAGTCTGTAAGACTAAGGGGAGAAGAAACTGTATACAAGCACTGTGCTTTGTTGATAAAGTTGTTTCCCATAGGAGTTCTGACTAACAATCCTGATACCACTATACACATACAGTATAAATGAACAAGCAAATGGATTGCAGATGGTAAAGGCCAGGTTTTGCACTACTGGAATGGGAGTTACAGACAAGCAAGGGAATGACCCATGTGGTAATAGAGTTTGAAGCATCAGTATGAACTCATGTTTAGCTTAATATAGACACAGATGGTTACAGATGGAGATATTTATAGATATGTGTATAAGAGAGGTCAGTACACACACATTCTTTCCTTAATCTGTCAGCTGCCGAAGACTAGATGCAATGACACCCCAGTAGCACTAAGCACATTAGCATCCGTATCTTGGTTTCTAATACTATTCTCCAATTAAAGAAACCAGGGCTCCTTGGAAAAACGGCTGATTTTAGGGCTAGGGCAAGAAATATACAAGATTAACCTGGAGCATCCTACAGTGCCAGAAAGCAAGGAAATGTTCAAAAACAAAACAAAACAAAAAACCTGACTATCATGAGGAATGTCAGATGGAGGCAGGAGCCACTGGAAGAGCTCCCAACGGCCAAAGATGGACTAATTTGATAAATGAAGCCATAATGGATTATAACCTAAAGTATAAAAGAAATATCCATGAGTCTATACCGATATGAATAAATGATTAAATAAACTGACAAAGGGGAAGAGTAAACAAAATCTCCTGTGCATAAGTCCACATAATTGATGTTGATACTCTGCCCTCAAGGAGTGGTGCATAGCTCCCTACCTCCTTAAGTGCAGGCTATGCACTATGACTTCCTTCCAAAGAGTAGGAGAAGGGAGAGAAAAGGCAACTTTAAAGTGGAGAACTTCACAAACACTATCTCAGCCAGGTGTTCCAAGTCAACATCAGTGGTAAGTCATACTGACAGTATGTACTCTTGATATGATATGATAAGATGGCACTTCACCTCTGTGGTCATCCTCCCAAAGCCCATAATCCTAGTCTAACCATGAGAAAAACATCAAACTGTAATAGAACATTCTACAAAATATCTGACCAGTACTCAAAACTGTCAAAAATAATGATATAAACATGAATTTAAAAATTCAAAAATAATGAAAGTCTGAGAAATTGTTACAACCAAGAGGAGCCTGAGGACATATAACAATTAAATGTAATGTCATATCCTGGATGGGATCCTGGAACAGAAAAAGGACATTAGATAAGAACTAAGGAAATCTAATAAAGCATGGAATTTAGCTAGTGAAAATAAAATTCTGTAACTATTCATCAAATGTATGAGTGATTGCTTAATAGTACCCTTGCTCTTGCTACACTTCTTCAATTGTGATAAGTTGAAAGAGGATGGGCTTTGGCATCAGCCAGACCAGATCTGATCTCAGCTTCACCCCGTGATAGCTGCTGGATCTTGAACAAGTTACTTTTCACGAAGCCTATTTCCTCATTTTAAAAAGGTCTCTTCATAAGACTGCTGTAAGGATAAAAATGTGATAACTATACATAAAACACCTAACATCGTAATTGGCACATAGCAGGAGCTCGATAAATACTAAAATTTGTCCCTTTTGCAAATTACAATGAGACCTGAAAGTCAAAAAGGGCCAGTCTTGTATATTATGTAGAAGGCTGAATGTTTACTTTAAGTCTCATGTTGCAGATTAATACTTTGCCATCTGACACTTAAGGGGTTGGTATCACTTGTCAGAAATTAAAATATTTTGAATGCAATATGCCTTTGATGAGGGATAAACCCTGTATCAGCTGTTAGAACTTTTCATAAATCTTCACCTTGTACTCATTCAGTATTTGCTTGAGATCTAATTATATCTTGTCTATTTGAAAAGTCCTTTCTGAATATCCCTTATTTTATTAAAAAGAGAGTGGGTAAAAGAGAGCAACCATTTAATTCACTATAACGGTTAATAAGAAAAGCAGTAGACACAATGCATTTTGGTCATGAATTGTGCCTTAATAAAAGTGAGTTTTCTGATTGCAAAAAGGAAATTCATAACAGTGACTAAAAGCATCCAAGGACTACATATTGTGCTCAATTACAAAAGCATAAGCCAAAAGTAAGAGTACCTTCATCTTCTATTTGGATATCAAAACCAAACCATTAAATAGAACTGATAGGAACCAAAACTAGTAACAACAGTAATAAATTTTTAAAAAGAAAAGAACTGTCAGTGGGGGAAAAGACATAAAAATGTGAATAGCAAAACAGTGCAATTTCAAAAGTAATTTCCAGTTCCTTACTGGCTGTGGAAAAAAAAAGCTCTTTTCACTAGATTAGTCGTCACATAATAAGAATTAAGAGCAGCCTCTAGTGGCAGGTTAAGGATTTACAAAGTGACCTTGCAGAAACCAAACTGTCTTTATTTCTTTTACTATTTGCTCTGAGCAGAAAAGACACTTCATCCAAGGAAACCGAGGAAGCTCAGAGCCAAGTTTGTTAGTAAACTTTAGCAATTATACATAATTTCACCCCACCCTGAGTACTTTTTTTAATTTAATTTAATTTTATTATGTTAGTCACCACACAGTACATCATTAGTTTTTAATGTAGTGTTCCATGATTCATTGTTTTTGTATAACACCCAGTACGCAGCACGTGCCCTCCTTAATACCCATCACCGGGCTAACCCATCCTCCCACCCCCCTCCCCTCTAAAACCCTCAGTTTGTTTCTCAGAGTCCATAGTCTCTCATGGTTCGTCTCTCCCTCCGACTTCCCCCCCTTCATTTTTCCCTTCCTTCTCCTAATGTCCTCCATGCTATTCCTTATGTTCTACAAATAAGTGAAACCATATGATAATTGACTTTCTCTGCTTGACTTATTTCACTTAGCGTAATCTCCTCCAGTCCCATCCATGTTGATGTAAAAGTTGGGTATTCATCCTTTCTGATGGCTGAGTAATATTCCATTGTATACCTATCTTCTTTATCCATTCGTCTGTTGAAGGGCATCTCGGCTCTTTCCACAGTGTGGCTATTGCAGACATTGCTGCTATGAACATTTGGGTGCATATGGCCTTTCTTTTCACTACATCTGTGTCTTTGGGGTAAATGCCCAGTAGTGCAATTGCTGGGTCATAGGGTAGCTCTATTTTTAATTTTTTGAGGAATCTCCACACTGTTTTCCAAAGTGGCTCTACCAACTTGCATTCCCACCAACAGTGTAAGATGGTTTCCCTTTCTCCACAACCTCTACATTTGTTGTTTCTTGCCTTGTCAATTTTTGCCATTCTAACTGGTGTAAGGTAGTATCTCAATGTGGTTTTGATTTGAATTTCCCTGATGGCTAATGATGATGAACATTTTTTCATGTGTCTGTTAGCCATTTGTATGTCTTCTTTGGAGAAGTGTCTGTTCATTTTTTGACTTGATTATTTGTTTTTTGGGTGTTGAGTTTGAGAAGTTCTTTATAGATCTTGGATATTAGCCCTTTGTCTGTAGTGTTATTTGCAAATATCTTCTCCTATTCTGTGGGTTGCCTCTTTGTTTTGTTGATTGTTTCCTTTGCTGTGCAGAAGCTTTTTATCTTGATGAAGTCCCAAAAGTTCATTTTCTCTTTTGTTTCACTTGTCTTTGGAGAGGTATCTTGAAAGAAGTTGCTGTGGCCGATGTCGAAGAAGTTACTGCCTATGTTCTCCTCAAGGATTTTGATGGATTCCTGTCTCACACTGAGGTCTTTCATCCATTTTGAGTTGATCTTTGTGTATGGTGTTAGAGAATGGTTGAGTTTCATTCTTCTGTATATAGCTGCCCAATTTTCCCAGCACCATTTATTGAGGAGACTGTCTTTTCTTTTGCATATTTTTTCCTGCTTTGTTGAAGATTATTTGACCATAGAGTGGAGGGTCCATGTCTGGGCTCTCTATTCTGTTCCATTGGTCTATATGTCTGTTTTTGTGGCAGTACCATGCTGTCTTGGTGATCACAGCTTTGTAAATAGCTTGAAATCAGGCACAACAACTATATGCCAATAAATTAAGCAACCTGGAAGAAATGGATGCCTTCCTGGAAACCTATAAACTACCAAGACTGAAACAGGAAGAAATTGACAACCTGAATAAGCCAATAACCAGTAACAAGATTGAAGCAGTGATCAAAAACCTCCCAAAAAACAAGAGTCCAGGGCCTGATGGATTCCCTGCAGAATTCTACCAAACATTCAAAGAAATAATACCTATTCTCCTGAAGCTGTTTCAAAAAATAGAAGAAGGAAAGCTTCCAGACTCATTCTATGAGGCCAGCATTACCTTAATCCCCAAACAAAGCAAAGACCCCACCAAAAAGAAGAATTTCAGACTGATATCCCTGATGAATATGGATTCCAAAATTCTCAACAAAATCCTGGCTAATAGGATCCAACAATACATTAAAAGGATCATCCACCATGACCAAGTGGGATTTATCCCCGGGATGCAAGGGTGGTTCAACATTTGCAAATCAATCAATGTGATAGAACACATTAATAAGAGGAGAGAGAAGAACCATATGGTCCTCTCAATTGATGCAGAAAAAGCACTTGACGAAATACAACATCCTTTCCTGATTAAAACTCTTCAGAGTACAGGGATAGAGGGAACATTCCTCAATTTCATAAAATCATAAAATGAAAAACCCACAGCAAATATCATCCTCAATGGGGAAAAGCTGAGAGCCTTTCCCTTAAGATCAGGAACACGACAAGGATGCCCGCTCTCGCCTCTATTGTTCAACATAGTACTAGAAGTCCTAGCAACAGCAATCAGAAAACAAAAAGAAATAAAAGGTATTCAAATTGGCAAAGAAGAAGTCAAACTCTCTCTCTTCGCAGACGACATGATACTTTATGTGGAAAATCCAAAAGACTCCACCCCCAAATTACTAGAACTCATCCAGCAATTCAGTAATGTGACAGGATACAAAATCAATGCACAGAAATCAGTTGCTTTCTTATACGCTAACAACGCAACTGTAAAAAGAGAAATTAGAGAATTGATTCCATTTACAATAGCACCAAAAACCATAAGATACCTCGGAATAAACCTAACCAAAGAGGTAAAGGATCTATACTCTAGGAACTACAGAACACTCATGAAAGAAATTGAAGACAGAAAAAGATGGAAAAATATTCCATGCTCATGGATCGGAAGAATAAACATTGTTAAAATGTCTGTGCTACCCAGAGCAATCTATACCTTCAATGCCATCCCGATCAAATTTCCAATGACATTTTTCAAAGTGCTGGAACAAACAATCCTAAAATTTGTATGGAATCAGAAAAGACCCCGAATCGCCAAGTAAATGCTGAAAAAGAAAAACAAAGCTGGGAGCACCACCTTGAGTACTCTTAATAGCTATATTTGTTTTCTTCTCTATATGCCTAATTTTAAAAACCACCTCAAATTCTTTGTAGATGGAGATGGGCTATTAACTGAATGAGCTATTATCTGAACCCTGGGATGGTGGGTGGGGGGAGTATTTTATTGTAAGGAATGAAACCACTGACAAAAACCTGAATGAAGACAGATGGGTTTGATGAACTGAAGTCCCGCGCTCACTTAATCTTTTCTCTCTATTTTTTTTTAAAGATTTTATTTATTTATTTGAGAGAAAGAGAGAGCATGAACAGAGGGATAGAGGGAGAGGGAGAAGCAGACTCCCTGCTAAGCAGGGAGCCGCAAGCAGGGCTCGATCCCAGGACCCTGAGACCATGACCTGAGCCAAAGGCAGAAGCTTCACCCACTGAGCCACCCAGGCGCCCCTTTTTATTTGGGCGCCAAATGTCCCTTTAAATGTCTCTCTAAATCAGGAGTGACCCAAAGTAGAAATACTCTGAGAGGAAAATAGAAATATCTCTTCCGCCCGAGAAACAATGAACTTCCCTGAATCTCACGTCATCTTTCAACGCGGGCCCCTCTCTCCGACAGTGCAAGAGAAAGGCTGGGAATGTACCAAATGTTTTCTTCCTTGCACTTCTGTTTCTTCGGAACTCGAATCTACTCATTCAAAGCCTTGATTTCTCACCACTCATGAAATTAAAAATGAATGAATCAGTAGACTGTTCTTCTTCATCAATTATTGCTACAAAGACACTGATACTGCCTTTGGATGAAACTCACCCAGTGGTGCTGGGCTGTGAGGACAGCTGTAAGGACAGCTCCACTGCTATGGGGTTAGCAACGCTCAACACGACCCACTGTCTACAGGAACCCACCGCCAGAAAGCCTATGAACATCCAGGGCGGGCATTTTTTAAGTTCCCACGGAGGACAGCGCCAAGGAGCTGGGAAAAGCTCTGAGAGCTGTGACACGAACTGGGGACTGCGAATAAGACTCAAGCCGCTCCACGAGAGAGGCCAAGCACACGGTTTCGCATCTCAGCGCCCCCCTCGACGAGTCCTCAGGCCCCACCATTTGGGAACGTGGGAAATGGTAAAGGCCGCAAACCTCGCACGGCTTCCCGGTGTGTGACTACGCCTCCTGGTTCGCACGGGCCTCAGACGACCGCCTTCTCCGCTCCCTCCTCGGGTCCCGCCGTCCGGCCCCCCGCGGGCCCCGCGCCTCCGCCTGCGGGGAGCCGGAGGCTGCAGCCGCCTGCACCGCGCCCAGCCCTCCAGGCGGGCCTCTGCCGCAGGACTGCGAGCCTCCCGAGTCTGGCCCACCCTTCCCCAGGTCAGAGCGCCGCTCCACCTCGCAACAAGGACCGAGAGGCCCAGGGCACGAGGACGAAGCTTCAGGCTTCTCAAAATAAATGGCGCGCTTGGTCGTGGAGAGGAAGAAGGACGCTTCGGGAAAGGCGTAGAGGTGACCGAAACCCCGGGGCCGGGACCTAACTGGGCTTCCCGGAGCGGAATCCCTGCCTCACCCACCAGGCCAGCGGCCAAGCGGGGGCCGCAGGCGGGTGCCCCGCGTTCGGGGCGGGGCTTCTGCTCTTGGGGGGCTGATGACCCCCGGAAGGGGAAGGGGAAGGGCGGGGGTGGCCCGGTGCGGCGTGAGACGAGGGCTGCATCTTGCCTGGATGTAGTCATGTCCCAGTGCAAGTACTGTTAATAGTTCCTTCACTTGAGAGAGGGGAGTGGAGGCAAAATGTTTTAAACCATGGCAAACCCCTAACTCCCATGAGTTCCTCCTGAAATTACTTCAAGGGAGAGTGAATCATAAAACAGTATTACCTTCTTTCATATAATTAATATAATCATTTAATTTTTTAGAGTTACTCTGCTTGTCTTTCACAGGTGCTTTCAAGTAAATTAATCTAGAGTATATTTTATTATGCTTTATTTATTAAAAATTCCTACCTCCTCATAGGAGTGCTGCAATGATGAATTAATATTTGCTAAGCACTTGGAAGGTGAAAACTACATAAAACTTGATGGAGTTACTCTTATTGATACAGAAAAACAATAACTCGGCAGGATTGGTAACCCGTGCCATCTGCGATCTTCACTGAAATTACATTGTAAAAAGGGTTTGCCTAGCCAGAGCGGTCCAGTGCAGAAATAATTATCCAGGTAACTCAACTTTCCCAGAAAATGGAATCCTGCTTTTGAAGAAAAAGTGAGCCCTGCCCGATTTCGTTTGTTTTGTTCAATTATTATTGTTACATTTAAAGGTATCAGTTGTAACTCTATTTTAATGTCTCCTTCCTGTGATTTAAAATGAAGTATTTTATTTTATTTTAAGATTTTATTTATTTATTTGAGAGAGGATGAGAGGAGAGAGAGAGCACATGAGAGGGGGGAGGGTCAGAGGGAGAAGCAGACTCCCCGCTGAGCAGGGAGCCCGATTCGGGACTCGATCCCGGGTCTCCAGAATCATGACCTGAGCCGAAGGCAGTCGCTTAACCAACTGAGCCACCCAGGCGCCCTAAAATGAAGTATTTTAAGGCAAGGTCTGCATTAACAGATTGGGAATTAAACAATGCTCTTCCTTTCACAGCAGCCCCACTAATATTCAGGTACTGTAATAGAAATTTAAATAAAACTCCAAAAAGTTTCCAATATCTTTATATCTGTATCACTAGTTGCATAGCATTTCTGACTAGTAGACAGGAATAAGGTTAATAATGTATAATTTTTCTGAGGTGTATGGTAACCAAAGCAAAGACAAGCATTGTATCTAGAATTACATTTCCAGTTAAACTTATTTCCACCAGGACACACTTTTAATTATTAGGACAATTGCTTTAATTCCCCCTCTTTACTTTGTTAATGTCAACAGGGCCATAGCCATCAAAATAACATGGGTGTTTCAAAGTAATCTGAAGAGTTTTAGAAGTCAATTGTTTTTCAACGCAGGGTTTTTTTTGTTTTTGTTTTTTAAAGATTTTATTTATTTATTTGACAGAGAGAGAGAGAGAACAAGTAGGCAGAGAGGCAGGCAGAGGGAGAGGGAGAAGCAGGCTCCCCGCTGAGCAGGGAGCCTGATGCGGGGCTCGATCCCAGGACCCTGGGATCATGACCTGAGCTGAAGGCAGCTGCTTAACCGACTGAGCCACCCAGGCGCCCCTCAACGCAGGGTTTTTTAATGTAGTGTTCTAAAATATCCAGCAAGCAGCTCTAATCAATCATTATAAAACTTCCCTATATGCAAGCATGGAAAACATTAAACTGTAATATCACAAAAGTAGGCCAGACCACTATCATCAACCTGTAGTCATCATCATTTATATCATTTATTAAATTATGCAATGCAGCAGTGCCACAAAGTGAAGTAATAGTGTGAATTCACTAGAGGGAGCAATTCTTTTTTAGTAAACTAGTATTACTTAGCTCTATATAGTCAGTAGTCCTAGAGTAAATCTGGATCCTTAACATAATTTGAGAATAAAAATATGCATAATTTAGGAGAGAGATCCCAGTAAAGGTGTACTGTCATTTCAAGGGTTACTGGGAGGTTTTCTTAAAACATCTGAAAAGAAAAGAGAATTTGAAAACAGACTAAGTCCAAGGTAGTAATACTCAAGCTGAACATCGATCAGCATCCCCATTTTGTTTTAATTTTCACACATTTGTACTTTTAGACAAGAAATTACTGCCTACTAAAATTGGCACAGCATCTTATCCATTAACAGCCATCATAGTAACAAGAGCCAGTTTCCGAGTGTCTGGTATAAATGCAAATAAACTCCAGATTCAGTGAAATAAAGATAACTTATTCTAGTTAGCAACATAAGTGACAGATGTTCAGACCAATTCACACTTCTGCTATACATTTTTATATCTTGGTTGTTTGTGACTTAACCTCAATTCATTTAGATTTGCATCCTATTTGATATATCTAATACTCAGGGTTTTAGCCACAAAACCATTTTTAAGCAAAAATTAATGTGGAAATAATAAATAGTAATTATACAATTGTGCCTAATTGTATTAAGTTTTGATTGCCTGTTAAATGTTAATTTTAATGATATAGATTTGGCCACTGAAGATAAACTTTAGCTGTTATCATTGAATTAATGTCATATTTTAATAATATCAAAGATGTTAAATTTTTTTAAATGATAGTTTTATTTTATTTGTGAAATATTTCATTCAATACATATTTAGTGAATTTCTGCCTGGTACTGAATACTGTTAGGATCTGGGTATACAAAGATAAATAAGATCCAAGTTAGCTCACAATCTAGTGATCCTTTTAAAATAAAATGTTCCACAATAATTTAATTCTATTTATGTTTAAAAAGAAAACTATATATTTAAAAAGCTAAAGTCTTTTACTGAAAGGAATGGCATGTCTTCCTTTTTTTTATTTCTGGAAAACCATCACAAAAGCTCAAAGTTTAAAGAAAAGTTTTAGAGTCTTCCAATATATAAGACATGTTTAGAATATAAATTGTCGATTCTGGCAGCTCCAAGTCAAGTATTTACTACTATTTATTTGTATGTGGATGGGCCAGATGTTCTCCAAACTACATTCCCCGAACTCTTTTCCTTAAAACACTTCTGCAAAAAATGCAATCTGAATACTTGTGCTATTGAATTGATGGATTTAATCTTGTTTCTACTCAAGAATGAAGAAAAAAGATAGGTGACTGATGAATACCTGGTAATGGTCAGTGTTTTCCACACCAAATCTCTCTTCTTTCCCATTGCACCATCTAAAATAGTATATATTTCTACAGTGTTATAATGTACTGGGTTAACCATAGGCTTTTATGAAGTATAATAATGTATCAAAGTGTCTATGAAATTATATTCTAAAATATGAAGATGTATATTTTTTGTTGTACTGATAACATCATTTCAAATATTATCATGCTATAAAGTGTAAATATCAGAGCCACTAAGGAAGAATCACAATTGAAATAGATTGGGGTAAGGATTACACAAGTTGAGAATGGACTAATTTTCTTTGAAGTCAAACACTGAAAACTCACTTTAAACTATGATTTAGGGCGCCTGGGTGGCTCAGTTGTTAAGAGTCTGCCTTCGGCTCAGGTCATGATCCCAGGGTCCTGGGATCGAGCCCCGCATCGGGCTCCTTGCTTGGCAGGAAGCCTGCTTCTCCTCCTCCCACTCCCCCTGCTTGTGTTCCCTCTCTCGCTGTGTCTCTCTCTGTCAAATAAATAAATAAATAATCTTAAAAAAAATAAGCTATGACTTAAAGAAAAGGAATATTGAATTTTCATAAGTATCCTATATCTCAGTACCAATGAGATATTTTGTTATGGGCATATAATTTGTAGAGATAGTTGAGAAAATAGGAATCCATTCATTCTACATTTAAAAATTTTTCTTTTAAAATTATATGAGGTTAGCTCTCATTATAGAAAATAAATACATAGCAATAAAAAATTATACTCTATATTCCAAGACATTCTGACCATGTTTTACTTAGTTTATGCTATGATGTACTTAGAATAAATCTTCAAACATAGTTTAACAGTGGCTTTAGAATTAAAAAGCCATCAGCCTTTCTAAGAAGGGAACTAAATATATTAATTTTTCAGTATTTTAAATATTTAATATTGACACACATAAATAGCCATCCAATATTAAAAGTGGATTCTCCTATCATTATCAGAAATACACTTTCTTATAAATTTTCCAAATTCTAAACCCAGACCAATTCAGTTTTTCAAGAAACTGAATTTAATTTCAGAATATGATGAAAATGACTGTTCTCCCTTCTCCTCAATAATAACTAAGATTACCTCATTTTACCAATGCAAGGATAACAAATTTATACCTATTTGGAAAGCTTTGGCCCTTCACTTTTTGTGTATCTTCAGCTTATAAATGTTAATCCCAGAGGATCCCAGGGACTGGTGAAGGCTCATAGACTAGGGACATATTTTGTAAGAAGTGAAAAAAGCAGCCATTCCCCCTCAGTTATAAAGCAAAGAACTTAGGAACTTTAAACTACAATCTAAAAATCTTGGCATGCGAACTAATGTTTTGAAAGGCAAGTATCCATGTTTGAATGTTGATGTATTTATGAATACTTTGCCTTATATATGATTTTCTACTTAATCTAGCTGGTAATATAAAATAAAAATAATGATGATAGAAAAATAACTTAGGAGGCTTAGCCTGGAGGAGCAATGATAAGAAAAGACCTTGAACATAAAATTTTTCTAAGACAGCAACTTACAAATGGGTTTTTACATTCTTGGGGAAGAGCTCAGAACACTGAGCCTGTGCAACATCAAAAAAAAAAAAAATGTTTACTTCAGACTTAAGTTTGGCATTTTCATATACATTATTCTAGTGGCAATATGATTACTGTCTTATTAAATTTGAGGATGAAACTGTTCTTTAAAAATATTTCACAATTATCAGGATCTTCATCTTCAAAGCACAATAGATAAGTCAATGTTTGCATAACATTCTTATATGTTGTACATAAATATTAATCCCAATTTATAGATGGTAAAACTGAGAAAAGCTTATTTAATAACTTCAGAGATAATTGGTAAAATACTATGGTTTTGTTTTCCACATTTCTGCTTTTAAAATATTATTACATTAAACACAATTATGTAATAAGTAAAGTATTACAGACATGTTGTTTTTATAATTGTAAATATTATCATAGCAATAATTCCTAAGATTTTTTAAAGATTTTATTTATTTTTTTGACAGAGAGAGAGAGAGTACAAGCAGCGGGGGAGCTGCAGGGAGAGGGAGAAGCAGGCTCCTGCTGAGCAGAGAGCCCGGCAGGGGCTCGATCCCAGGACTCTGGGATCATGACCTGATCTGAAGACAGACGCTTAACCGACTGAGCCACCCAGGCACCCGATTCCTAAGATATTTTTGATGAGGACATTAATTCATCTTCTGTGTATTTTAATTTTATTATTCAAGAAAAAACAATATAGCTCTTAGGAGACCCCAAAACTGTGAATTAAGAATTAAGAGTTAAGAATTCTCCATTCTTTCCCCAACTCTGTCGTCGGCAATTATATGACTTCGATTAGCTGATTAAAAGCTTAACCCTTACATGCATGGCATGTAATGGACCCTCTAGATGAACCTCAAACAATAGATAATGAAATGACTCCCAGTGGAGAAAATGATTTATGCTTACCTTCTTTGTATTTTATGACATGCAAGTTGACCTTAAATCTTATAAATCTTTCTAATCTACAATGTTCTTCTTTAAAATGAGGCCAAAGCTGAGTCTGAATCTTAGCTTCAGAGAATACACCTATCCCAGAGAAATCTCTTTTTTTTTAATCTTCACACAAAATAAAGAGAACAAGAGGTATCTTTCCTCTATAGTTGTCTTTCTGTTTTGTTTCTAGATAGTCATGCAAGTGGGAAAACACTAATAACATTCCATGGATCTGCAACATGTCCACTGTGTTACCTATGACGAAACTTCTATAAGACTCTGGAGTTTGTGTAAGGGAATTCCTAAAAATCTGCTCTTTATTTCACGTAACTGAACAAATGTATTTTAGATCAGATGGGAAAGCAGCCTTAAGCCATTTTGCAAGGTTTATCCAACATTTTAGTCCAGAATTTTTCTGTACTGCATTTTTTTATAGGTGATAATCTAGCCTGTGTTTCAACCTTTCCAATGAGGAAATCATTATTTTTTTAGAGAATTGGAAACATTGGGGTGCCTGGGTGGCTCAGAGGGTTAAATGTCTGCCTTTGGCTCAGGTCATGGTCCCAGGGTCCTGGGATCGAGCCCCGCATCGGGCTCCTGACTCAGCGGGGAGCCTGCTTCTCCCGCTCCCTCTGCCTCTCCCCCTGCTCATGCGCACTCTCTCTCTCTGTATCTGTGTCTCACATGAATAAATAAAATCTTTTAAAAAAAGAGAGAGAATTGGAAGCATCAAAAGATGCTTTCATATGCTATTTAAAGTCTGCCTTCTATAACTTTTAGCCTTCTGTTCTTCTTCTCCCCTTTGAAGAAACACAGTATATGCAGGATATACTTCTGACATGTTTCCTGTGCTATTGCTTTAAACACATGTACGGATGCTATGGCACTCCTAAGGCTACTCAGGGTATCACCAGTTGTTCTCATAACCTCTTTATGTTATATTGTGTTGTTTTCACTATCCTGATTGGCCTTTAGTACTCTCAGTGACTTTTCCAATGTCTTTCAAAGTATGTGACTCAGACTATATACAGTATCTTAAATTGATGTAAGTCTAGAAATGGACGGTTACCAGAGTTGATGTGGAAACTTTATTTAATTGATGCAGTTGAAAAACACATAACATTTTTAAGCAGCCAGTTCATATTACTGCCTCATGATGAGATTGTAGTTCACTGTATTAGTTATCTGTTGCTGCATAAAAATTATCTCAAAACTTAGCAGCTGAATAGGGCTCCTGGCTGGCTCAATCAGTGGAGCATGTGAGTCTTGATCTTGGGGTTGCAAATTTGAGCCCCACTTTGGGTGTAGAGATTACTTAAAAATAAAATCTTAAAAGGGGCACTTGGGTGGCTCAGTCGGTTGAGCGTTCAACTCTCGGTTTCAGCTCAGGTCATGATCTCAGGTTTGTGAGATTGAGCCCCGTGTTGGGCTCCACACTTAGCACGGAGTCTGCTTAAGATTCTCTCCCTCTGCCCGAACCCCTGCTGTGTGCGTGTGCTCTCTCTCTTTCTATCTCTTAAAAAAATTAAAAATAAATAAATATTTTTTAAAAAAAACCCTTAGTGGCTGAAGATAACAACAAACATTTATTATCTTACACAATTTCTGTGGCTCAGGAATTTGAGAATATCTTAGCTGGGTAGCCCTTAGTTCAATGTCTCTCATGAGATTACAGTTAAAATCTCAGCTAGGGCGACAGTCCTCTGAAAATCTGGCTGGGGCTGGAGGATCTGCTTCTAACATGGCTCACTTATATGGCAGTGAAGTTCATTATGGCTCAGTTCCTTACCACATGGACCTGTCCTTTGGGCTGCTTGAGGGTCCTCATGACATGACATGATATCTGACTGCTCCAGAGTGAATGATCCAAGAGAGAGCAAGGCAGAAGCTACAATATCTTTTATGTCCTAGTCTTGAAAGCTACACATTGTCATTTTCATAATATACTATCGTTACACAGGTTAGCCCTATCCAGTGTGGGAGGGGACTACACAGAGGCATGAATATCAGGAAGCAAGGATTATTTGGGGGCCATGTCACAAGCTGATACTAGAATTCATCCTCTATCCCTCAATGACTAAACTCCCTCCCACAGGTAAATTAAACTCTCACCTTCTCAAGGCCACCAAACATCTCATCCCCTTACAGCATCATCTCAAAGTCTACAATCTTGTCATCTTAACCAGGTCCAGATGTGGATGAAGCCACTGAATGGCTCTCTTGAGTCATAACCTTAGCTCTTTCTAAGGTCTTCTTTTTAAAAAAAAAAAAAATTATTTTGACAGAGAGAGACACAGCGAGAAAGGGAACACAAGCAGGGGGAGTAAGAGAGGGAGAAAGGCTTTCTGCGGAGCAGGGAGCGGGATGCAGGGCTCAATCCCAAAACCCTGGGATCATGACCTGAGCCAAAGGCAGACGCTTAACGACTGAGCCACCCAGGCGCCCCATATCTTTCTAAGGTCTTAGCAAAGGATTTTACTGCTCTACCCTCAGATTCATTTTTATACCATAAATGCCTGGTGGAGCCTGGATTTGATCTTTGTTTGGAAACCATTTCTTTGTTTTAGCATTGTTTCCTTTTCTAGCCTTGGAAGCCATGCATCATCATTTCCACAATATCCTATTAGCTATGTAGGTTAATTTTATTCATTGTGGGAGGGGACTGCAAGAAGATGTCAATTATAGGAGCCTGGAATCATTGGGTTCGTGAAGGTTGGCTACTGCGTCCACTAAAATCTTGGATAATTTAATTTTTAGCAAATCCTGTTAAGCCAGCTTCATCCATTTTGGTATTGATTTTTTAAATCTAAAAATTACCCATATTTGTCATTAAATTGCAATTGTAGTTTCAATTCTGTATTCCAACCTTTTCAGATCTTTTTGAATTTTTTTTAAAGATTTATTTATTATTTTAGAGAGAGAAAGAGCGGGGGAAGGGCAGAGGGAGAGAATCTCAGCAGACTCCCCGCTGAGTGTGGAGCCTGACTTGGGCTCAGTCCCTCGACTCTGAGATTATTACCTGAGCCAAAACCAAGAGTCAGATGCTTAACTGACTGAGCCACCTAGGCCCCCGATCTCTTTGAATTTTAATTCTGTCATATGAACAACACTCCACAGCTTTGAATTATTGGTAAGTATGATAGGTGATGGAATTTTAAAAAATGCAATTTATTGATAAAAATGTTGCTAAACATTTGTGTCTCTAGACCTATTTAGACCATTTAGTTGATAAAATAAGTACATATATCTTCACCTGCACCATTCTAGAAATGACACATTAAATTCATTTTCTGTCAAATATAAATAAGGATCCATTTTCCCATGCACATAAAAATATAGTATGCTAAACAGTGGGCAGCTCCAACTTCATCAGGAATTCTAATATATTTTGAAAGATTGGCTAATTAGGCAAAATCCTCAAGAAATGAGTACTGAAGACTACAATGTTTTAAGTTCTCTAGTGTGAAAACTTGAAACATAACTTATTAGCTAGGGCTGTACACAAAATATCAGCCTTTGGCAAAGTTATGGTGGGATAAATTCCTTATCCTTTGCTCACTCGTTAAGAATAGAAACAATGGTTTTGTCCTTATAAGTCCACTGGACTTAGCAAAATACTCTATGCTCATAGATCCTTAATAAATATTTTTTAACTGGTGAATTGGTTAATAAATTATTGACAGATCATGAATTCCCCTCTCCCAAGTTTCTTGATACCCAATTACCAGTTTCTTGGTATCCAGTTACCCTACCGGAGTCTTCCCTTAGTGTCCCAAGATGGGAATCTTTTTCAATCTCCTGCTATTCAATCAAAAGTTGACTATTTTTAAATAAGAAGTTGGACAGTCTAATAACATTTAGGGAACATTGTCAATGCCTGAATCCATATTAGGGCATCTAATGATGTGGATTTTCTGATACAGTTGACAAATAAGTGAAAAGTTTGGGCAAGCTTTTGGCTGCCTTACAACCATAGTAAGTTGCCATCAATTTGCCTTCTCAGTAAGATCAGTCTTGGTTGAACATGTCAGTTGGTGAACTCTCTACCAGGAAAATCTGGTCTTCCCGACATTGGAATTCCAAAACTATATTCCTCACTATGTGTGCCTTGCCATGATTCCTTTTCTTGTTCACCTAACTTAGGAAAACAATTCTTTAGATGAATAGTATTTCTCTATCTCCGCTAATGGGCTCATCATTCAGTCAATCACATAAACTCAAAAACGTTAGGGACGCTTGGGTGGCTCAGTTGGTTAAGCATCTGCCTTTGGCTCAGGTCATGATCCTGGAGTCCCAGGACCAAGCCCCGTGTCGGGCTCCCTGCTCAGCAGGGAGTCTGCTTCTCCCTCTTCCCTTCACCCTGCTGTGCTCTCTCTCAAATAAATAAATAAAATTAAAAAAAAAAAACTCAAAAACTTTGTTGAATTTGTCCTTTCCCTAAACCTTCTCATCCAATGTAGTCTTTAGGCTATCTTTCTTAGCTCTACCTTTTCCTTTATCTCTACCATACCCCAGTTTAAACCTTTTAGTTTACCTCTCTTTGTAGTTTGGTTACACATCCTTGCCACATTAACTTACTAAAGTATAGCATCTATCCATCCATTATTCTGCTCAAAAATCTCACTCCCATCTACTCAGTGCCTACACAATTAACTCCAAACTTCTTAGTCTAGTTTCACTGTCTGCCACATTCTAGCCACAATTTAGCTTTCCAGCCTTACCTTCCACTACTTTGACACACTGGATTATTCTGTCTGCCAAACTCATCCCCCATCTACCATTAAATCTGTATTGCATTTTCCCTCTGCCTGAATGTTCTCCCTTCACTTCCATTAAAACCCTGCCCATCTTTCAAAACCAAAATCAAAAAGAATCTCAGACATGCTTTAATCCTCCCAACCAGAAGTATTCTCACTCTTTTCTGAAAGTCCACGGTACTTTGTACCACTCCTAAGGCATTTACTGAATTTTGACTTAGGTTTCAGTTATATGCTTACATGATTTATCTTTTCTTACATATTTTAAACTTCCTGAGAACATAGATTATATCATTCCATGTATAGTAGTTAGCACATCTGCTTTACTTAGAGGTGGTTGTTCCTGAGTTGGAACCATCATGGAATGAGTTGGGTAAGTATTCTACATTGGTTTGTGGTGGTGAATAAGGACACAGTATAGTGTGGTCAAGAGAAAAACTTTTGGAGGTCAAACAATTCCAGATTTAAATTTGGTTTTACCAGTTTCTAATTACGTGATTTGTGGCAAATTAACTAATCTCTTGACATTTCAGTTTCTTCATCTGGAAAATGAGAATGAATGCCTATTTCATAGATGTGTTGTCATCATTAATGCGGTGTTGGGTATAAAACACTTATCTTAATAAATAATTATTACCTTCCTATCCTGTATTTTTCCTAGCATAGTGTTTGATAACTTTTTTATTAAATAAATGAATTATTTAGAAAACAAAAACATATTATGAATTGTAATTTAAATATGCATGTATATTTAATAATTAAGAAAAAACATTAGAAGGGCATAGAAGAAAGGATAAAAAAGGGAAGAGGAAGTCAGGAATCAAGATACTACATTTTTTTTTTTTAAGTGAGCGAGAAGAAATTTAATTTATGACACAGACTTATAGTCTTAACTCGACAGAATATGCTGGAATTCCTTACAATTTTCTAATGGGAAAAACCTAATTACCTATTTTTAATTATAACAGTTCACATCTTAAATTACATATAAAAATGTTTAATACTGCAGCTTATGGGAGGCCCAGCCAGGCTCCAGATTCTCAGCCACTGGGGAATTTCTGTGCCAGACCACCCACGACGAAAGTGAAAAGTTGGTACCTTTGCCAGTGTGGAAATTTCTTCAGAAGAGAGTTCTAAACTGTTGTAACCACTTTCCCCAGGAAGACGAGGGGAAAAACACATGAGAAATTGCTGGACAAACACTAATTGCCCAGGTTTCAAAGTAATAATCAAAAGTGGAATTAATGCTTTTAGCACCACAACTCTCCTGAACTTAAGTCTGTTTATATGGATTTGGGCTGACTTGTTTCAGTCCATTTCTTTGGAGGACACAAACTTATATGAATAGAGCTAGAATTTCAAGGCAAGTCACGCTACTTAGTTATACTTGATTTGGATTTTTGTTCATTTTTTATCATCTTTCTCAAAATGTCTTTAGAAACAAGTCATTCAAATAGTAATCCTGTAATAGCATTTGCACTCGAAATCTTGTTTTAAGTTTCTTGGGATAACCTTTCATTATGAAAGCAAAAGAAACATCCAAATGGTGGTTAAACCTGGATAAGGTACAAAAGGGTGCACAGGGTGGGGGGAAGGGGTAATTGGGTGATGGGCATTAGGGAGGGCACTTGATGTAATGAGCACTGGGTGTTATATGCAATTGATGATTCACTAAATTCCACCCCTGAAACTAATAACACACTATATGTTAACTAAATTGAATCTAAATAAAACATTTAAAAAAAAAAAAAGGAAAGGTGCACAAAATTAGAGTCTTTGCTCATAACTTTTCCATTTTGGAAAAACTAATATTTGACATCTTTTATCTGAAACATATTATCTCATTTATAATTAGGAACAGTCTGAAAATCTACTTTCTTGGACTAATGTGGAACAGATGTTTGTAAAAGTGCCTGAAATATAATAGACCTTCAATAAATATTATTCTGTTGGCAAAAAAGCTTAACAGGTGTGTGTATGTTTGTGTGCACAACTCTCCTTCACCCCCTCAATACTTCCCAGGTAGTGTTAGCGGAGGGCACTAGAAGATGAGATTTTTCTTCTTATAGCAGTACCTCTGAGGATCCCAAAAGACGATCTCAAATCATAGTTCCAAAAGCACTTTCTTCTGCTCTTCTCAGGGGAGAAGACTATGAGGGTGGGAAAAGGGACACTCTACTGAAGCAAGAACTCTTTTGGTTGCAAAGAACAGAAACCCGATTTTAACTACTTTGGGCAAACCAGGAAATAAATACTGACCTAAGTAGCAAAATCTCAGGAAGGGCATGGACCTCAAGGATCACAGAAACAAGGACGTGGCTAGAGTCTCTCTCCATCCAACTCTAATCTGTGCTTCTCTCTGAGTCTGCTTTCCATCTTACTAGAGACTGCAACCTTCTACCCTGGAGAACCTCGCTTTAGAAATCTCTTCATAAAAGGACTACTTCTCTCTAAATCCCATTTGAAATTCTCAGAGAGGTACTGAAAGGTCGGCCTAGGTCATATGCCTCCTTTTGTGAACAGAGAGACCAGTTCTATAATTGGCAGCCTCCACTAGAACAGTAGAGTTTAAGTAAAGAGAAGAGCATTTCCTCCAAAAAGAAGACACTTCTGTTTCCAGAAGAAGGTGGGCAGTGCTGGGTAGACAAAAGAAATAGTCTTAAAATTATACTTCTAAAAATTCAGAATTTTATTTATTAAATATGAAATAAAATATCTTTTTCAGTGGCTTATTATTTTCTATAAATTTATTTTTCTGTCTCTTAGTGTTTACCTCATATTTCTTCTATCTCAAATGTTTTTCTTAAACAGCGCCACTAGGTCCTATCCTTTCCCTCCTTCAAATCGGTGCTTAAGATTCACTTCCTTGGACTCTCGGTAAAATGCGGCTAATCCAATAGATTTATCTCTATTTTCCCCCAAATGCTATTAAAATGGTGGGGGGGGGGCAAGGAGAGAGAGAGAAAGAGATAGAGAGGGAGAGAGAAAGAGAACCCCTAAGTGCAAAGAAGGGGAAAGACTATAACAGATGAAAAGTGACAAAAACTTACGGAAGACAGGAAGTAGATATGTAGAGGATTAGTTACCTATTGCAATGTAACAAATTGCTCAAAACCTAGCTTCTTAAAACAATAAATATTTATTGTGTCACCCAGTTTTGAGGGTGAGAAATCTGGGAGCAGCTTAGGCTGCGGTCAAGTTGTTGGCCAGGGCTACGGCCATTCAGAGAGCTGGAGAATCCACTTCCAAGCTCACACACATGGCTGTTGGCAGGAGGCTTCAGTTTCTCACTATAAAGAAATACTTTATGCTTGTGAAATACTAACTACAATAAGAGAAAGAAAGTGTAATAGTAGAGAAGCTAGCTGACGCCACCTAGATCAAGTAAGCAATGTAACATCAGGAAATATGGTTTAAGTGGACATTGTGTGCCTAAGAACACAGCATCGCTTCTGTGATATTCCTGAATATCAATATCATAGAAGATATGTAATTGGAATCTAATCACATGAAAATATCACACACACACACACCCACATACCCCAAATTGAAAAACATTCTACAAAATAACTGACCTATACTCTTCAAACGTGTTAAGTTCATGGAAGTGTGTTATGTGCTTTGATGCAGCTATGGGAGCCCACAGGAGGGGCACCTCGACCTGATCGATGCCAAGATGTCAGGGAAGCCTTCCAGTGTAGGGATCTCTAAGCTGATACCTAGAGTTAGCATAGAAAGGGGTAATGGAGAGTGAGGAGAGGCAAGAAAGGAGGAAGCAGGTCATAAGGTACAAGACCAAGGAAAAATCATTTGATCATATACCAACTGGTGTGTGTGTGTGCGTGTGTGTGTGTGTGTGTGTGTGTGTGTGTGTGTGTGTGTAAACTTTTCTTTAATATTAGTAAGAGTTTGCTCCTTTTCCTATCATATCTAAAATGTTACATTTCAGGGGCGCCTCAGTTGGAAGAGTATGCAACTCTTGATCTCAGGGTGTGAGTTCAAGCCCCACATTGGGGGTAGAGATTACTTTAAAAAAATAAAATAAAAAATAAAATGTTATTTCAAATTAGCTTAAGAGGTTATGCCTATTACTTTAGTCTAAGAAATGTGCCTCGAGACACATGTGAAAGAGTAGAACAAATTTGCCCTTGATTGTCTCAGTTACTATAATCCTCATTTTTTTCAAACACTAGTCATCTCATAAACCAACTAGGCAAAATTATTTTCATAGAACTTTTAATACATTTCCTTTATATGTCTTTTATGAATGGCATTTTCTCATCATATCAACAAAAGTGATACAGAAGACTAAATTCTTTCACAGTGGCCATTTGTTTAGTGGTTGAGAGAACAAACTTCTTGTCAGATTGTGCCTGATTTGAGTCCTATTCTAGACCTGACTCTGCCACCCATTGGCCAGGTCTCCTGAAGCAAGTCACCTCTGAGCATCAGTTTTCTCATCTGTCAAATTAAAAAAAAAAAAAAAAACCTGTCTATTTTATAGGATTGTTGTGAGAACTGATTGAAATAATACGTGAACAGCATTTAGCACAGTGCTTGTCTCATAGAAAGATTCAATAAATCAGATCTTTTGCATCACCCTATAGCTATGTTTAGAAGAGATTATGCATAAAATCAGGTCAAATATAATGGCAAAAATGTATTTAGAGTGCTGTGAAAATAATATTGTTTCTTGAGTGTGTAGATGATTTTTTAATTGATGATTACAGTGCCTGAACCAATCAAAGATAATTTGTCTATTCTATCTCATCTTGCAATTTCCCAGTCATCCTCCCCTTTGATTTTTTGAATCCCCAGCCTAATCTAGAGTGGCTTCTAAAAAACAGCAAGGCCAGGACTAGTGCTTCTCCAGTAAAGATGGGATTTTGAAAACCATATAAGCATTGCAAAACTCACCTCACTGTAACTCTTTACCATTCCAACTCCTATATACATATACTTGTTCACATATGTATTCCTTTGTTTATTTAGCATAATCAAGTAAAACATCTTTTCTGGCATATAACAAGACGTATTAAATGTTTCATACTTGTCTCACCAAAAGTAATGTCAACCTTACCTTTGTTCTGGTGAAATGTGTTTATTGTTTATGATAGCAGCTGGAAAGTGGGAGTGGATAGGGTAAATGATCTAAGGAATATTTTGCCACCAATAAATTAATCAAAACTATTTGAGGTTTATGGGGCAACAATTAGCAGAAATAAAAATAACAATGGTTTGTTTGGTCTATGACTTTAGTCAAAGTCTGATTGGGTTAATATTTTTTTGTTGTTCTGGGATTGACTAACATTTTTAACTTCTCAAATTCCTTATCACTAACCATAAAAATGAAAAAAGAATTTTGTTCATCATTTATTGTGATGCACTATATTTTACTGTTTATTATGAATAGTTAAATTGTTAAGACTGTAAAATTATTGTGAAGATTGGAGATCATAATCTCTTAACTAGTAGAATGATCCTAGGTTCTGACATTATAAGCTGGACACTTCTGTCATCTATGTGCTCCCCCTCCTCCAACCACCACGTACAGGTCTCCTTTCTGTCTCCCTCACCACACACATTCTCCAAGCTATTTATTAAGAAACATTAAAATGTGTCTAGTAACTTATGAGCCCTGATCATCACCCTAAAAATCATATGATAGGATCCATTATCCTAAAAGTGCTCTGATATAATAAAAAGTGTTGGTAGTGATGATTAGAAAAAGATTAAGATGAAATTTCTGCTATGGAATTCTTTTACATATCTGATTTGTTGAGAGAAAATTAGAAATGAATTAGAATTAATCTGTGATTAAATTCATGCCAATTCAATAGATTTTCATATCTTGGGCCTTTGATTTTTGTGAACAAAGGTTTTAATTATACCATTTGATCAATAGGCATTTATTAAACACCTACTCTTTAGCAAGTATGGTTCCAGGCTCCAACAAAAAGCTTAAAAGAAAATGACCCCAAAATGTTAACTCAGAGTAATACATCCCATATGGTAATTGACAAAGGAGTAAGATAGACAAAAAATAGTTTTCAGGTATGGGAACCCTTGAGTGCCCGGAAATGAAATTTTAAAAGTAAAAAGGGAGAGAAGTGTGAGAGTAGAATGATCTCTAAAAGAGATGTTGGAAGAAGTTAAGAAAAGGAATCGAAGAAGGGTGGAAATGGAAACTCTCCTGTGGAGGAAGACATCTTTCTACTAAATTCTAATCTGAAAATGCAGGATGACAATGAAGGTGTTTTCCAACCATGAAAGGAACAGAAATCGCCATAAAATACTGCTGAGCCAATAACAATAGGATATAGCACAAGAAAAATAAGTACCTTTGTTTGGAGAGATGCAGAAAGGAACTCATATTAGCACATAAACTCTACACAGGACTGTATCTGTGTTCTTTTAGAACACATAATTTTGACAATGTGTGCAAGTGGTAGTTTCAGGCAAGAGGAGCTTCCAAGCTGAGAATAGTAAACTGAACTGAGATTTACCACTTTGGTGGTCATAATGCCAAGAGTAACGCTGTCTGGGATGAAAGGAGTGTGTTCACTGACCCTTCCAGGATATCCTGCTTGCAGTGGAGCTTTGTTAAAAGAATGTTCACAGTCCCTCTGTTGCTGTGAAAAGACATGTTCCGATGTTGCATGCTTCACTTATCGGCCCTGACACCTTTATTGTTCATACAAGCACTCCATATTTACGAAGACAAATGGCTTACAAGTAGACTGGATAAAACAACTTTTCATATCTGGGAGAGTAAACACTAGAAACCATCTGAAGCCTTAGTTCAAAAGAGGGGACAAATAGAGGATCATCCAGGAGCAGCCAAAATTCTGGGGAGAGCCTACTGAGGTGGAGAAGGGCCAAAGGAAAAAGAGGAAATGAAGATGGCAGGAAATAAAGGAAAAGTAAAGAAAGGGGATGTGAAGAGAGAGACATAACTTTCTCTCATCCATGAAGTTGTGTTGCTAGCTCTTCCTAACCCTCTGTTCTCTGACAAGGCATTGCATGTGAAGAGAGAGTCCGGCAGAGACTTGGGGTTGTCAGCTGCTCCAGCCACTGGGGCCTCATCTTCTCTCCACCTCCATGGTGGCACCTCACCCAGATTCCTTTCTTGTCAAACGTGTTTCCAATCACCCAAGCCCTCTAGTCTATGACCTCTTGTCAAACTGTCTGTTACCCAGGACACAAATAGATTGAGAGTGTCAGATAACATGGTAATTTTGTGGGGGGGGGGGGAAGAGAGTTTGAGTGAGCACTGGATACCCTTTATCTTATCCCTTTCCCCAGCTACCTGCACCTTTAATAGTAAATGCCCTTTCCCCACCTATAAGTTTCTCTGTGTCTCTAAGCCACTGTAGGGCAACTGAGTGTGACTCATATCTCTTTTATTTATTTGCTTTGATGTGTTCATTCCCTCTGGGGAGCTAACTGGTAGAACACTGAGTCAATTCTATTTTTCTAAGGGAAGTGGTGTAGCACAAAGTTGGATGATGACAAACGTGGGTTATACTGCTCTATGGTAATCACATAAAATACTGTGTGCTCTGAAGTTAGAGCACTGACACTGCTTGAAGTGATGAGTATCCTGTAATCACACCTCACAAAGTCCTTTCTCCTCAAACTGATTAATATTCAACTAATACAAATACATGGTATTCACCACATGCTCGATTCCTGCTGAGGCTCTGAAACCTTGTTCCCTGAATGTCCCTGTTGCCATCCTCTACCTTCTGCCAGAAATTCTCACAGTCACTGTGCAGGCTGCAAACACACTAGAGAAGAAGTGGTTTTTGAAGAAGCTACGACATGACCTGGACAGTAATGGAATGATGCACAGCTCACACCAGATGCATATGCCACCACAACCACTTTCTGACACCCCTGAGTCCAAAGATCTGGGTGAACGTTCTCAGCAAAAATTATGCTGTTTCAAGGAGCAGGTCAGAGATAGAGTCCTAGGTGGGGGTGGGAAGCGGGGGTGTTACCTCTTCAAGAAATCTTTACTAAGAGGTTATTATGGGCTAGGCACTGTGTTTTGAGTAAAGCAGCTATTTTGGATAGAAATAAGCCAATCTGCTTAAGAAGTACGAGAATTATTCTGCAGGCTGGTTGGCAACTCCTGAAAGCTTCATATAGCATTACATTTTTCTCTTGCTAGCACCTTCTTTATCCCCTTTCTTGAATGGGGGAGAGGGGAAGAGAGAGGTTAGACAGAGGGAGTGAGAGATTTGGAAACAGAATCATCTTTCTATTCAGGGATTTGCGGAGCACCACGACTTGCTAACGTTTCCAGGTGAGGGCATAAGAACTCAGGAGGTACACTATCTTGAATTCTTTCCCAGTTGTTATCTTTTCATAAGTTCTGTATATTTGACTGGGCAAGTGGGTCTAGTCAGTACTCTGTTTAAAGAAAGAAATAAGTCAGAGTGGGAAACAGGCAGGGCCCAGGAGAGGGGAGTCGAGGTGAGACCTGAGCTTCGGATTCCGATTTCGGCAGGACGGTGCGTGTGGGCTCAGCCCGTGGGCCAGGCACCCTCCTCCCACCCCCCACCCCCGCCCCTTGCACCGCCCACCTTGCGCCTCCACTCGGGCTCCAGCCTGGCTTGCAGGGCTCCCGCTCCACTCACTACCCACACAGCCCTGCCTCCCAGGGTCCATCCAGAGCGCCAGGGCTGGCGGCCGATCCCCGGAGGCGACCGATCAGCTTGAGTTCTTGACCTCTCCTCCTAGAACTTCAGCTATTCTCCCTAACTTTAAGATACGAAAGGCTGTTCCAGACCTTTCTGTGTACCTCAAGTGTGAAAGGAAGGGAAATTCGCTTGGTTTTGAAAGCTTAAACATCAGGTTATTCAAGGAGAACGGCTGTTTCGATAACCCCCATCTCCCCCGCCTCCACCTAACCTCAGCCGCCCGCAGCCGAACGGTCCCTAGGAAGTGGATGCCAGAACGGTCTGTGCATTGGGCCAGGGACATTGCCAGGGCAGCTCTAGGCGCAGAGCTCGCTATAGGTCCTCTCTCCCAGGATCGGATAGATGATTCATTTTTATATGTAACGTTTTACCCCACTCTATAGCTCCGGCTGGTTAATGTTCAACCCCAGGGCTTCGAGAGGCAGCTCTAGGGAGGCAGGCAGGGATGACCCATTCAAGGTATATGGCCGCTGGGGAATGAAGGCACAGAAGCCCGAGAGAGGGTGAGGAGGGGTGTGGCGGGGAGTGGGGGGAAGGAGGGGCGCTCCTCCGGCCTGGGTCTCCCAAGCCCCACTCTGAGACTGCGGAGAAGCCGACGGGTCCGCGGCCCGGGCCCGGCAGGGGTCCCTGAGGCGCAGCCAAGAGGCAGCGCTCAGCCTGGGCCCCGGCCGCCCACGACGCCGCAGCCTGCGCCGAGAGCGGCGCGTGCGGGGGCGACGAGAGCGCGGACGCGAAGGCGGGCGCTTCGCCCCAGAACGACCTCTGGGTGGCTCTGTGCGGCCCCAGCGACCCGGCTGCGCTGCGAGCCTGGCGCTTCGGGGTGGGGATGCGGGAGGGAGGTAGGCGCGCGGCGGCAGCTGAGGAGTAGATTCCGGTGTTGTTGTCCCAAGAGACTTGCAAACACTAGTGCGGGGACGCGAAAGGGGTCTTCGGAGGTGCGTGGGTTGCCTTCTGGGCCGTCACTTCTCCGGGTGCCTCTGAAAATATCGTCAGGGTAATGCGAAGCAGCACGTCTTGCCACTTCCCTTCTCCCTTGTTGCCGCCCCCTCCCCCCCCCCCAAAAAAGAACATTAAGATAAAGCAGCTGTTCTGGTCAGTAGAAGGCGGTAGGACACGATTGTGCCCGAGCCACAGTTCAGTGAGGCCCAAGGCCAGGCTACCCTTGGGGGCAAGTTCAGGTGGAACGGCGGCACCTCGGGTCCTTCTAAGAGTTGGGCCGCGTGGCTCCCGCGGAATTGATGGGTCCACAAGGTCCTGGTCAGATGTCCAGACTGCCATCCCCTGGAGCTGGGCGGCTGACAAGGTGGGGGTTGGGGGGATGCTGCACTGGGAAAAGGAGGTTCCGGGCTGGGGAGGAGGAGTTTCACGCCACGGAGCAGCAGCCTAGAATTCACAGGCGGGACTTTTTCTTTTTCTTTTCTTTCTTTCTTTCTTTCTTTCTTCTTCTTCTTCTTTTTTTTTTTCCCCTGTCAAAGAAACCAACAAGACCCCGCCTCATCAGATAAGAGTGGCTCCTACGATTTCACGGATTTTTAAGCGAGGGCTGGAGGCGCTGAGGTTAGAATACTGTGAATGAATATTGCCTGAGCCCCGCAGAAGAAGGGTTTTATTTTACTTTCTTTTGTTTGCTATTATATTATTTTTTTAACAAAGTGACCTGTCGTCTGTAGCCTTGGGCTCTGGCGGGCAAAGCCCCTTCCTTGGCAGTGGGGATGGCCTGCAGGGTCCTACCTCTGTCCACATCAGCGACCCCACCCCGTGGCTGCACATTGGCACGTGAAATCAGACACGCCGTCGTCAACCAAACGCAAGCAGCCGCGTTAAGTGACGCCAGAGAAGGCCCCGCTAGTCCATCCCGGAGGACAGAGGAAGATACCATCAAGCTTCAACTGGGTGCAGCAACCCTCCCCAGATACCCAGAGAAGCAGAGTTGTGGGGGCTGTTGACGCAAGCAGAATGGGGAAGGAGTCCAAGAACTGGGTTGCCACTAGTCTGGGATCCAAGTCCCATTCGATATGCTGCCCCACTGCCTTCTCAGGGACAGCTGAGACGATTCTAGGTCTCATCTCGCCAGAGCGACAAAGATGAAGGTTCCTGCCCAGGACTGCGTGCGAGGGGGTCCAGCGCTGCTGCAAACTGTCGTCAAAGACAGAAAGGCTTTGCTACTTCTGGACAGAGGAAGCATTGGTAGAGAGAGTCCTGGGGGCTCTAAGGAAACCACCTTAACCAAGCCTTAGCCCTGGTATATGAGGTCCCAGCATAAGCCTACCATTTTCTAAGTTGATAGAACAGGGAAAAAACAAACAAAAAACAAACAAAAAACTTTAGTGTGGATAAAGGAAACAGGAGAGGGAGAAGATGTGGGGGGGGCAGGGAAGATACAGGGCAAAGTGGAGGGAGGGGAGCACCTTAAACATTTTTGCAGGAAGAACAGGAGAACTAGGTCTGGAAAGATCAATCAAAGTCAGAGGGTGCAGACACACACCCT
Source organism: Halichoerus grypus (assembly GCF_964656455.1). Classification (NCBI taxonomy): domain Eukaryota; kingdom Metazoa; phylum Chordata; class Mammalia; order Carnivora; family Phocidae; genus Halichoerus; species Halichoerus grypus. The sequence goes on from NC_135714.1 coordinate 90,378,345, forward strand.
GCTCATCGAGGACCCAGTGAGTCTCAACTTCTCTTAGCCCTTCAGAGAGAAGAAAAAAAAAAAATGCAATCCCTCACACGGCTCTCCAAAAATAAACACCTTTACCATACATTTATTAAATGTTTTAAAAATATTTTTAGAAAGGAATTTATATAGTTCTTTTAGTCATTTTTTGACTGAGTAATTAAGCTTCAGCTATCTCCTGTTTTCCACAGTTGCCACTGAACTGTTAATATTGTTACAAAAGAAGTAGCAATGATTTTTTAAAGGCAATTAAGTAGAATTAAATACATCGTCAATGGTACATTTTATGTTTTCCAGGCCTTCTCTATTCTTCAAACAAAATCTAAAATCAAAATTTACATAAAATGCATAAAATACTCAGCAAGAAGTGAATGAAGTTATACATCCCAAGCACAATAAATTCTGGATTTTATCTTTTCAGATAGAATGTCAACAATGAGAAGGACTCTCTTGGTGGGGGGCGGGGAAAGGGGAGTTGGGAAGCAGAGTGATAAATAAACTTTTAAGATTAGAGTAAAATTTCTCTGGTTTCTCTTTCTAAAACCTGAAAAGAAAAATTAGTTATGTGTCTAAAATCGGGTTTCTACATAACATATTACTTTTTAAAAAATCTCTTCTTCAATTATCACTTTCTCAAGTTCAGTTAAAATACAATTGTCAGATTAGGGACGCTGGGGGAGGAAGGGTAGTTTTAAAAAATTCCTTCTGAAAATCTGCTATAAGAAACTTCTCCCGTTTACTACTCCTCCCTCAAATCAGTCACGATTCTCGCTTCTCCATGTGCTTAGATTAACTGCTGCTTGCGGGGGGGGGGGTGTTAATAAATCAATCAATAGGGACTCTATATTCATAAAGGCCTCTGATCTGATTACATCCCCCCCCTTTTTTTTGTCCCTCTCTAAAAAATTTACCTCGGCGAGCCAGGGACTCCCAGCGTAGCCCGCGTCGACGGAGAACTGCGGGCGGGAGGCTGGGAGCCCCGGCGACGGCGGCGAAGGCGCCCGTGGATTAGGATGTGGATTGCAGGACAGACCTTTGTTTGGTCACATTCGCGACGCGGGGGCAGGGGGCGGTTATCCTCCTTCGACAACGCGCCAGGTTTTTATAGACTCGCCTTAAAAAGAGTTCGCTGCTCTTCACAGGGTTAATTTATGGGGCTTTCGAGGAATACCGGGACTTTTAAGATGCTCTTCATTTTTTCCCCATTATTTTTGTTGTTGTTACACTCCTAAAAGCACTCCCGGGTTTCAGCACCTCACAGGACAAGGGTGGGGGTGGAAGAAAGAGCAGGGCTGGGAGGCGAAGGGGAGGATTTGCCTCCTAATCAAACCGCCTACATGGCTCAGGTTGCCCAACATAGTTTTTAAAATTAAATTTCTAACCAAGTTACGGGCAGTAAAACTCAGATTTAGGAACTGAGAGGAAAGTGAGACAAACGTGGGCCACACACACCTTTTCCCAGGTCTCCACCAATTTGAATTCGCTATTAGGGGTATGAAGAGTTTGAGGCCTTAGGAAATTTAAAAGTTTAAAAACCGAGGACAGGCGGGAGAAAGGGTTAGAGTAACAGGTGAGGGGGTGACAGGGGAAGGCGGGGGGGGGGGGAGGAGGAGGAGAAAGCCCTTAGACCGCAAATTGTCGGTGAGGGGTTCCTGGCCCAGCACCCCCAGCCCCAGCCTCTGGGCGCGCAAAGGTGGGCGGCAGAGGGCTGAGGCCTACGAGGCCTGGACTCCTGGGGCCCGACCTCCGGCTCGCCATCTTTGATCCCAAGCGGAGGAGGTTGGTGTTCATGCTATAGATTACCTTAAAGGTTCCTTTAAGCACCTTAATACACAACTAGCTCAGAAATCATTAAGAGACCTAGAGAAGGAGAAAAAATACCCTCACACTCACCGGTAATAAGTGTTGACATGCAGCAAAAATCGATTGAGTGGAACCGAGGTGGTGGCAGTAGCGATGGCTGAAGGGGGGACCCGCGTGTGAACGGGAGGGGCGAGAGGACCGACTCCACTGGCTCGGGAACTAGGCTTTTCTCACTTGAAGGGAAAAAGAGGGGCGGAAAAGGGTCGGCGGACGAGCGGGGTTGGGTGTGGGAAACAAGGGGGTGGTGAAGAGGGTAATTCTTCCTTCTGGAAGTCCAGGGAAAGGAGCTGAGGTGGGAGAAAGGGCTTCTCATCAGTCCCGAGTCTCCGCCCCCAGCCCGCACCACTCAAGTTGGGGATGAGACAACCCTTCCCAAACCTCGACTTCCATTTTTGTTTTCTGCAGATTGATCAATTGCCTCGAAATAGAGTTCTATTTCAGCCAGCAAAGTAGGCCGAGGTCCGCCTCCCGTAGCCAGCTCTCCCAAGTCATTCTTGGACCTGCAGGAGACGCAAATCCTCCCAGCAGGTCTCGTTAGCGTTTCCAGCCCCCATCCCCAAATCCCTTCTCCCAGTCCCCTCCCTCCCCTCCCCCCGCCGCCCCTCCCCCCATACCAGGCGGAGCTCGGGGAGGCCCGGACCGCTGGGCTCCGAGGCTCCAGAAGCCAAAGTCCGCCCGTGGGGACCGTTTTCCTCTCCACTGCTCTCAAGTGAACAACAAGGACGGAGGTGACCCTCGGCCAAAGGGCTTTTATCTGCCCCCCACTGCCGCGTGATCCCTCCGTAGGTTAGAGGCAGAGCTTAAAAAAGAAAGAAAGAGAGAAAGTTAATGTGCATTGAGCACCGATCTTAAATCGGGGACATTATCTGCGATCTCTTTAAGTGGCAGCAGCAGTCCCATGCAGAACAAAGACTCCGTGTCTGAGCCTCAAAAGCTTATAGGTAAAGTTTCAGCCAGATAAAAGTAACCTAAGCGCAAAAACACAGGTTTTCTCGGCTCCAGAAAACTGCTGGCTACTTTTCGCTCCCTATTCCCTAGGGTTGTGTTTGTCCTCGCCCACTGGGGGAGGAGGGTGACCAGAATAGCAAAGGACCTCAGATTTTACCCTTCACGCCCCCCCCCCCCCCAGCGCCTCGGTAATGAATTCCTTCGGACTAAGTCGTATTTGCTACGATTTGTTACGAAATCAAATTTCACATTTAAAAAAAAAAAAAAGGCTGAAAACCACCAACAAAGGAAGAGCGGGTACTTAAAGTTCTTTTAAACACTCACACCGACCTCATTCCCCGCTTAGATGTCAGAGGATGGGAGGGAGGGCCAGGGCTGTAATTCATCTTGATTTGCTTCATTGTCCCGCAGTTTGCAAACCATAATCCTGTATAATTTCAGGAACAAGCAGGTTTAGAATTAATGGGTCAATATTATTTAAAACAAAACACGGGGAGCGTGACCTTTGCCTCAACTACATATTGCTCTACAAGACTCAGGAAACTCCACTCTAACCTCTCAACCCCTGGGCTCTTTGGGAAACTAAAGGGCTGTAGTTATTAGAAATGGTCTTTGTTTCTTTTAATGTCTCGAAAGGATTTGGAAATAGAATGCAATATAACATGAAGAATCTCTCTACTTAAGCCTGAAAGATAAACGTGGAGGCCTAAATATTTTGAACTGGAGGTGTTTCCTTGTAAACTTATTATAGATGTATTCCTCTTGAGAGGAATGTATATAAACTGTACATGTATACATACACACATAATTCTCCAGAACAATTTACTGGATGTGAAGACCTCCCCCCCAAAGAAGTCAATCCAAGCTGACGTACTTCCTAAATTTCTCTCTCCTTTCTTCTTTCTCTCTTATATTATTTGCTAGCAATAATGGAATCCTCTGGGTTTAAGCCAAAGAAAAATCTGGGAGACAAGACCAGACTTTGCAGCCTTTTTTTTTTCCCCCTGGGAGTGGCTCTTCTTTTTTTTTTTCTTTTTAGTTTCTGATGAATGACTATAATTTATTTCTACCAAATTTAAGTAAGTCCTGCTGCCTTGTGTGTTTAACTAGGCGGCCAGAGGGAACTGGTTTGTTTAGGAAGCAGTGACTGAGAAACCCTGGCCAGGTGACAGAGGAGGGCAGAAAGAATCCAGACCAATTTGTATGTAGTATATTTTACTCCCATGAAATAAAACACATTTTTCATATTTGCTGAAAAGTAAAACAATAATATTGTACGAAATGTTATACACAGGGTAGGTTGTACATAGCAGTTTCAGAAACATCATTGCATCCACCAGAGAAACTATTCTAAAACTGATATTCACACATTATTTTATAATAATAATATGTTAGAAACATACAGTGTGGCATTTAGTATGTACATTCCTTTGCTCACAAGCGAAAAACCCTAATCGCTTCTGTATAACATGCTTTATTTTAAAGCCTAACCTTTAAAAACACTGTTGTGATAGTACTAACAACTGCTTTTTATAAAATTAATTTGACATTTCGATATATATACATCCTTTCAGTCATTTTAATGTTAACAATGCTAAACTTAAAAAATAACAAGCTTATAGTAATGTTAAAATGTCATATCCAGTCAAACATTTGTGTGTGTCCTTGCAACTGTCGGAAATACTTTTAGTGAAAGATGTCAGACATTGAGGAAATTCCTTTGAAATCAAAGGAGCTCTCTTTAATTCAGTGGTTTCCTTTTCTCTTTATATCTTCTCTTTCTCTCCCTTTCTTTAGTGCCCACGACCTTCTCGCGTAATTCCCAGTCTTTCAAGGGCAGAGTTGCCCCATCCGGCATGGTCCTAGGATCCGGGTGCTGTGGGCGAGGCTCACACCGGCCGGTCCACGGCATACTGGCAAGCACTCAGGTTGGACGCCGGGTTCTGCACGCTGGCGTAGCCGAAGCTGGAGTGCTGCTTTGCTTTCAGTCTCAGGCTGGCCAGGCTCGAGTTACACGTGTCCCTGTAAACGTACGGAGGAGTCGGCGGCGCGTAAGGACAGGCGGGCGTCGGCACCGCGGAATTCAGCGACGGGCTGCTCAGGTTGTTCAAGTTATTCAGGCTATTGAGGCTGGAGCCCGGGACACCGGTCACAGCTGAGGGCACCATGCTGGACGACATGCTCATGGAGGAGATGGAATTGGGCGGGGAGAACATGCTCTGCGACGACAGGGGGTTGACGTTCATAGAGTTGAAGAAAGGGAAGCTCTTGGTGGACAGAGAGGCTGACGTGAGACCCTTGGCGGCCCAGTTGTTGTAGGAATAGCCCGGGTACATGTCGTCGTAGGGCTGCATAAGACCGTTGAACTGCGGCCCAAAGCCATTCTTGCACAGCTCGGCCTGCTGGTTGCGCTCCCGCTTTCTCCATTTGGCCCGGCGATTCTTGAACCAAACCTGGGGGTGGAAGGCAAGGGAGCAAACAGATGCCACAGATCGGATTAGTAAAACCTTGATCCCAGAAAGCACCAGAGGCCACCACCTCTGAGAGACAGACAGACAGACAGACACGCACACACACATACGTGCGTGCGCACGCACACATCCCGGCCCCCCCCCATTTTCCCCAACCGCCCACCGCCCCTGGGGCCCCAGCTGCCTGAGCCCCGTACAAGCGAGGGAGGCCCAGGCTCTGAACTGCGCCACAAACCCCAGTCCAACACCTGGCGGCCTGTGGGCGGCTTGTTCACTAACCCAGGCCCTCTTCAGGATCCAAAAACACTTACTGTAAAATAAACGCGGGGCAGCGGGTTTTCCGCCCAACCCTTACCCGGCCGCCTTGCAAACTTGCTTCCCTTCCAAAGCCACAGACACAGTGATGAGGACAAGGGGCTATTAGGGCACCAGAGGCCCGGGCTCTCTTTTACACAGCTCCTCCCTCCTGTCTCAGACCTCCCCTGCCGCCCCCCACTCCACAGAACGTGCTCTCACAACTGGCGCCAGGCCCCGACCCCCATCCTCGCCTAGCAAAATAAGGAATCAAAAAGCAAAAGACCACCCTCCCTTCGGCCTCCTAAACTCCTCAAGCTTGGCTTGTAACTCTCTGGGAACCCAGAACGGGTTGCTCCGCAGCCTCCCCCTCCCTTCGCTCGGCTTGTTCTCACCCTCCGCCCACTCCAGGCCAGGCCCCCGCGCCCAGCGCTGCTCCCGCCGGGCCCAGACCATTTGCTTGGCTTTGCGAGCAGCCGCCTAACCCGGTCAGCCCCCACCCGCGTCCGGTGGCCCCGACGCAACCCTTCTCTCAATCCACATCGGGCCCGCCCGTCGCCGCAGACTAAGGCTTTTGTGTATTGGAGTGAGGCCTGGCCCCAGATTTCAGAGCTGACACCGGTGATGTTTCACATTACACATCTCAGCCGGGCCCAGCCGCCTAATCCGCTTTTTTTTTTTTTTCCTTTTCCCTTTCATTCTCGATTTCCTTTTTATCCCCCTTCCTCTTTGCACCCGACTGCTATAAAAAAAGCACGCTTCACTCCCACTTGGCTGGACACGCAGCGGGCCTGGATGGAGGCAGCCAGAGGGAGCGAAAGCCCAGCATGGTAGGGGCAGGGAACCTGGGAGGGACTGCAGAAAAACCGAAGGGGGTGGGGGGGGGCGGGAAGAGGTCTTTTCCGAAGGATTCCAGAGAACCCACTGATTGTGTTTTTATTTTAATCACTTGCAATTTCTACCCTAGGCCATCTAAACTTTGCCCAGGCAAGAAGAGTACGTGCAAGTCCCCTTCCCCCGAAGCGCAGGAGAGCTAATGAAAGACTGACCTTGCGCAAAACCACGCGGCCGGAGAGCCAGAGGTCTAGCTCTGAGCAGTTAAACTAAAACCATTTTCAACTTCATCCCGGCTGTTATCCACCAGCATAGCCACATATCCTACACAAATGCCACCCAGAGAGTGCCTTCGTTCTCTGTGCTTTGGGAAAGCATTTTGGTCTTTATTTATTTTATTTTTTTGTCGTTATTGTTGTATAGTGTTTTCTTCTTTCTTCTCTGCTCTAACTGGGGGCTCTATTTCTCCATCCAGAGCTGCTGCTGCTTCTTTTTTTTTTATTTCTTTTTTCCTTAACAGCAAAGCCTCTGGATGCTGCTATTTGTGTTTCTGCTTCCAGAATCCTAACACATTTGGAGTTTTCCACTGACCAGAATAAACCAGGATGTTGCTACTGGGTAATTTAAGTTCACTTTTGCCAATCCATAAAGTACAGATTTGCTACAAAGGTAAGCCACCCCCCCTTTTAAAAAAAACTATTATCATTGGGAAGAAGGGTATTAGTAACAATCTCCTGAGAAAAGATAAATAAACCAAACGGAAAAGTCTTTCTTCTTTCTTCTTTTCTTTCTAAGAGGACTAACAGGATAGTAGGTGTGTATCAAAATTGCTTCCATAAATCACAAAACTAAGGGATAGGGTATGGGAGAGACCTGAATGGCCGAAAAACCACAAAGACTACGTAAGGAGGATGAGCCGAGTAGAGAGAGAAAAGGCCGGGCTAGGCTGGGCGCGAAAGTTTCCCACGGAGGACCAAATCTTGCATGTCTCCGGCGGGTATTTCTTGTTAAAAGCGCACAGGTTGGAGGCTGTTCTCGCCTCCTGGCCTGGGAGGGATTTTATTAGCGCTCATCTGGCGACTGCAGGCCGGGAACACAATGCCCTGTGCAGGGAAATGCCACGCGGCCCGGTTCGGAAGGGCTAGGGGTGGCGGGGCAGTGAGCGGGTGCCGCTCCGGGCGCCCGCGCCAGGCCTACCGCCTGTCTCCTAAGGGGGAACTGTAACCTCGCAACCGGGGCCGCCGAGAGGCCTTCTGCTTTTGCAAAGGCACACCACCCGCGCCCTCCGGGAGACGCCGCCTTCCGCACTCCCTCCGTCCGGGTCTACGTGGCCTGCATCTCTACAATGGCTTCCTTCCTAGCCTTCCCAGGCTCCGCGAGGGGTCCTACCCGAACTCGGGCTTCCGTGAGGTTGGTCCACACGGCGATTTCCTCGCGCGTGGACATGTCCGGGTAGCGGTTCCTCTGGAAAGTGGCCTCCAGTTCCTGCAGCTGCTGGCTGGTGAAGTGAGTGCGCTGCCGCCGTTGCCGCTTCTTCTTGGACGGGTCTTCGGTGCCCACGTCCTCATTCTTTCCCTGCTGGCTCTTATCTTTCTCTGAAAACGAAACACACAAAGGTTCCCGTCAGCACGTCCACCTGCTGCCCGCGAACTCCAGCTGGACCCGGCGGCGGAGGCCGGGGATGAGATGGGCTGCCAGGGGAGGAGTGTGTGAGCGGCCTCTCCGGGCCGCGGGGAGCGCTGCGACTGTAGGGTGTGCAGACGGGAGTGTGGGTGTGAGCGCCCCATCTCCTCCCCTCCCCCAGCGCCGCACGTTTTATTTACATGTTTATCTCAGGGCAAAGGCACATTCATTTTTATAGCCTCTGCTTTCAAGTATATTTACACACCTCTGCGCAGACACACCAAATCTCCTCGGACACCCGCACGCGCGCCTTTTACAGAGCCCCCTCAGATCTCGATGCGGTTTCGGAAGGCTAGTAAAGGTAGATTTTGGGATTCGGTCACCCACCCAAGTTCTTCTGCCCTTTATTACCGCTTCTTCTGCGGCGTAGTTTCGGAAATACTTTTCTAACAGGAGCAGCTTCTCGGGAGCTAAAAGCCGAGAGAACAGGGACCGGGTTGGGGGGCTGGGGGCTGGTCCCTGAACGTCTTCGAATGGAGATGCTGGGATTTTTGTGACCCAGGAAACCTCGGGAGGCCAGGATAGGAATAGGGAAGAGTAGGAGAATGGCTCGCGGCGTTCGCGGCACCTCAGGCGGTCGAGGTTGGGAGAAAGGCACACGGAGCCAAAAGAATCCTGGCTCCGGAAGTTCTGCGGGAAGCAAACTAAACGACCACTCCCACCACGCCTCCCCCAGGAGGGGCCGACTTCCTTGCGGGCGAGAAAGGCCGAGCCGCAAGGGGCGGCTAGACCCGGGTACCTGCGGGGCCGCGCGGCGCCTTACCTGCGGCCTCGGGGCTGGAGGTGTCAGAGATGGTGTGCACCTCCAGCCTGTGTTTGGAAGAGTCCAGGGAGCGGGTTTGACCGGGAGCCAGGACTGAAGCCATGGCCAGTGGCTGGGGATGGTGACAGGAGGAAGACGAGGAGGTGGCCAACAGCTTGGTCCCTACTGCTCGGTGCTCCAAGTGCAGCGGGCCTTTCATGCAGTTCATGGACGAAGGAGCGCGCCGCCCTACAAGTCCTGGGCTGCCGCCCGGCCGAAACCCCGTGGCCGCCGCCGCCTGCTCGGCTTTGCGCTATAGGCGCGGAGTTTCCCCGCTGTGGCCGCCGCGGGCAAAGCCAGGGAGCACAACCCCTGCTGAGTCTTTGAACCGAGCTGTCCCTGTCCCCGTCTCCTTCGGAAGGTTCTAGCGAAAGGGTCCGGCGGCGGAAAGTCAGCGGGCAAACGGAGACATGGGGATGTGGGTAGGAGGGCACAGCTCGGAGCGTCTTTGGGCAGCAGGCTTCCAAGCTCCAAAGAGAAACCAGAGTGGGCAAAGACCCCTTTCTTCCCTCCCTCCCTCCCCCAAGTACCCCTCCAATAGGGAAAGCTAACGGCGTTCGCGATCTGCCCGCCCCCCGCGCGGCAGCCCTGACAGCGAAGTGTCAAGAGTGACAGGGACAGGTAGCTGATATTAGATCCCCCGCAGCGGTGGCTGCGGCTGCGGCAGCGGCAGCGGCGCGGGCCTCTGGGCGCACCCTCCGCGGCGCGCACACGCACACCCCCTCGGGCCGTGGAGCCCGAGCACGGACTCGCAGCAGCTCAACTCCCGGCACCTGGGCGAGCGACGGACCAGCTCTGCGGCTCCGAGCTTCCCTGTTGGCCTAACATCTTAAAACCAGAGGCGGGCTTCCTGGTGCCCAGACGTCACTTTGCCGCGGCCCTCCCAACCTTCCCCGCCTCCGACTCCTCCCAGACCCTTCGCCCAGCGGGAGTGACGTGGCTCCGCACCAATCAGGAGACCCCGAGCCGCGGCGGAGGGACAGCCCTGTCTGCACCTATCAGCTGTGTGGGGCCGGGCTAATACCTCACTGTGCCCACCAAGTCTACACCCGCCGGCTCCCGGGAATTCTGCTCTGCCCCGGCCGAAGACCGTCCGGCTTTTAGTTCAGGCGGGGAGGTAGAGAGGTGAGGCCGGGAGTAAAAGGCTCGGAAGAAAGGAACGGAAAGGTCGAGGGCTGAAAGGTACAAGGATCAACAAGCCTCCCCACCCCTTCCTTTTGTATCTCACTACAAACAATTCCAATTGAGAGATGTTTTTCTCTTCCTGGATGGAAAGGAGACATGCTACTTAAAACCAGAAAATTTAAAAAACAGCAACAAATCACCTCTCCGAGCTTAAATTTTCCAAACAGGCTGTCAAGTGAATGCTGCGCTAATCTGAAGAAGCTTTACGTTAATTGCAAAGAAGACAAAGCCCTGAGAAGGCAGGCTAATAAATTAGAAATCGAGAAGCAAATGGACCCGTCAAAAGAAAATTACCTTGACTTTAAACGAACAACTGTTTGGTGGTTCACTCTGGATTTATACAAGAATAAAAAGTTGCCTCAGATCACGTTCTCTGTAATGCTTATTAGTCCCCAGACAGAGAATACACTATAGAATAGAAACCCTAACCCAGCATTTTCAAAATGCTGAAAGCTTATCCATTCTACTTAGCGTTGATTAAGACACATATCCTAGATCTTTCAAATTCCTTGTACACTGTATTAAGCTTGTCCTAACCCTAGAGAGAGCCCGCTTTAAATTCGACTCTCTTGTTTACTTTATTATCAATCAGATTCAAATCCATAAAGCCCGCAGAATCAACAACCTTGAGCTAATTATATATAAAATATGCTTTAATGAATTTCCATACAATTAAGAATGTTGCCAAATAACCAATTTCAAGGATAATTTTTAAGTCATTTTCTTTTCCTAGGGAGCTCAAGGCTGTTGAATCTTTAAAGTCCAAGCAGGCAGAGGCAGTAGGGTGGGGGCGAAAGGTAAAAACCTAGCAGAATACTCAGCTAGGAAAAGCAAAGCCTTATTCATTTATTTTTTAAAAAAGAAGAAAAAAGCCATCTTTGGGGACATCCAACTCTTTACAACACTATTTCCAAAAAACTTTAATTTCCAAATAAAGAAATACAAACATATCATTCAAAATAATTTTTGGAAAGTCCTTTTGTCCTCTGCTTAGGTCATCAGGAGAGCACAAACTAATCTCCTTTGGGTTTCTGCATTGGTGATTGCTTTATTGTGGAGTTAGTGTTATCATCCCTGAATGTGTATTTGTTTGACATTACAGTCAATGATTTGTAACACCAGTAGGAGGTATCTCCAGAAAACTCCCTCCTTGTCCTTGTTCACAAGATTGGGAAACGTAAGCAGTCTGGGTCAGAGTGGATGAAGCAGACTACAAATATGTTTGTAACCTATGTGTCTCTCCTTTGCCTGGCTCTCCGGGCCAAACCCTATCTGCAACTCCTCCCCCATTTTAAACATGCTTGAGAGCCATCCAAAGAACCAAATGAGAACTGTTCTTCAGTCTCTCCCCAGAAGTATCATCCTACTTTAAGAAAAATATAGCTGCAAGGAGGAATTTTTTTTATAGTAAGGTTTAAAATCAGCATTTCTGGTTTTAACCTTTTATTCCAGTTTACCCCATTTCAAGCATACACACACCTGCTCAGTGCAGAACACTCCTCATGTGACAGGTCTGCATTAGCTAAGGCTCATACATCCAGCTATATTAGGTCCTGCAATCTTATCACTAAATTATACATATTACACCAGCAGCCTGTTGGTAAAGAAGGTTAAATTAATTTACATTCTGCTCATTATCTGGTGCTTAAATGACGCATTTTATCCCTGAGATTTGGCGGAGAATCTCCTCAGACCCCACAGCGTTTCACCGAAGACAATGCTCTTACATTTGTAGTGGTTTTTAATCTGATAAGACTCTAATTTGCTTAAGTCTTTTAAATAAGGGTTTTAAATGTTTCTAGCCATTTTCTTATTGAATTTCCTCTAATTCCCCCAAGATCATAAAGTATATGTGTAAAGTAAATATTTCCTCCCATTGCACTGCCAGCCGATGACCTATAACTAAGTCAATATGAATCCAGCTCTTTTCTGCCCAATGTGTTTACTAATCATATTCCAGTTTCTTCTTTTTAAACCTCAGCATAGCTGCAATCCCCAAAATACCAAACCCATAAAGCTTCATTTCATGAAGAAACTCCATCACATGAAAGAACGAAAAACTCCCCACCATAGTGAACATAATTTCTTTCTTAGTATTAGTTTCTTTGAGAGTCAAACCCCGGAGCTGCAATTTTTGGTGGAGGCTCTGGGTGTTTCTTAAAACTCCTTACTCAGGAGAGCTGAGAAGCTCCACAGAACCATATAGATATTGAAGCCCATCTCTCATTAAACCCACAGAATTTTGATTTTAAACTCCATGGCTCTGTTGACTGACAGAACTCACATCACGGCAAATACACATATGAAAGACCTAGTCTCCAAATCAGCTTCCAAAGTGGTTGAAACACCCAAGAGCAAGTGACAGCTCCTCATAGTGCCAAATTGTGGGAGATATTGGAAGTACTGGTGATCTCCAGACAGACTAAAAGCCTAAAAAGATAAAGAATCTTATATTGTATCTACCCATTGCAAAATCAAGTGGAAAATAAAGACAATTATCTGGAGATCTCTGGTTAAAGTAAGAACATAACCATATCTAACAATCAATCAATCGTCTATCTAGATATGCATATACATAATATATAATGCCTCCCCCAACCATCAGCTTAGCCAGTAAGGCATTTCTTTGCATCCTTCCAGAGTTTCAACTCTCTCCCGATCTCCTAATCACTTCACACATGGTGAGCTTGGCTGACCCCCTTCTCAGGCCCACAGAATTCACTCCATGGATGGTACGAGTATGCCAACATGAAAAGTCTAGATGGTGAAAGGCAAGTAGTGGGAAACCAAGAAACACTTTTCAATGGAAACAGTGGTGGTGATGGTGGTGGGCAACTTTGGAGACTTAATCTACAAAAAAACTTGTGGTTGCACAGATACTGATAGTATAGATAAGGAAGGGGTTGAAAGTAATCCTATGTATTTTGCAGGTTGAGCACTACCTTTGTGTTTCCCACGCACACACTCTTCTTTGACTGGTTCTAGAAATTTCTAGGACTTCCTAACCTCCCTCACAGAAATTTCCAATCCAGAAAAACATTAGTTCAGGGAAACTGGAGGTGCTGTAAGGTCTCCACGGAAGGAAGCCCAGTGTGGGTTTGGGTTTTCGAGTCTGAAGACATTCAAGAATTCTCAGTTGGGTTTTCTTGCTTGTTCTTTCAAAGCAAGACCCTTGAGGAGAGGTAGTTGCGCAAAGCCCCTCTGGCCCTCCTGGCGAGATTGGTTGGACTGCGCGGCCAAACTCTCGGGTGCGGTGGCCCAAGTATGGGCTGATATTCAACCAAGCGATCCACAACTTTTGGGAAAAAAAAAAAAAAAATCTGTCCTCAAAGCTCACCTGGAAGATGGCTCAATTAGATGTCTCCCTGCGCTGTCAGATCGTAGAGGGGTGGGAGTCTTGCTCTGGTCCCGGCCAGCTCAAGGCGGTGGCCCGCCCAGACTCAGCTCAGAGCCGCGTGACAGGCGTGATTGTGTGTGCGTGCGCGTGTGGTGTAAGGCACAGAGGTCAGATGGAGACCTTGCACCCTGCCCAAGAAGTGGCCTTTTCTCCCCTCCTTCTTCTGCTGGCTCTTTCTTCGCACACAAATAGAGCTGGAAAAGCCTCCTTCGTTGTACCGCCCCCCGCCCCCGCTCCAGCCACGAAGCGGAAGCACCCAGAAATGAAAAACTTTACTGTGGCTGATCCCCATCCCCATCCCATTCTCTAAACGGATTAAAAAAGTGCTGGTTTGTAAAAAGGGGCCGATTATTTTCTGAATCATAAATCTGTGCATGTACTGAGCAGCACCCACATTCTCTGGGTCCCTGAAGACGGCATTCATATTTTAGTCCCCCACACTCAACCACTTGAGGTTTGGAGTAACTGGTTGGGGGTGCTCGGGGTGGTAGGGGGAGGTACCCCCACACTGGCGCGTGAAGAGAAGAGCAGGGATTAGAGGAGTCAGGACGGGTTGGGGGAGGGGATGCCTCTGAAACCATGAAACCCACGTGCTATATGCCTTTTTACATTAGTTTGTTAACACTGCAGGTTTATTAGGCCATCGTTTAATCTCAGAAAACAACTAGCTGAGGAAAAGTCAAATAAAGAGAATGGTATAAATTTGTTTCAGCCGTGGGGGAGAGATAGGGATAGATGGGGGGCAGAGAGAGAGAGAGAGAGAGAAAAGAGAATGAGATAGACATTAATATCCAGGTCCAGAGAGCAGAACTAACAAGGGACTGACTAAAGTCACTTTTAAAAAAATTGGATTAAAACGTGCCTCTTTTTCTCTTTTCTGTATTTCTCCCCTCTAGCTCTTGTCCCTCTCCCTTTTCTATTTCTCTTGCTCTCCCTTTTTTCTGTCTTCCCTCTCCCAGACATGCTGGTAGCTAACATTCAGCATTAGTTGTCATGGTGACCATAAATCACATAAATCCAAAAATACCCACCTATAATCTGAGATGAAGCTTTTATTTCCCTAGCGAAATAATATTTTAAAAGCTGTCAGCTGACAAAAAAAAAAAAAAAAAAAGGAACCCACCTCATCGTAGTAACCCAAGTAATATATTACTTCTAAAGGTTTAAATTAAAATGTCAGCCTGTTAAAAACATGCTGGGAGAATTTTGGGCACTCTTCATGTCAGAGCCTTACAATGAAGTTGACTCCACCACTCCTGATCACTCTTTAACACATATACACAATATTGCTGCTCATTCTCCTATTAATTTCTTTCCTTCCCTCCCACCTACCTTAGTCTGTCCAGACTCTGCCTTCCGTGGTAAAAGAAAGGAGTCTCCACCTGGATCAGAGAGGGGTTCAATCCTCTGTCTGAGCCTTTTGAGGATCTTGTGTGTTGGTCCTCCCTTATCAATCACTTCCCCAAACGAAAGATGGGGTTTGGGGGGAAGAAAAGGTTCTTGTCAGGATCCAAAGGGGGGTGACTCCCTAGAGGAACTGAGAAGAAAGAAATGCAGAGAAGACTGGGGGTGGAGGGGCAGACAGAGTAGTGAATTGACCTGGGCGACCAGTTTCTGTGGTTAAGTCTAGCCTAGGAAAGGTACCTGTATTCTCTCACTCCTGCTTTTTTTCTCCTGAGAGGAAACTTTCCTATTTGGAGACCCTGGTGGGGGAGGGGGGTGACGGCCACAGTTGGGCCTTTTGTCTTCTACCTTGGGCTTGTTGTCTTTTGCCTATCTTTGGATTACAGGGTATTCGCCTAGATGAAGAGCCATTAATTACCCATTCAGTCAATATTAGGAAGACGACAAAGCTTTTTACATAGGATTAAGAAGACATCAGATTGTTCCATTAGTATATTCCTGCTCACGAATAAGCTTTCGTTATACATTTCCCTTTCCCTCCCGAGTCGTTCTAACAACTGCTGCATATATTAACAGCGGGCGGTGCGGAATAACAGCCCAACCAGCCTTACGAAAAACTTTGAGCGCGCTTGGTGTCCGTAGCAAGAACACGACGACCTGTGAAGACTACCTCTGCGGGCGGAGATCCGCAGGGACTGACTACCTATTGCACAACTGGTACAATTTTCCCCGACGGGGAAAAAATCCCCACAAAACGCAGAGGCAGCTTCTGCCAATAAGCTACAGAGTTGGCGCGGGGTGGGGTGGGGTGGGGCGGTAGTAAAGGAAAAATGGAAATCTCTCCTTAACCCTGTTCCCCTCTCTGGTTGCTTCTGCCTCAGACTTCATGCCCCTTCTTCTTGCCCCTGTCCCTTGCCCCAGGCTTCATCACTAAGAGCCTTCTAACCTCTAAACATCCCCCTTCTTTCAGACAAGGGCTCAGCCCCAAGCACTACTGCACGTACCACCATTTCGCGTTTCTCTAGAGATGGTCTGGACTGCTCTCGCTGGTACCCTTGTTAGCATGAAAGCGGCTTCATGACGGCGAAGGGAAACCGGCTTATTTGCTTTCAGGGGGTACATTAGGAATCCACGCAGTATGTGCTCGGCAAACATTTGCTGATTGAATGAATGAAGGGTTTGCCGCCGCCCAGGCGGCGGGGGTTACCCCGGGTCCTCTGAAGAAGACTGAGATCTAGCTGCTTGCTGAGAGTGTGTGTGTCGCGGCTGGGGGCGCCACAAGGGGCCTTGGAGTCTCCTTCCCAAGGGAAGGAAGTCCGAGCACCCCAGAGACTTGGGTGAGACTCTTGCAGCTCATCCACTGAGCCAAAGCTATTTAAAAATTAATGGCGTCTCTGGGGAAGGCCCGGCGAAGGTACCCGCCCAAGTATGGTCCCAGCAGCTCTGTCCGTTTTCAGCCTGGAAACCAGAGCCACCGCCCCGAAACTTTAAGGGTTACTGACAGGGGAGGATCACTCCCTCCCCTTACTGAAAGTCAAGAGCACTGTTTGATTTCAGCAAAGAGGCTTCTTTTGGGACACCCAAAGCAAGGAAGTCAAGGATCTCTGTTCTAGGGGGACGTTCTCAGCAGACCCCTGTCCCTTCTTTCTGGGGGTACAGTTTAACTTGCCAACTCTTCCTCCCTCCACTTGGATGCCTAGCCATTCCTCCTTCAACCCTCTCTCAAACCTGCAGCCGACCTCGTGCCCCCTCCAGTTCCAGGGTTCCAGCCAAGCCGTGGGTCAGCCCAATGACTATCAAGGGGACAGGGTTCCCTTGGGAAGGAATGCAGAGCTGGAGCCTTCCAGAGGTTAACCTTGTCTACTTAGAGACCGTTTTCAGTCTTCAACGAGAGCACACTGTTTTTGGGGGGTTGAGAGGATTGCGCCAATATAAAGCATCATGATTCCTTTTGAAAACTGCACGTCATTGTAAACATTTTTTCTTTTTGAAAGCAAAAAAAAAAAAAAAAAAAAGGTTATAAAAAATAAAGGAGAAAAATCTTTCTTTTTAAAAGCAGGCTGTGGCCAGGAGTTTGCCTATCACATGAGTTAAATTAACTTATATTCAGTAGAGGGGACTCTGGCAAACTTCCTTCTGAGGCACTGTAGTTTTGCCTACACATGTGTGACATTTTTTTTTTTCTACCACATCCCTAAAAGCCAATAAAAATCAAGATTTTCGGCATTTCTCCCTATCACATGCCTCTCCTTAATTAATGGCATTAAACATGTTTAGGCAGCAATTTTCCTCTTCGGTCCAAAAGGTAGATTGTTGCCAGTGTAGAGCCTTTCACATGCACTAAAATAATCCTGGCCTCAAAGTAATGGTTAAGAAAACAATCATTCGTTTATTTCTAGTTCTTTATTTATCTGCTAATGATCAAAAGTGGATGCTCGGTGGCCCAAGTGGGGACTGTGACTGCAGCAGAAAGGACCCGCTCTCTGCAGTTTCTTGCCCACCTAGGAGGCCCCCAACCCATCTCCAGCCTCCCCTCCAACGGGCCCTGCCTTCCTAGCTCAGATGGAGACCACCTGTCCTCAGAAACCATTCCTGAGGTCTGGGAGCCCTGGGTTGTGGTGGGGATAGAAGACACGCTGTAGCGCTCCTGCTCCCAGCGCAGCGGGAAACCTCAGCCTCAGCTCCGCGGCTGCCAACCCACCCCAGGCGAAGCGAGATTGGGGAGCTCCCCCAAGCCTGGCCAGGGCCAGGACTGAACCTGCACAAAATATTTCCCCAGGAGTCATCGCCGTTCTTGATTTTTAACCCTATCCCAAACATACTCCGGTCTAATAATTTATTTTTACGACCGATTATCAAACAGAGGAAGAATTTAACACAATCTTAATGACAGAAATCACCCCACGTTATCTCTGCATGGCCCCATTTAACCCCATGGGGTTAATCCCGGACAAGTGAGCCTTTAACTGGCCCAGCAGGAGGACTCGCGATATTGTGGTGTCGAGACTGCTCTGCTCCAGACCACTTTAGAAGTTTTATTTAGACAAATGATAATTTTCTCAGATTTACTGGGAAGCCCGAATGCAGGGCCTTTGTTTTCTTCTTAGTAATATGGTTTGTTTACTTGGCGGGGGTCCCAATTCGCCCCCCTCCGGCACACATTACATTTGTATCCTTACACTTTAATCCGGAAAGAGGGGGTTAGGGGCTGAGGGCGGTGGGGGGCTTTATCTCCTCACACTATCAAAGGTCAACAACTTCCTAAGGCTAGGCACTTATTACTACAGTAACCTGGAAAACCCGGAGAATAGAAGAACGGTTAAGTTTGAGTTTCTCATGTATTCTAAGGGGAAGCTTGTCCCCTCATCCCTAGACACACACACGCACACACACACAATTAAAGGGTAAGTTTCAGTTCAGCAAAGGCCTGTGCAGTGGGTTGGAGGCGTTTTAACTTTTACACAAGCCTGCAGACTGAGCAACAGTGTCCCTTGACTCGTCCACAATGAAACCCGCTAATTAAGCAACGACACCACCAAGACCCGAGGCCTTGCAACCCGCACGACAGGTAGGTTCGCGTCGACAGGGGCACACACTTCAGTACACCCTTGGCTGCTGCGCACGGTCGCTGCCCTGAAGTTCTGCGGGGCTCCAGGGAGCTCTTTTACCTCCCGACCGGGCGAGTCCTTGCCAACACAAGCCTCCCGTGGTAAACCCCGCACCCACCAGCCTGGGCGGGGCACCGCTGAGAGCTGCAGGGGCGGGGTGGACCCTTGGTGGTGCTGCACGCAGTGGGACATGGCGGGCGACAGAGGTCGCTGTTGGACTACTTTTCCGCGCCAGCCAGAGGCACAGAGATAGGTTGGGGTATGGGTAGGCGATCAGGCCACAGGGAGAGAGCGAGAAAGAGCAAGAGGGAGAAGTGTTGGGTCTCAGGAGTGCAGTATAATTTGGGGAAAGGAATTAACGTCCCTGGGACGGCTGCTTCCCGTCCCACCCAGAGGCCAAGTGTCTCAGTCACGGGAGCAGGCACGCCGACTCTGGCAGCCTCGCAGGCGTGCGCCTTACCCGAAGCCCAGAGGCCCGGAGGCGGGTGCCCTGCGCGCGGCCTGCGCTTCGCTCCCGGCCTTACCAGTGGCGCCGGGATGCTGCCGCGGGAAGAGCTTGCTGCTGGCCGCCTCTTTCCGGCTCTCGGGAGAGTCTGTGAACTCGACCTTTTTGATTTCGGAGTCTTTGGAGAAGAGGCATTCAACGGCCGCCGGCTGCACGCCTGGGCCACGCGCGCCCGCCCCACAAGCGGGTAGAGAGACGCCCGGGACCGCCGCGGAAAGAAGCGGGGGTGTTGGGGAGGTGGGGGAGGAGCAGGACGAAAAAGAGAAAAAGGGACAAAGAGCAAAGACCCAGTTAGAGGAAAGGGCGGAGGGCACTCCTGTCTCCCGGACCCTCTGGCAACCCGGCGCAGGGCGGCGTACTCTTCTCCGCGCCTCCCTGGCTGCCAGCGGCTCTCTCCGGGAGGAGTAGGCCCCAGGCGTCGGGCCGCGGCGAGCGGCTCCCTCCCTATCCACGGCCGCCCCCACCCCCGAGCCCCCGGGGGAGGCCACCGGCGTCCTGGTTCTGCGTCCCTTTGGTCCCGGCCGGCCCCTCCTGGAAGAGCCCCTCGCCACTGCCTCCCCAGGGGGCCGGTGCCCTCTTGCCGCCCTCGCGCGGTGCGGTCTCCCCGTCGGGCGACCCGGGCAGGAGAAGCAACCCTTACCTAATTGCACACACGCCGACACTAGTTTGCGGCAGTTGGTCTCCATTCCCCGTTATCTGCAAAAGAAAAGAGAAGGAGGGCTGTGAGAAGCGGCGGTCCCCGAGCGTGCGGGGCTCAGTGGAGGCTACCTGTGGGGCGGACGGACAAATTCAGATTCGCTGTTAAGCGCCCACTCTGTGCTGGGTTTCCGGCGTGTTTCTCTGACCTGACAGCCTCTGGCCGCCCCGCCTCAGCCCCGCCCTAGCCCCTGGTCCAGGACTTCTGAATGGACCTGAGGGGGATCTCTCTCTGCAGAGTTGGGGTGAATGCGCCCAGGCGCTCTGGACGGATAAATCCATCGTGTTCTGGGGGACTTAGGCTGTGGAGCTACTCACAAGATGTCTGTGTCAGGGCTTAAGAGCCCGTCTGAACACCGGGCCAAACTTAGCAGATACAAAATTTTGGGGTGAGTGAAGAGGACCTGTCTCTTGAGGAAGTTGTGTGGAAGGCCACCATTTAAGCACAGTGCTTTCCGTGAGTAGGAGCTCAGTGAACCTTTGTAGAATATCAGAGTCAACTTGTAACTGTCCAATACAGCAGTTGTCCTCGATTTTCTGTAATTCTGGAATGAACGGGACTCTAAGGTTCTTGGCCTAGGGTGCTCCAGGAGCGAGCTGGCTTCGGGCCTCTCATCCATCAGGAGCCACTTTTCCATATTTAGCCACACTTTTCCCTGGAGATACTCACCCGGCCATTTATTTACCCTAAAGTAAGATTTAAGATCGCAGAGGAGCGAAACGGGGTGGACTGAGTAAGACAGAGGGGAACGGGGCAAATTGTCCGGAGAGTTTTCTTCCCACCAAGGACGTAGAAATAACTCGTAGAGAACGGCTCCCCCGATTCTCCCTGGCAAACCAAATCTTTTTCAAATTTCCAACCACAGCGCAGCGAGCCAAGCGTTTAACGCGCGCCCCCTTTTCCGCCACAGGCAAACGGGGGGAGGTGGGTGGCGAGAGACCCTGTCGGGGTGGGTAGAAGAGCCTCGGCTGCTTTAAAGACAGAAGAAAAGAAAGAAGGTCTCGGGCTCCCCAGGCCCTTCGGATCTCCGCGCCTGCCTCTCTTCACGCTAACCAGGGTACGCCGGCGGCGGGAGGGCCCACTTCGCTCGGGTCCAGGGCTAAGGGTAGGAGCGGGCGTTGCCCCTTTGGCCCAAGAACAGAGGCGGGGCAGGGAGCTGCGGGTCTGGCTCGACTCTGGGTCGTATTTCCCGGCTCCTCGGCCTCTCCTGGAACTAGCCGGGCCTCGGGGGCCTCTGGCCAAGGTCGCTGCTTAGAGGAGGGGCTGCCCAGAGCGGCGGCGTGGGGATCCAGGGGTTCCCCCCACCCACTAGCTGGGACGTGGGCGGGGGCTCTGCAGATCCTTGCAGGCCCGGGGGCCCAGAAGTAGCAGTTTGGCGGCTCCAGATTTAGTGATTCTGCAGTAAAATCACAGGATTAGTCCCTGATTGAGATGTCTGTTCGTGAGATATTACAAAATTCATTATCACAGCTTTCTACTAACTCGATATGAAGTAACACAGATGGGATTTTATTAGTCCAGACTTCAAATGTTTACTTATGATAATTTCAGGGGAAATTTGCATGTCATCATCAATTCGATAATCTTTTTTTTTTTTTTTTTTTAACATCTGAACTGGCTGCATTATTAGCGGGTAGCCAAAGCATTGCAGATGGTAACTGCAAATCGTTTTTATTTTTTTAAGGAATGAAATATACAAAAGAAAAAGATGGGGTCGCTCAGTGTAAAGTCAGTCAATTATTACACATTCTCCCCCCACTCCCAAGCTTCAGTGCTGAAGACCAAACAAAGCAATACAAAACAAATCTTCCAAGAACTCTGTTCTAAGGACTGAAAAGAAGGTCAAGGCGTGTTCCTTAGCTCACTCCTAAGTGTCCTTGTGACTTGGGGATTTATTTTGCAGTCAAAATGAGCCCTGAGACCTGCATTATTTATTTATTTATTTTTACTTCATATAATTACCAGGGCTACTAGATGAATTAAATCTAAGTAACTAGGGAAGATAATTTTTAAAAATAACCTCCGATTCCTGCCTGCTGATCCTTAAACTTGCCCTGTCAAGGAAGACAAGTCTTACTGGACAAATTTGGCCGTAGGATTTAGGGACTAGCTTCCACCGCTAATCTCACAAATTAAGATGCACAACTTTTTTTGATGGGAAGTTGTTCTCACCCCAAAAGTTCCTGTCCCGGTTTGAATGTATATGCCAGGCAATCTTGTTCTGGCCAACTTGAGTTTTCTATTGTGAATATGCTAAAAAGCACCATATAGTTAATGAAGCACACTGAACCATACTGGCCAAGGCAGGCAGTAAAGCCATGAGAAATAAAACAATTTTCTTAAAAAAAAATAACTTCTGATGATTGCCATAAGAGGAAATTGCAGGATAAAACATAGTTCTAATAATTCCAAATCCTTTCAAATTTCTCCCCTTTCCATTTATTTTGTTACCGCATAACAAAATCTTTAATGGAAAGTTGAAAAATAAACAGCACAAGAACATATGTTTTAAATGAACTAAATTGGTGAGATTAGCCAGTAAATTAATTTGCAGTGGGTAATCATTTAAGGAAATTAAAATACTGCTTAACACAGTTCTGTATTTTACCAGTTTAAGCCTTCTTTTAAACCAATTAATATTGATGCTTTAGGAACACTTGAAGACAAACATGCTCAACTTGAGGAACAAAGCACCTGAATAATTTACGTGTAGTTTTGCTGAGGTAAAGTAAAACATTCCATAAATGAAGTAGCTATTTAATTTTTAGGGAATGTTTGATTATTGAAACCTTGTATGCTTATTTTATGTCACACCAATAAAAATCCTCAATCTATTTTACTTCCGTGCTTTGTTTCCTTGACTTAACTGGTATCTGAATTTTAGATAAATTTCCTCTAAAATTATATTAAAACCATGTTTAATTCTTATTAATGGCCAGAAAATGCAAGGGAATCTCTTTAAATCAGATTATTTTTTCATACAAATACTTTAGAATGTTTGACTGCCTGTATTATTTTAATTCATAATAGTAAAAGTTTTTTCATTTAGTTTACTTCAGTAAGACATAATACTCACACACACAAAAAGAGTAAATAACATACTACCCTATCATTTCTAAATTACTTAGGAAAGTAAAGTCATTGAATTGGAATTAAAAGAGAGCCGCACGTCCCAGATTTAGAAACATAATTTTTTTCTTACTCCACACTTGGAAAATAGTCCTCTCCCCTTTACCATTTCAAACGTATCTCCTCAAGTGCAAGATTGGAGTTGACTGGTGATCAATTTAAAGGATTTATAATCCGAAGTAATTGTGTGAGCTTGGCATCCAGGCCTGGCTCCCAGGTAATTCGCTTGGGCCTGAGAGGTCACTAACTGCCAGTTAAGATGGAATCTTTTTTCCAATTGGTAACAATGGGAAGGGGGCTAATCTTCCAGTAGCTGAAACTTTGTACCCGGCCCTTTATCTTGAGAATGCTAATCCTCAGCCTGAGGATTTGTCCCTGCAGTGTTGGCACCGAGATTTAAGGGAAGATACCTCGTTTTAAATGCCAGCCATGGTCTCGCTTCCCACTCGACTTCAGCAACCCCATAGATTCTAGTGTCAGCGACTGGGGACAAGAGGAACAGGGCTTTGCAAGGTCTGTTTGCCAACTGAGTTACCTCGGGGGGGGGGGGGAGGCAGCCCCAAGAACCACAAATCACCTACGGTGAAGATTCTCCAAAGTGGAACAAATTTCCAAACTCGCATTATCTCACATCCCTGCGGAAGAGACGGCCTCCACTTACCGGCTACCGGGAGAGAGCTGCTGTCTCCGCGTCCCACCGCTTCCCGGGGAGATTTCCAGCAAGCCGAGGCGCAGGCAGCACCGCAAGCGCCTGAAAGCCGAGCCCGAGAGGACTGCGGGGCTCCCGAGGGTGCCAAGTTCCGAGGGAGTCCACGGGTGCGCGGTGGCCGCGGGAATCTAGCCGTCACTGGCAGTTTCTTTCTGCTCCTCTCCAGCTTTCTCGCTCTGTCTCGCACTCTCTCTCCCCTCCCTCGCTCTCATCCCTCTCTCTTCCCTCAGCTCGGTCTTCGTGTGGGGAGTGACGTGACGTCAGCAGAGATTCCACCAAACTCCACTGCACAGTGGCGGGCGGGCGGGCAGCCGAGCCCGGCTGCGCGGCGGGCGTTCAAGGAGCGAGCAAAGCGTTCGGGCGAGCGCGGGGGGGAGCGGGCAGGGGCGACGAGGAGCGAGGCAGGGCAGGGAGGTGAGGCCGGCCGGCCAGAGAGTCGGGAGCCGGAGGAAGAGCCCCGAGAGCGAAAGAGGGGCAGGGAGCCGGGCAGGGTTCTGAGACAGGAGCAGAGGAGCAGCAGGCGCAAGCAATCCTACTGTGGAAAGGAGGACAGGAGGGGAGAGTGGGATGGAGGAGAAGAAAAAGGAATCTGCGCCGAACCGGGAGCGCTAATAAATCAGAGGGGGAGGACCAGGGCGTCCGAGAGACAGAAACTTACTCCTGGGGAGCAAACCAGGACGGAGAAAGAGGAAGGGACAGGGAAAGTGGCCCAAGAAATGGAACAAAGGACAGAGTGCACGGGTTTGTTTGGGGCGAGGCATGTGGGGTGTGAGTATGAGAGTGCCTGTATGTGACCTTTTTTGCAGGCCTGCAGGGTTGAGAGAAGAGGTCACGGAAACGAGGAATTGAGGAGTGGGGGTGGTGGTGAAGTGAGGGGCGCACAAGAGGCTGGAGTGAAAGTAGGCGGAGTGGGGGTGAGAGAGGATGACTGAAGAGAAATCAGGAAAAGTGGGGCGAGCGGGGGAGGGTGGGGAAGAGGGTTGGGAGGGCGACAGCCGGGAGCGAGCGAGACTAGTCAGCCGGGGAAGGCCGAGATGCTTGGCCCAGCGCTGCCGGCCGGGACACCGCGCCCGAGGTCAAGGCGGGTGGACCAAGAACACTGCGCCCTGTGTCCGTGCGCAGGTGGGCACGGTTGGGCACAGACCAGTGTACAGGCAAGGATTGCGCTGGGCAAGGCTCGGGCGTTCATAGAGTCTAGAATTTCCTCTGCTGTACCTACACTCAACAAGTTCACCCCGGGTCACGGATATCTCATTTTTTAAAATGACGAGGTTAAGGTTCCTGGCGAGCATGGTATTAAATTGCAAGGGATGGTGGTGGGGGTGGGAAGGGAAGCTACCCTCAAATCCACATTTGCTCCTAAAAATCGACGAACACGTGAAGTTAGAGGAGTCATTTTCACTCGAAAAGTGTGCCTTACATCTAAACGCTGATTTTCCGATTTCTTGACTGGAGCAAGGGCGTGTATTTTGGTAGCCAGCAGGATATTTTTGCCCTGTCCTGCCTTTGGGTGTAAAGACTATAAATATGATTCGTCTGGAAGACCAGGTGTGAAGGCTTCTGCCAGGCATACTAGACAAAGTTCTTTCAATTTCAAGGGCATCCTGTTAATGTATGTTTTTGGAAAGCGGCGGAAAGCAATCACAGCCCCCGGTTTGGTTTTCCCATCAATATTAATTTCTGCATAGGAACAACACTCTCCCAGGCCCGCCATTAAAGAGGCTTCTCCTTTGGTCTTCAATAGAGAATAAAGTTCCCTCCAAAAGTTGTATTGTTCTTCCTGAATCAGTATACCAGTTCTCTCAATTTTAGGAAAATATAATGACTTGTTGGGAGAACATGTGTGAAATACATACATTACAAAAAGCATGGCGTTTAAAATAACCCAGGTCACCACATAGGTGCTGGGCTTTCCCTACATTTGGGGGCTGTCTGGAACATGTTATGTGTTTTCTTGAATTACTCCGTGTTTTGAATTCATTTGAGTTAGCAGTAAAAACAGGCAAACAAACTTGCTCAATTTGTTTTGAGTGCTAAATCCCTTCACTTTGAAATAGCTAACAGTCGACAGATGGACTCATTTTATGGAAAGGGTTAGCCTCTTCAGCCACGAAGAAAACTGACTGAGAGATCTACATTTTAAAGCCATTTCTAACCTCCACCTAATATCCATGAAAACTAGAACTTTCTCTCTTTACCCATTGGAAATTCAAGACAGTTATATTTAAGGGGAGAGAAAAGAAGGGGAACTGCCCAAGTGCTGTTTTTATTTTTATTTCCCATCTGTTCCCGAGAATTTTTATTTCTGGGTTTTGAAATCCTGCTGAATCGAGAAAATCAAATTTCTTCAAGTCCCACAACTGAAATCTAAAGTCACAGCAAACCAAAGAATGTAGTCAGAGAAAGATATTTTCATCTCTATCCATCAACGATTTTTGCTGTCTCCCCATCCCCTGAGTAATGAGTTAATGTCCTCCCCCCCCTTTTTTCTTTTCATTTTATAGAGATTAAGAGACGCTCATAGCAGAACGACCTCCTTTCATCTGGTGGCGAGGATGAGGAATCTCATGGAAGAGTGGGAAAAGAGTGAGAAAATCAGAGACAGGAAGAGTCAGAGACTCGTGGAGAGACAAGGGAAAGAGAAAGGGGCAGCGCTGGAGAGACGCGCAGATAAGCGTGTGCAACCCCCTCCCCCTTTCAAGATTCAGAGGTTTGCAAACCGGGGCTGGGATGAAGGGGCTCCTGGAAGCTCACGTTCCCCTCACCCCACCTTCTGTCTGAAGTCTCGTCCGCCAGGGGCTGGTTAACCCCAGTCCCGGCCGCCTCAGACATCGCGCTGAGCTTTTGGGTCTTCGCCTCGCCCAGCGCCAGTGCAGCTGAAGTGAGCAGCTGGTGGGAAATGCTAATGGCTCCTGGAGAAATAGAAGATACAGAATGATTCTCATTCCCTCCTCGAGTGTGTGGAAGGAGCTGGACATACGTTTCACGCTCCTAATCCTTCTTTTACATTTTTAGTCATACTCCTATTAAACAACTAATTAATGCCCAGAACCACTAGGGAATACATTAGGCATGCAGCGGAGAGGCAGGGTGCTGGGGGGCTACAAACCACCGAGCTGATTTAAGACATGGATTTCAGGTTTTTCTCTCGTCAGAGCAGAAATGGAAGAGTGGGCCGTGGCGATTGTATTTAGATTCCTATTACTTCAAATTAGAAGGGGGTGGAGGGAGCGTCCAAGCAAAGCAAGCAATTCCCTGCCCTGCAGATGTAAACAAGATTGTAGCATCAAAGGTACCAGCTCCTTAAGGGCCAGATCGCCTGGGCTGGGAGCCGGGGGTGGGGAGACACTGACCTTATGTATCTGTGAATTTCAAGGATGTTACACTTTTACGTAAACAACTCCGGTGGATCTTCTGGTAATCCCCAGTGAGACTCACTGTTCTAGAATATCTCAAATTTTTGTTTTCCCCGGAAGAATACATTCTCTTTACTTTTCCAAAATTTTAAGCTATGTCTAAAGATAATAACCTTCCAATAAGCCAGTGCACTGGATCATTTCCCACAGCCGTTTTTTTCCCCCCCTGTCTTTTTGGTTATCTAATTTAATGTGTGGGAGGACACAGGAATTAAACATAGCCCCCCACCCCCCATCAACATAAGAAGAGCGGTGCTGGCTAAATGGGTTCAGAGAATTTTTAGTGAGATTCTGAGTTATATCTCTCCCTCTAATATTTTGAAGCAGGTGACAACTGTTAGAACAAGAATCAAGTTGTGAAGCTCGGGGAGGACATACAATTTTGTGATCAAATTGGGGTAAAACCGAGAAGAATGTGGGGTGACCTCCACCAACTCACTCTCACCCAAGAGTCAGCATTCGGGAAAGGTACAGTATTATTTTAGAGCCCGCCGTGACGGGGTGCGTGCTATCATTTACTTTCTTCACTCTGGATTATGATCTCAGCCCTGGCAAGCAATTTCCCCAGCTCCTTATCTGACAACAAGCGAGTATGTAAATACCAATGGCTAGAGATGTTTAACTGCCTCAAACATTATTGATTTGTTGGCTGTTCTAAAATTTCACCCTAGTCCAGGTCCGGCTTCCGAATTGTCCATTCGGGCGCTTTGATCCGTACCCCCCGATGCTACAATACAATAATTGTTTTTTAGGCATTAAAATGAACCAATTGATTTGCATATAAATTAAAATTATTATGCGTTGCCTATTCCGGTGTTTTATAATCATTTCGAAATTAGTACTTAACCACTCGAGCTAAAAGAATATATAAATGTCTGTATTGACTCACTAATGAATTACCTAATTAAAACGTCCCGGGGATGTTGCGCTCTGGAAAGATTGTTAAATCGAGACATACTAGGGGAGGGATGAATATTGGAAGGGTAGCAGAGCGGAGTCTGGAACTCAGAACGGAGTTTCCGGTGATTCCGAGCGTTAATTTTGGAGCATTGGTTCTATCATGTTGTTAATGATTTTGTGCTTGCTTGTAAATAAATGAAGTAGCAGGAGCGCTCTGGTGGCCGCGGTCGCGCTCAGGCCTTTTGCTCTGGCAGAGACCGTTCAGCTGTAACCCCGCAGTGCTAAATCGTGGGAGAAGCTGGGCCAGCCCCGGAGGTGTGTGGCCCCCTGACGGCCTGGCCAGTCTCGCCTGCTGCCTCGCCGGCTGGCGGGCCACCGAACTACGTTAGGGCTCTCTCCGCGCGCCCGCAGAGCTGGAACTAGAGCCGACATTTAATAGATATGCTAACTGAGCACTTACCTTCGTCCTGAGAATAGGAATAAAAGGTAGCTCTTCTTAAGAGAGGCGGTGCAAAGGCACGCTAGGAGTTCAGAAAAGGCAGGCGGCGGGAAATCTGTAGCCTGGGGGCTCGCCAACAACCCCTTTCATTTCAAGCACTTATTGATTTGCTGTTGTCATCTTTGGCGACGCAGAAGGACACTTGAAAGAATTTCTGATGGGGCTCTGATCTGAAAAAGGAGGTGACCTGCCCAGGCTCTCACCAAATTCTTAATTACCACATCAACTGCTTTTTTATCCCCCACCTCCTTCCCCCATGGCAACTGAGTTTGCTTATTCTTAACTTTTTAATTATTCAGAAACTTCCTTACCTCTCATTGGCTTCCCTTTTGTAGCGATTTTCTAGTCGAATCTTCCCTCCCCCTCCCCCCCTTCCAGTGGTAAGGTCTGTGTATTGATCCCTCTGACCTTTGGCACATCTGGGCCTTCTGAAATCTCTCAATCTTTTTAGATTTGAGGATGGAAGACTCCACCCTCTCCACAATGTGCACACACTCAGAGATATGAAGACTTACACAGACTGCCCTCCAACCCAGGGGATCTAACAGATGTTCCCTTTTCAGTTGTCTCTTGAAATCGGAAATGCCTGCCTGATTTTAACTTGGATACCCACTCTCTTGCCCATTCCATTTTCAAAGTAGTTTGAACATGTGTGCAAATGTGCCCACAGCATCTCCACCTGCATTCTTTACCAACCTGTGAATAAAGAGAAACTAATATAGAAGACTGGGATATGGATTGCATCAGGAATCAGAATCCCCAATTTCAGGATTCCTCTGGCCGTCATCTGCACCGAGTCATTGTAAGTGGGAGGTCCACAGGTAATGCCACAGTAAAAAGCAGAATAATTTCAGGATTATTTCATTCAAATGCAAATTATGTCTCAGGATTTTGTTTGTAACCACCTAGTTTTAGTACACACAGAATTAGACAGGAAAGGATAAGTCAACATGGTTATTGGCATTAGGGAGGATAAATAGTTCGGATCATCAGTGAAAAGAAGACCCCCAAGGTCTACAGTGGTTTAACTTCATTTATAATAGTGGGAATTAGACACAAACTGCTCTATTTCATGTACTTTGACTAATCTGAGTTTCCATTCAAAGTAGCTATACGGAATTTAATTTCGGATGGCAACTTCAGAAAGGAAAGCCACAGAGACACCTTGAGCTGGGTAAACCCCTTAAGTTGACTGTTCGTGTAAGTTCAGGAGTATAGTATTGGTTCTGTTTTTGTTCTGGATAAGCTGTGATGGTTTGCAAGTCTTTACCAGACTTGACATCACTGTCTACATTCATTATAGGAAAGTTCAACTTTCTGTGCTGATGTCAAAATGGTCTTTCTGCCAGCATAATCTTGGTTTTCAAATAACAACAAAAAAATTAGTTTAATATACACAGCTCCCAGTTTTCACTTCAGAACTTCCATTTTGATTGTTACAAGTAATAATTTGTAGTGCTATATGTATACCCTTTACTTTTGGGGGAAGCGGGTTGGGTTTCATCATCCCCACTACCTCAAACAACAAAATCGAAAAGCTAAGTTCTTTCTCGTCTCATAATTGGTACTTGAAATGCTTTACTCCCCATCATCCTATAAAGGTACCTGGTAAACTTTCTTGGAATTTCTAGCAAGAGTTTGCAGCAACTGGAACAGCTTCTCTCACAGAAGATATTCTCTTTGATGGGCTCTCATTTGTGGAGGAATGGACTTTAGAGCAAGGAAGGAGGAAGAAGATGTTGGAAGTTGCAGCTGAAACAAGCCAGAGTCAGTGCAGTGACTGATGCAGTGGTCAGATCTCCCATCCTGCATCTCTCTTTAATTGGAGCCTGCCTCCCCCATTGTGGGATCCTGAAGCACTTGATGTGTATGTCGATTCTCCCCTTGTGGTCTTCACCATGTGATTTTATAGAAAGTCTCTGGTTCAATGATGTTTTGTAGTTGCAGCTCTCTTACTTATTATCATAATCTCAGTGTTTAGGTTTTGGTGTATTTCGGTGAAACCTGCACACAGAAGAGATGTGACGAGTGAGGACTCATCAAAACTCAGATTCAGATGTGTTTCAATGGCTCTGACTATGTAAAAAGTCTGGCAGTGCTTGGAGCTCCCCCAGCTTTCTACTCTAAACTTCATGTGGACCATGCGGGAAAGCCTCTGGCTAATGAGGTATGATGAAGTCTGGGTTTAAGAAATAATAGCATTTGTATTGAGGACAAAGTGAAGAGAGGAAACCTGGTATACACCGTATGGATCTACACTAGTAATAAAGGTAATAACGAATATCTATAGGGTGCTTAGTTTGTTTAGCCATCATGCTAAACAGTTTTGTGTTGATCATCATATTTATTCCTTACACCAACATTATAAGGTCATTTTACAAATGGGGACAGTGAGGTTTGGAGTGATTATGTCACTGGCCCACAGTCACCTAGATTTTAACCACTGGAGTGCAGAGTGAGTGGGAAATTACTTCAGATCACATAGGTGTTAAGTGACACAGTAGGAATTCGAATCTAGGTTTGTCTGTCTCCAAAGTCCCAAATGTTAATTAGTACACTGAACTGATAGTGACCATAACTGGAGGGTTAGAATCCTCTGGGGGAAAGAAATACAGAACTTCCATGTGGAACATTTGAAAAAACAAAAGGAAAATGAAGAGATAAGAAAAGCAAATATATTACATGGGGGACGGAGAAAGTCAGAAATGTTTTACGTGCTAGAGAGGAGGAAAAGAGAAATGATTGAATTAAAGAGAACAGAAAAACCAATCTCTACTATTTGTCCTGGGCAGGTCATTCTAGGAAAGAGAGAGATAAGTTCAGGGATATTTCCGAATAGTAGGAAAATTAGTGCTCAGATTGTCAGGTTGGCCTAAGCCTAGTATAAGATCTCAGAAATCTAGTTTACAAGAACTCTTTCCTAGGTATTCCAAGGGAGAAAAAAATGTCAAAATTGAGGTTTGAGTAGTTTTATCCTAAAACCAAAGAGAAATGCATAAGGACTGAGTAATAGGGACATCCAAGTTGCAAGAACATGCAAATGGAGTGGGGCAGGGAAATGTAGAAAAACCTGTTAAAAATCTGGTTATTGGTGCTAAACCATGCCAAACTCAAAGGAGAAATGAGATTTTACCTATCATTACCCACCTGTCTAGTTTGCACCCTACTCCCTTTATTACTGTAGTAAAATCATTTGAAATTTTAAGGAAGTTGACTTCCTGTGCTGAAGAAGAAACCTTAAGGGGATGGGTGTCAGGAGACAAATAAAGGGGAAAGATAATGATCTCAAGGACACAGTCATCTGTGGGTACCAGTGCAGGCCCATATACTAGTTGTGTGGGAGAATGTGAGCCAGGAGAGAATGCTGGGGAGCCATCTACAAGGTCCATTTCATCACAGCAGACCTCGTACTGGTCCAAAAAGTTGTTCCCAATTCAAGTTTGTTCCATTATCAAAAATGATTTAAAATGGGCTCATTTTAACCTTTTCCAGAAGGGATAGATAAATGTAAGTGTATGTGTGGGCTTCCCAATTTTAAGAAGCACAGGAGAAGAAGAAATGGAAGAAGAATGCAGTTTCTTGTTTCCTGGCAAAAATTCTCTTATTCCTTTGTGCTGTGTGTAAAGTAAGGTAGCATGAGAAGTGGTTCATATAATGAAAACTGGTAGTTGATTTTATTTTAAGGGGGATCTCCTCCTGTGCTGTTACAGGAATCCAGACTATCCCTTGCGAATTCTATGGTATTTTTGAAAGTAAAGTTTGAGGGCAAGCACAGTCTTATTTTCCATCTCTATCTTGTGGGTCTCTTACTCAACATTTTTCTAAATGGGCAAGAGAAATTAGGATCCATAGACAGTAAGAATTGGAAAGGATCTAGAGGGTGACCTCCTCCCTCAGCTTATGTTGAAATTACTCCCAGAAAGATAGCCAGTCACCCTTTTTAGCAAAGAACCCCCTAAGGTCCCTTCATAATGCATTCAGATGCTTCATCATTTCATATATATGCTGCATCTCTGTCTACTGACTGAACTCCAATTACTGAAGAAAATGATGTCATATCAAAAAGCTCCAATTAATAGAGGACATTTCTTCCGGAGTGTTTCAAATATTTCGTATGTGTTTTACCCTCAAAAAAAATATATGAAAATATTATTAGCCTCATTTAACAGATGGAAAACAATATCCTAGAGACTTTTAGAGACTTATCCTCAGTTATGCAGCATGACACCGTGAGAACTAACTTGAACTATGTTCAAGGCTTTCCTAGCAGACCCGTCACTTCTTGGGGCTAGTTATTACCTTTCTGTCTGAGTAAAGTACACGTTTGATTGTAACTCTATCTGTCCTTCTGTTTGTCTGCCTGTGAGTACTTTATCTTTTAATCCATCAATTTATCTCCTTGCTAGTTTTCTAATACACCATAAGTTAACCAATGTTGATAAAATTTCACCCTTACCATGAGAGCTACTTGAGCAGATTGAGATGGTTGTCATATTTTTCAAATATTACATGTAACTAACACGGCTGCTACCGTATAAGTGCCATGATTTCATTCTAATTTGGAAACTGTACACATACCACACCTTCTTCGTCTCCGCTTATTAGCACTCGATATTTACACTGTCTCTTGGGAGGATGTTGATCATTTTGTCTCTGTCACTCTTGAGGTTATAAAAACTATCCTTCTGTTCAGAAGTGTGTTTTCTCACAGGTGTGTTTAGTACGTTTCCCCAAGTCTGACTTCAAGAGACTGAAATCACTGATTCACTGAAAGATGTTTAAATGTCCTGAAAGAAAATGTTGGAGTAATCCTGGAACAAATATGATTTTCCATCACTGTCCTTATCTGCGTGTAAATGTTCTTTCTTCTTTCAAATTCACATATTCCGACATTTTTTGCTGGGCTACGTGAAAAAGTTCTCTTTCCTGAATGTAATGTACAAATCAGAAGCAATAGGATTCTTACTCATTTTCTTTTTTGAAATTTGCTCTCCTCATTCTCCCCTGAAGTATTGACTCTATTCTCTCAGGGATATATTTATGGAGAACATTTTGTATTCTTTTTTAAAAATTTTTTTTTTTAAATTATGGGGTGCCTGGCTGGCTCAGTCGTTAAGCGTCTGCCTTCGGCTCAGGTCATGATCCCAGGGTCCTGGGATCGAGCCCTGCATCGGGCTCCCTGCTCCGCAGGAAGCCTGCCTCTCCCTCTCCCACTCCTCCTGCTTGTGTTCCCTCTCTCGCTTTGTCTCTCTGTCAATTAAATAAACAAAAATCTTTAAAAAATAAATAAAATTTAAAAAAATTTTAAAAAAATTTATTTATATGACGGGGGGTAGAGCACAAGCAGGGGGAGCAGCAGAGGCGGAGGGAGAAGCAGGCTCCCCGCTGAGCAGGGAGCCCTACCTGAGGTTCATGACCTGAGCTGAATGCAGATGCTTAACCGACTGAGCCACCCAGGTGCCCCAACATTTTGTATTCCTTTCCTCTCCCATAGGAGAGCAGCTGCTAAATGTAGGAGTTAAAAGTGTATCCTTGAAGTTCTTTTTTCTTTTTTCCACAGTTGACAACTCATCCCTCTTTTTCCGAAGCATTAATGTCATTCTACTGGTTTCTGATTTACAAAAATCAAGTAGGATCTACAAAAGTCAGTAAAAATGAAAGTAATGCTTTTCATCTTGAAATATTTATTTATTGTTTTCTTATGTGTTAAAAGGGTACACACAAATCGTCTATACTTCCCTCATTCTCCACCTTTGCCAAGTGCACAACAATGTGTTGAAGAGAGGGGGGAAAAATCAAGAAAGGAAAAGGAATGACAGAACTAAAATGAGAAAAAAAGGCACACTCAGGGTCTAGAATTGTGGTTCAACCCGATGATTCAGTTAATTTAGTAGATTCACTTTGTGGTAATTTGTGAAGCTGAGTTCTGGATGATGGAAACAATATTTCTAGATCTTCAATGGGCATAAGCTGAATTTAACTAACCAAATCTTTTAATTATATGCAAATGATCACAGAAAAAGGAAAGAAAAGAGGGATGATTACGCTGATGTTGTAGGATGCAGGGTTGGGGGAAGATGAGATAGTAGAGTAGAATGGTTTGCAGATTGACTTTAGAAGACTGTTCTTTGAGGCTTTTGTTTCCCAGATTGAACTTAAACAGTATTACATCTTTAAATTGAAAATTTACTTTTAACCACAGGGGAAGTTAACTTCTCACCTCCCCAATCATTTTGTTATAATCATTTGTATTGTAAGAAATGCTGTCATTTACCTTAAATGTTGCTATCTTAGTTTTTTCCTTTAAATATATCTTTTGGAGGTTTGGAAAAACTGGGCAAGAACATTATTTCCAGGTCCCTCCAAGGATTATTTCATTGAAAAGCTGTAGGCCAATCCGTGAGCTTGTCCTGACCATAGAGGGCTCCCAGGATTTGAAGGAATGCAAGGATGAAGATTTAGATCAGGTTCAAGGCGGCTCTCACTTTGCTTTACCACCAGACCAGCAAACCGGAATCTCCCACAGGTTAAGGACATTTGCGAGAGTTCCTCAAAAGAGGCTACATCCCAGAAGTTCCAAGTTTGGTGGTCATACAGCCCATGTAGAAGGAGAAGCCTGCCAGGACAGAGGAACTTGAGCCACAATGCTGGGGTAGAAGCAACAGAGCCCTCAAATTATCCCTCTATTACCATGTGAAAGAGTCCTGGCTGCCCCCTAGGAACCGACTTCTATATTCTGTTTATTACTGGGTCACTGGCCTCTGCCAACCTGGCTATGACCTATAGGTAGTGAAAGACAAAGACATGATATGTGGAGTTGAGGAATAAGGAGGAAACAACAAAAATTTACATTTTTTTTGTGAAATGAAAAAAATTTAATTATTTCTAAGATACGATGAATTACTGATCTGGATAAAATTCATTGATTTTAATTGATTTATTATGTTCAATTTCCTACCAGATATCTGAAAACTATGAAATTGTTGTGACTCTAGACCTTCAAAACAACTGAAAACCAAGGGGACTGCGCTATAATAGTCACTTTTTTTTTTTTTTTTTTTTTTTTTAGTATTAGGTGTTAGTTGATAAACATTACTGTTGAGCTGAAAAATATCTCATTGTTTTGGAAGTCATTGTGGTTTTCATTATTATTTAGAACAATGGATTTTTTTTTTGAGGTTTTTATTCTGGCCAGATTTTTATTCTTTATATTTGAGTTCATACCTATCTAAAAAGAGCTTATAATAAGTAACTCATCATAAGCTAAATCAAAGCTATCTACTTAGAAGTAAAATGATTAAACTTTGTGATAGTGTTTTGTTTCATTTAATTTTTCACACTTTTTAATTAAGAAAGACAGTTTAAAAGAGTCACATAATATGAATATATTCTCTCTGCCTGTATTCTGTTTTCCAGATATAGAGAAATTAATACATATTTAAATATTCCCAATAGGAGGTCCATGTAAAGCATTACGATTTTAGATAGGTAACCCTGTATAAATGTGTGAATAAATATTTATGCACATATCTACATATTCTATGTATCAGCATTTCCTGTAAGTTCTATCTGCTTATAATTTTGACAACCAAAACAAATAAAGAACAGGATAAATAATAGCCAGAATGGAAGAACTCTCTGACTCATATAGAGAAATGAAATATAAATCCTTTAAATACTTCTAAGTTATTTACGAAGGATGTTTTCTCATTCCCTAGTGAGCTTGGGAAGTCCTTAAACTCTGGCACAAAGTTTAACAGCATACTACATTCGCTATAGGATAATACTTAAAATGTAAAAATAACACTTTATATTTTTACAAAGCATCCTCTGAAGTGTTGATGAATTGTAAACAACAAGCAATTCAGTTAAGACTCTCCCCGCCTCTCCTACCCCTAATCTCCTCATTCATAGAGGTGATTTTCCTTTAATAGTAATAGCTAGTTAGAATATATTTAATAAAGGATTGACTCATAATTTAAATAAGAGCAAAGTCCCCATGGTAAGATTCTTAGTAAGGGTTATGAGGGAGCTTTTTATTTTTTCTCCCCAAGAACACCTTGGCACCGTTATACATAATTAAAAAAGTATATAGCCTTATCTGAAGCTGACTCTTCCTTGGAATAATGTTGGTAAGAGTTAATGAAAACCTCCTTGTCTCAGATCAATTAAAAAAAAAATAAGTGACATAGTCTTAGTAGCATAAAATGATGCATTGGAATATTTTTAGATGACATATCCTGTGCCAGTTCTAATCACTAGATTGTTTTGGCCCTGGGAAGGTAAAAATAATCCCTTTTTATTCATCTTAATACTTCATGCCAAAAGGGCTGGCTAATTACGCTACTGTATTGAAACTGTATTGAAAATACAACAAATTTAGAATTTATGAAAAATATTTTTCTCCTTATGAATACAGTGTTCCATATAAACATTAACTGGTCTGGATTATATTCAGTATCTTTTGCCACTTGCTTTTTAAATGTATTTATATGAAAAGAAACAAGAAATCTGATTTGTTGTCCTCTTGGATAAGAGCTGTGGGGAAGGTTTGGGCTTTAAAAAACTTACCAAATATTAACAAGACATAAATTTCTTTCAGAAAACATTCATTCTACATCTTGATATCTTGGGGAAGAAGAAGTGGTCACAATAAGTAAATTTGAGGAAGGTGAATGTGACAATGGAATAGGCTTCTTAGCCTTACGAATATGTACTGTCATTATTTTATTTAAATCATAGCAGGTCAGAATGAGTTTCTAGCTTTCAGCCTGACTTCGTAAGGAGGAGGGGAGTCTACATGCCATTGCATTCCGTCCTTGCATGTGCAGTTCTAAAATATCTAACGGAGACTCCTCTTTTGGGTCAGTGGAGGGGCCGAGTTTCATTTCAGAAGACTTTAGAATCCACTTCTCTGTTCCCACATCCTGATCTTCTGTCACCGTCTTGCTCACATCCACATATTCTGTGACATATATTCCACAGTTAGAGACAAAATAATTGGAAGTCTGCTACAGGTAACATTTTGGTATGAGTAACTTTAGATGGTCCAATAAACATGGATAAATGACAAATTCCCTGCCTGGAAATGTTACCATGAAGAGGGAAAAGACAAGTACAGGAAAGCAGGTGAAAGTGAGCTTCAAACACTTTACAGCTTTGTTTAAGGTCAGACCTCTTTACTCTCTCCTGGGCAAGGCACACAGGAGGGAACAGCACATCCTAGGCAGCTACCACCGAATGACTTCCATACCTTCCTCACTTGGCCTTCTCACTATTTCCCCAGGGCATTCTGGTGGTTTTCCCATTTTCCACAACAGCAGACAGATTCAGGAAGGTTAAATGACTTTTTCAAGATCTCATAAAATTGGGATCCATTTCAGATTGAACTAAATCTCCCGAACGCACACACTTTCTTTTCCAGTACAGTGTCTCCCTAGCACAGAACAAAATCAGGTGTGCCTAGTGGCAACCAGGCCGCTTTGCTTCTCATTAGTTACGCTAGGTTTTTCTTTTGCCCTTCTTCTTCTTCCTCTTCCTCCTCCTCCTCCTTCTTCGTCTTCTTTTCTTTTGGGTAGGATAGACTTTGTATAAAACAGTTTAATTTTGTGGGGGCTTGTTGATTTTAGCATCACTGAGAGATTCCGGGGAGATTCTGATGATTTCTTTCTTTCTTTCTTTTTTTTTTTTTTTTTAAGATTTTATTTATTTATTTGACAGAGAGCGAGACACAGTGAGAAAGGGAACACAAGCAGGGGCAGAGGGAGAGGGAGAAGCAGGCCTCCCGCGGAGCAGGGAGCCCGATGTGGGGCTCGATCCCAGGACCCTGGGATCATGACCTGAGCCAAAGGCAGGCGCTCAACGAATGAGCCACCCAGGCGCCGCCGGTGATTGTTTTAGTTAGTGCAATAGCTTACGTGGATGTACCGAGGCCTCTTCCTTTTCCTGGCAAAGAGGAGGTGGTCAGCAGTGTTTGCTGAATGATAACATTACTTTTGTCTGTTCTAACAGTGTGCATGCTGGGCTCTACAATATGTGTGGAATTTTCTGTAGGATCATAAGATGTTGAGATTGGAAGATACTCAAGGAACATCCAAACAACCCCTCTTCTACAGATTAGAAAACTGAGGCCCTGAAAGCATAAATGAATCATCTAAGATCACACTCCTTGTTGTCAAAATTGTTGGGACAGGTCCCCAGTGCTCTTTTCTGGTATGCTCTTCGGGGCATCGCTATATGATCTCTCTTTTTAGTATTTTTCTTGATAAGGTGGAGTGGGGTAAGGATCTAAAATAGTGTACTCCTCCATTTATTTTCCCACTTTTTTTCACTTATTCTTCTGATGGAACATAGTAGGTCGAATGGTAATGCCACGAAATATACGGCTACATCTTAATCCCTGGAACCTGTGAATGTCAAGTTATTTGGAAAAATAGTCTTTGCAGATGTAATTAAGTTAAAAAAATCTTGAGAACATGAAATCATCCTTGATTATCTGGGGAGATCCCTAGTCTAATAAAGTGGTTTTGTCAGAAAGGCAGAAAAAAATTTGAGACTGAATGAAGAGGAGAAGACATAGCGGAGAATTTGATGTGAAGACACTGAACATGGAGACAGAGATTGGAGTGATGTGGCCAGAAGCCAAGGAAACAAAGGAATGCAGACAGCCACCAGAAGCTGGAAGAGGCGAGGAAGGATTATCCCCTAGAGCCTCTGGAGGGAGTATGGCCCTGCCAACACCTTGGTTTCTGACTTCTGGCTTCCAAAACTGTGAGAGAATAAATTTCTGTTCAAGCCACACAGTTTGTGATAATTTGTTATAGCAGCCACAGGAAGCTAATACATCGAAGGGAAGAACTAATGTTATAAAACATATTTTACAGATATTTAAAAAATCTATATATCACATCATGGAACAGATGTCTTTTCCGTCATTTCTAACTTCACAGACTCTCAGGGTGAGTGGGTATCTGTTGGTGGCAGTGGACAGTTGAAGAGTGTCAGGGACAGATGAGTGTTCTTGTTCTAATAGAGACAGGCAATAATGACCTTTTGGCAAATGATAGGGATTTTATAAGAAAACTTCCCCCTCAAAAGGCTTAGGAACATCAAGTCGAATAAAATGTAGGCATGAGAGGGGGGCAGACCATTCCCCGTTTTGTGTTTACGCTCTTAGTCTTGGTGCCCTCACCGCTGCCTCCTGGACACCTGGGAACCCTTCTCACTGAGCTCCCCAGCCTGAGAACTCTCTTTCCTTCTTCTTACCCTTCTTCAACCTGTCTCATTTCCTCAGGGCTCTTTTTCTAGAGGTAATCCTCACCTTCACATTAATTTGTTGTAAGGAGATAAAGGCTGATTATAACTCACCCTCACCTCGTTTTAATCACACTTATTTTTTGCAACCGATTTTGAATGCATAACCCCAGCAGAGAATTCAGTGTGGACTCCCTGCAGGTTCCACACCAGCCTAAGGGGGAGACATTTTGAAGAGAGAACATTCCTCTTGTCCTTCCTGTCATACCCATCAAGGCCAGCTCAGTTCAGGAGCAGCACTGTGTGTCTGGATTTTCTTACAGCCCTGGCTGTATTGGGAATAGAAACCCTAAATATAGAAGAAAAGAAACTCTTCTATCTGGGCTGAACTGTCTATGAATTTCTATGGGTGATATAATGTTGCTTTGCCTTCCGAGCCTTCTAACTTGGACATGATTTTCTTTTGTCTCATTCAGTTACTTAACCTTTCTGTGCCTCAGTTTCCTCATCTGTAGAATGGAGATAACAATGGGACTTTCCTTATTGGAAAAGCTTGTTGTGAGGATCAAATGAGTTAATCCACATAAAGCTTTTAGAGTAGTACCTAACACATAGTGATAACTCAATAAATGTTAGCTATTAGTATTTCTTAGAGAGAAATATCTTCTTTGACTCCTGGTTTCTATGAGGAGTGATGGTCTCTATGTACTCCCAACCTTTGGACCAATTCCTTCCTCCTCCTGGTGATGTGTCTGCTTAGTGATAGCCATTACTCAAATTTCCTTGATTGTGGGGAACTATTCTATCAAAAGTCCTGAGCGTGAGGGGAGTTGGTGTCTTTCTTTTCACTCTCCACTTGGAGAAGTGGAGACAGTGACCTGGGTGCGTGTGTCTGCCTAATGGTCTCACACTTTCCTTCAGGTGGGCTGTTCTGAGAATGAGGCTGAACATTGGGAATGAACAAACTCATTTTGTTCTCACAATAAGCTAAGTCCTCTAACTCAGTCTGTATCAGTAATAAAGTTGGTATTTTTGTTCATTAGCTGATTCTTTTGTCTTACTCCTTGGTTTAGTGCTCAAGTTGAGGTCCCTCAGAAAAACCAACATGATTATTATCAGTGTCAGGAAAATCTTAGGCCAGGGCGGATGGGGTCTTGTTTGAGGGAAAAAAAATCCGTGTCTCAGTATGTGCTTCAAATGCTTCCCAGTGTTCGAAGGCAGCGTGCAAGGCTGAGGATCCATGCTCCCCTCTTCTGCCAATGCATCCACTGAACTAACTTGTTTTCTTGTCTCTCTAAAATTTGCGAAGTTAATCAGCAATGAAAGAACAACTGAAGTCACTCCTTATTTAAGCCCGTGTTCTCCTCTGAAAGAAGCCTTTAAAGACACACCAACAATTCCATGCTGTGGAATGAGAAAACTGTGCAGTGGAGGGATCACAAACAGAAGATTTTTATTCCTGAGCAAGCAAAATGAAAATTCAGCAAACAAATCAAAGAATCAAGATAAAGACCTAAAAGATGAAATGGGAACACGAACTATATAACAATGAACATAAAACAAAATCCTCTCAACACTCTGGCAATTACACTGGTCCTGTGGTGAGTCAGAATGAGCAAAATACTCCTAGAGGAAAGTGTTCATTCTTGTAGAAATATGAACATCTTGCATCTATATATTACATTGTACCGCACCAAATGCCCTCACATCTGTTTCCTTATATGATTTTTATGTGAACTCTGTGGTGTTTGAAGGGATTTGCTCCCCTTATTATAGATGTGAAAAAAAAAAGGACATTCGGGAAGGAAAAAATCATCTGACCTACAGCTGGTCAGATGGTGGGTGTCTGATCCACAGTTGGGTGTCTGATCCACAGTAGATGGAGTTTTTCTTTAATCACACAAATGTTTTTACCACTTTGGGTAATGGTTGGAATGTTACTTAAGCTACTTTTTCTCTTTTAATGTCTTGGGGACTATGAAATCTGCCTTCCAAATTATGACACTGAAAAAAATCTTTCACTCTCTACCATTTTGGAAACACATGAATTCTTCTATCAGTGCCTGCATTCAGAGGATTTCCCTTCATAGGTTTATAAATGGGAGAAATGGATTTGTTCATTTTAATAGTGATTCAGAATAAGAGGATTGTCTCTCTAATTAGACTTAAGACTTATTAAGGGAATAATAAAAAATGGTTTCGTTGATAAGTGGAGAAGTTGTATGCTTAGGAACAGAAAAATTGAAGACCTGAAATGAGTTAGCTGTTAGTTTTATTACAAAAACAATCCTATTTTTAGGATGAACACTAGAGCCCTCAGATGCGGGTCAATGAAGAAAGGAACATGGTACTTTAAGTACAAAAGTACATGTATTTGAGAAAGTAGTAGTTAATTTTTATCTCACTGGGACTTGTCCTCACTATTGGTAAATGGATGTCACCAGCAGGTTGTGCTGGAACTTCTCCTATCAAGGTATTAAGACATGTTTTCCTCACTTACTACTTGGCAAATATCCTCTGCTTTCTTGTTCTTCAGGGCAAAGTTCCAGAGGATACTGTATTCTGTGGTTGTGGTTGGCAATACTGGACAAGAGTTTTCCGAATCTATCCTTGGTAGAGCCTTCTGACAGTCTGTCTCCCCACTTCCCAGCTCTTTTTCATTTCTAGATTTCTTTGTCTTAGCTTTTTGGTCTTTGGTAGGGAGTTAGGGCAACCCACTACCTTGGCTGGCTTATTGGAGCTTGTTTCCTGATCTCATTCGAGTAAACTCTATTTTGTAGAGCAGATTTTCCTCCTCCACCCCCTTTATATTACATGAAGCTAACTCCCCCAGTTAATGCCAAGGTCTCTGAGTCACTCTGATTGTTACCATTTTAGGAGCTCCTAAAGGATTTCTTTTTTCTGTCAGCTCGGATGAGATGCCCCCTTACCATTCCCGATACTGGCCCTAAGTTTCCATTGTTGGAAAGTTGTTCTTTGGCCACCTTTGGAGGTGAAATGAATGAACTGCTTATTTCCTGCTGGGATGGAGGCTGTTGCTGCTTCTATTTTTTTCCTAAGTCCACTTGTTTCCTTCTTTAGGGTGCAATGCCCTGTTACTTGAATCATGCTCCTTTGCTTTCATTCATGTCATTTTTGATAGTTACCCCGATAAGATATAGGGGGATAGTACCTCAGTAAAGGATTAGCAATCAAGGGAATTGGAATGACTATTGTGCTGGTCAATAAATGTAGTAACTTCTTAACTGGTACATTTGGTGGAGAGATCACAGTATTCTATGGAGATCAAACAAGCAAATAGTAATTAAGGAAAAAAATACAAAATAAAGGGGAACTACTATAAAAATGTGATCATTTCAGAGATTAGAGTAAGTCCAGGTTCTATGCAGGCATTGACTTTTTTTTATTTTTTATTTTTTTAAAGATTTTATTTATTTATTTGACAAAAAGAGACACAGTGAGAGAGGGAACACAAGCAGGGGGAGTGGGAGAGGGAGAAGCAGGCTTCCTGTGGAGCAGGGAGCCCGATGTGGGACTCGATCCCAGGACCCCGGGATCAGGACCTGAGCCAAAGGCAGACGCTTAACAACTGAGCCACCCAGGCGCCCCTGCAGGCATTGATTTTTTACAGAACATAGCGATTCAGGATGTTTAGTTCTTCAAGAACAATCCTGGGAGGTTATTTCACCATCGGGGCAGAGACATTTAGGTGTTCTTCAATAGCACTTTCTGTTTCTTCTTCAGTAATAGAATCCTTAAATTTTAGTGGGGCAAATGCCTGCCCAGAATAGAAACTAGAATTCCTAGCTTCCCTTACAGCTAGGTTTGCCATATGACTAAATTCTGGCCAATGAGATGTAAATGGTAGCATCATGAAAAATCTTCAGTAAGTTTTGTTAAAAGAAAAGGTATTCTTCTCTTTATCTTTTTACCTTCTGGGTATCTGGGATGCAGAAGTAGTGGGCAGAGATAGAGCAGTTATCTTGGTCCATGAGGCAAATTTAAGAATAGAGGCCATTTTCTTATAAACAGGATAGAAATAGTTTGAGTCCTTGACAGCATGGGACCTATATGAGCTATATCGACATTGTCCTCCTACTTGAGCTTTACCTTGAGAGAAAAATAAATTGTTCTTCTTCAAGCTGCTATTATTTTGAGAGTTCTTTCAATTATAGCCAATCATAATATTAACTACAGAGCTTACAAGAGTAGAGTGGGTTGAACTGTATGCTCTAGAAAGATATATTCAAGTCCTACACCCAGTACCTATGAATGTGACCTTTTTTTTTGAAAACAGGGTCTTTGTAGATACAATTAAGGATCTTAAGATGAGATCATTTTAGATTTTGGATGGGGTCTAAATCCAGTGATGTGTCCTTATAAGATGGAGACTTGAGGCACAGAGAGACTCCTCAAAGAAGGCCATGTAAAGACAGACAGAGACTGGAGTTATGTTGCTACAAATCAAGGAATGCCAGGACCTACCAGAAGCTAGAAGAGGTAAGGAAGGATTTTCCCCCAAAGTGCACTAACATGACGACTTTGGCCTTTGGCCTCCAGAACTGTGAGAAAATATATTCCTGTTGCTGTAAGCCACCAAGTTTGTAGAATTTGTTATGACAGCCCTGAGAAATTAATATGAAGGATCACACTTATTTTTTTAAAGGAACAAATAGAAGCTTCATCTAAGTCATAAAATGACAATTTAAACACACACCTGGTGATTTGTTCTTGGGCACCATATTTATGGAAGGAAGGCTTGGAAGAAGTCATTAAAACCATAAATCTGTCATTTAGGAAAAAAGCCATCTGTTCCCAGAGTATGTTTATCTCCCTGGGATTCTTCATAAGACCTATCCTATTGGCGTATCAGAAATCCATCGTACTTATAGGTGGGTATAAGTTTCTCTTTGATGATTTATCAACTGCCTCATGTTCATCAGTGAAAATCAAAGCAACATTTTGCTTAAAATTATACTGCCTTTCCTGGGCAAATGGATGAAGTGTTTCATCCTCTTCAGAAGGAACTCAGGTTCTACAATAACAAAGACAGCAATTAGGTTTGGCAATAAAAGAGAATGATTACAAACACCATTTATAAATTTTGCAGAATAGCAAACACTGTATTAACACTTAGTTATTAAAGGAAACAGTACAGCTGAGTATTTTTTCTTTTTTTTTTGAGAGAGAGAGAGTACGTGTGTGGGTGTGCAGAGGGAGAGGTAGAGAGAGACTATTAAGCAGGTTCCAAGCCCAGAGGGGAGCCCCACATGGGGCTCGATCTCATGACCCTGAGATCATGAC
This sequence comes from Halichoerus grypus, assembly GCF_964656455.1. Classification (NCBI taxonomy): domain Eukaryota; kingdom Metazoa; phylum Chordata; class Mammalia; order Carnivora; family Phocidae; genus Halichoerus; species Halichoerus grypus. The sequence continues at coordinate 90,423,270 of NC_135714.1, forward strand.
CTGGGCCCAAATCAAGAATCAGATGCTTAACCGATTGAGCCACCCAGGCACCTCAGTACAACTGAGTATTGATGTGAACTGATCTACCACTAGTACGAATGAACTTTAGGTGACAGTAGTGTGTGTGTGTGTGTGTGTGTGTGTGTGATTTACAAATATGTGCTTTATTTTCATAAACACTTTATTAAATGATTCCACTAACTAGAGACTCACTAGTTTGTGAGCATTTGACTCTTGAAATGTCTCCTGGCAGATGAAGGAGGAGCACTCATTCCCTTTAACTGAGGTAAATTGGATCTTGTCACTGTCCCTCGCCTCCCCTCCCCATTTCTAAATACCTGAAAGCTTCCTACATACTTCTTAACACAACTGGAGGCCCTAACTATGTGGGCCTCTCAGCCTAGCCCCCTCTCCCCTCAGCCCAGCCCCCTCTCCCATTGCCCCAGCCACAGGCTCCTGTTTTCAGTTCCCTGAACAAGCCCAACTCTCTGTCTTGGCACGTTTGCATGTGCTGTTCCCTCTGTCTGGAAAACTCTTTCTCTAGCTCCTTGTCTGGTAAACTCCCATTTATCCCCCAAATCTCAGCTTACATGTAGTGCCCTCAGACAGGCTTTTACTTCATGGTGCTTATAATTTATAATATTTTGGTTTACTTTTTAAATAGCCTTTGTTTACTTGTTAAATGTTTGCTTTTTGTTCCATAATCTCCCTAAAGAAAGGGACTAGGGCTCCTGCTCCGTACTCTTTACCTCCCCTCTGTATGTAGCATGGGGGATGTAGCAGGCACTCAGCAAATATTTGTTGAATGAGTGTATTACAACAACATTTTTAGTGAGGATACTGGATATTCCTTAATATCTTAGATAGAAACTTTAGGCTAACTAAGGAAAGAAACCAAATTATAATAAGGAAAATCTAGGTTGATAGTTTAGAAGAACAGTGTTTCTCAATCCTAGTGGTCATTATAATTATCTAAGAAGCTTTTATAAAATGATGATGTCTAGACCACATCCAGAAATTCTGATTTATTTGGTCTATGTGGCCTGAACATTTTTTTTTTTTTTTTAATGAATTCTGATCCGGATATGTAGCCAGGATAGAAAACCACCGTAGATTCTGGGTGGTAATAATAATAGGACAAAACCTTCTTTTCCTCTGATCTCTTCTTTCATTTCATTGCTATTTGTAATTTCATTCTAAGTATTTTGAACAAAGATGGCAATGACTGGAAGGAAGAAAGATAAAAATATAAATCATAATATTTTGCCAGTTATCTTGACATAAACATCCACAACATATTTTGTGTTGTGAGATATAGAATGCCTTGCCATAAATTGAAATTTTATTGAATAAACAGCATTGTACTTTTGGATTAAAGAAGAGTAACTTTTGTGACTGTTAGCACAAGCAGGTATGTAAGCCTAAATTCTGGGAAAACAAGAAAGTGTGTCAGGAAGGTCTACCTTATCTTTGATTACTTATACAAGAAACTGATCTCAATTGGGGAAGGAATGTCCACATTTCTATCTTCCCATAAATAAAGCCTAGGACATTCCTATGGAGTCAGATATTACCGTGCTGGAATTTCTTAGCATTATCTGTATGGATATTATTGGGGTGGGTAGGAAATATGTTGTGCTGTGCAATGAGCAGCTTGTTGTGGTGGAGAAATGTGAAAACAGGACCATTCTGATTGTTCTGGGAGTTCTGGTTAGATGCCGTTTCCCACGCTTGCCCACACTTCCATTATAGTAATCACCTGATTATGTTGTCCTTGAATGTCAGGATGTCTTGCCACTAGTCTGTAAGCTCTTTGACATCAGAATGATACTTCTGATTAACTTTGGTATCCCCAGTACTTTACAGACTTCCTGGTGCACGGTGGGCGCTCAATCGCAATTTCTGAATAAATGGACTTTTTTTTTTAATTTTAAAGATTGTTATTTATGTATTTGACATAGAGAGACACAGAGAGAGAGGGAACACAAGCAGGGGGAGTGGGAGAGGGAGAAGCAGGCTTCCCGCTGAACAGGGAGCCTGATTCGGGGCTTGATCCCAGGGTCCTGGGATCATGACCTGAGCCGAAGGCAGACGCTTAACCAGCTGAGCCACCCAGGCACATCTTGATTTCAGTTTTAAAAGATAATTCATGAAAAAACAGGTTTTTATGTTTTGCTGTTTTCAAAAGTGAAGTATTGGTTAGAAACCAAGTGAGCACTGGTTATTTCTTCTCTCTCTTCTTTTGTTTTTAGGTATTCCAGTTCTTTGCCTTGTAACATCTTTAACGTGTCATCTTATTTTATAAATACATTTCTACATAAAGTCCCTGGAGGTTCTGCAAACGTTTCATAAGTGAAGTAAACCCTTGAGGTTATATCATACGAGAACTCCAAAATGAAATAATTGACAAAGAAAATGAGAATTCTGATGTTGGAAGTTAAATGCTTTACTAATAATTTTAGTAGAGGTGAGATTTAGGACAGTGGTTGGAGATAATGATTTTATAGGAATTTTTAAAAAATATTTTATTTATTTATTTGACAGAAAGAGAGAGAGATCACAAATAGGAAGAGTGGCAGGCAGAGGGAGAGGGAGAAGCAGGCTCCCCGCTGAGCAGGTAGCTCGATGCGGGGCTCATAATCCATCCCAGGACCCTGGGATCATGACCTGAGCTGAAGGCAGATGCTTAACCGACTGAGCCACACAGGCGTCCCCCAGGAAATTTGAAAGCACTAGTTTTGATGAATTTATAACCAGATCTGTTAGCAGAGTCATAACAACAGTGAATGTGATAGTAAAGTTCAGAAGACGCAAAAAGAAAATATCTGTGGTAAATAAATTGATAAGCAACATTTTTTAGACCCAATATTCCTGCTGGTCAGGTAGCTCTAATTTAGTGTTTCTCACCAGCAGGGATTTAGAGAAAGAAGGTACTTGAAATACTAAAATCTAGAGGGTATAGTTGCCTACTTCTGAGAAACGTTAATGAGATCACTACGGGGATGATTACTAAAACCCAAAGCTCTAAGCCTAGAGTAAATGGGAGACAATAAAAGAATTTAAGTGCCAGATGCATCTTAGACCGATATTGCTGGTTCCACGTCGATTTCTTGAAAAGCCTCACCCTACACCAAACTTGTGAGCTGTTATTGGAAAACAAGTGTGGTCCAGGAGTGTTACATCTTATATACCAAAGGAGAAAGATAATACTTATTTACTGACATTTATGGGTAATATAATCCTTAGAGCACTTAAATTAAATGTTAAAGTTAATCCTCTTTACATAGTAAACCTCATCAGAATTTGGATGAGAGGACTTAAGGCTAAAGTAAAGTGTTGGGCACTAAATTAATATCGTTTCCTAGAATTTTTCATAAATTAGTGACCTAAAAGAGAGAAAAAGAACTTTCCATAGGATTCATGCCTTTGGGGCTTCTTTTGACTAGAAATTCTTTATTAGCAGCTATGTAAGAAAGAGGTAACTAAAGTGGACTTTTTCCATGATGAAAACTATGGATATTTACATTTATTTAAATAGTTTTTTTTTTCCTGCGTAGATCTTAAAATATCTCTTTTCTTTTATGCTTATTCTGACTCACCACTACCGCCATGAATGAGTTAGGCGCGGATTCACAGCTCTGAAAAGGTAACTTGTAAAGAGTTGGTGCTTAGAGCTGGTTAGCCCACAACATGGCACCACAAGGCGGAGGGGAGGGAATGATCCTGAGCTCAGCCACTCCTCTTGTGAAAATGTCATGGTGATGCAGACAGAACCAGGCTCCTTCACTCCCCTGCCCAGCAAGACAGGTCTGGGGGCTCAGCTCAGGCTGGGCTTCCAGGAACTTTGGCTGTGTGTGTAGGAGCAACTGTCCTTGCAGAATGTGAAGCCATGGGACACTGGGGTCAAGGGAAGAACAGGGAAGTAAGGGAACTGGTAAAGCCTTCAGCTAAGGGAGCTGGCAGAGAATGAAAACGGAGAGCTGGAGAGAATTGCGGGGTGTGGCTCAGACAACAGGCAAAACTGAATGAGTAGGTTTGGGAGGTGGGGGCTTGAAAAGGTTTTTGAGGCTGCATGACTGTGTCTGAGCCTGCTTCAGACAGTTGTGTCCTGTCAAGCAGGGCTTTATACACTGCGCCCACTGCAGAGTATCATGTGCTTCTTCATGCCTTCATGTCTCTCTTGATTAGCCAAAAAGTCTTGAAGGAGAAGGGTGGGGATGGTCAATCAGGAGGGCGCTCCCGGTTTATGACTCTCCAACACAGCTCATCCACAGCCTACTGGGACACTCCCCTTGGGAGACCCTTCCTTATAATATAGCAGAAACAAATGTTTTGAAATGAAAGGGAAAAAACAAAAGTTTTCACATTCAAACTCTAAAGTTTGAGATTTTGATGCATTCCCATTCCCCCCCCCCCCCCACCCAGACAATGTGTTCTCCTTCATATGCTTGGTCTGATGGGAGAACAGCCTTCCTCTGAGTTTGGTGGTCCACGGCGCTCTCTGGTTAGAGGATGTGCGCAATGAGAGAAGCTAACGCAGGTGGAATGTCAGTACATCTGTGACCCCGGCTTTAAAAAATGTATATATGCTTAAAGGCATTTCATTCAAGTACAAAGATGCATGGTGTGAAGTTAAATGCATTAGTGATTTGTTACATCACCTGAAACTGATTTCATTCCTTTTGAGTCATTTTGAGGACTAGACGGGTGCAGGGTGATATTCAAAACACTCCACAGACCCAATGGCGTGGGCACTGGCTATCAGAAGAGATTGGCTACAGGGCTTCAGCAGGACCCAGGAGCTCCCTGGGCGGTCTGGCCTTTCCTATGCAGCTGTAGGATTGGGGTGGGGAGGGCAGGAGTGCCCAGATGGCAGAGGGAGCGCCAGGGCTGGCCGTGGCAGTGAAATGACATTGCGGGGGCTCGGAGCATCAGCTCTTTACCAATCAGTATAGAAGTATTTGCATCCTGTGTCAACAGGTTGGCCCCACGGGCTGAGTATTAGTCCTGCCCATGGAAATGGCTCGCTCGCTTGTTCTCATCCTACGTCACTTTAATGACATTCCTCAGCTCTTTAGAATCGCATTTAACTGGACTATTTCTGTCCCCGTTTCCACGGCAGGGGTTGTTTTTGTTGGCTTCTGAATGAGAAGTCACCCCCACGCCTTTCCCCCCAAAGCGTTCATAGTAAGATGTTCATTCAAAGCGTGGCCTGCAGACCTCTAAATTTCTTACTTTACTCTATGGTTTTGGATCAGTCACATTAACTCTCTGTATTTACAGAGAATTGAAAACCTGACATATCCAAAATGCTTTGAGATCTTCAGATGGTTGTTAGGAACCAAATACAAAAAAAAGGACTTTTAACATTCTTCTAAAAAGTCTAGCTCCCCACAGAATGGCTTGTGTGAGGAGCTGAGAGAGCACTAACTGCCAACATGTGTTTTTGTTGAAATGTATTTGCTAATGTAAACAGCTCATGCCTGCTGTGGCACCCAGCCCGGCCACGTGAGGCTTGCATGATCCTCGGAGAATGCTGCTCTCACAAAGATTAATACGTATAAATCTGTAACTCATATTTCTGGGCTCACATGTGTCTCATGCAATTAAAGAGAAAGGGAACTCATTTACATTAGGCCGGCACTCTGGAAGCTCTAGCATTTGATCACTAGACGCGGAAGGCAAAGAAAATCAATGAAAAATACAAGAAAAACCCAGAAAAAAAATAGGTTTTTTTTTTCCCCTACATCAGTTAGCTTAAATTTATTTACTATGGCCCTCATTTTTGCAAATGCAAAGTATGTTTTTTTTCAAGTAGTTCATTGCTTCTAATGTTAGGAAATGAAATGGCTTGGGGGTGTTTTGGATGGTCAGCTAGATCGATCATATAGTTCCTTGACTAACAAAATATTTTAAGGCATTGGTTCTCAAACTTGAGCGCGTGTCAGAATCACCTGGGAGCTTCTCTAAAACAGCTTGCTGGGCCTCACCCTCAGAGTTTTGGCTTGTGGATCTAGGGTGGGGCCTGAGAATTTGCATCTCTGACAGGTTCTTGGGTAATGCTGTTCCTGTGGCTGCTGCTGGCCTCCAGGACCACACTTTGAGAACCACTGAAAGGCCGAGGTTATCAACCTTCCCTGTACAGCAGAATCACGTGCAGAGCTCTGAAACATAACTCAAGCTGGGGCTCCATCCCCAGAACTTCCAATTTAATTAGTCTGTGGAAGGTCCTAGGGATTTGGTAATGTTTGAAAACTCTCCAGCCTAATGTTCAGCCTAAAGATTAATCACTAGTATGGGATTTGTTATTGGATGATTTTTGGCTGACTATTAAATTATTTTGAGTCTAGGAGTAACTTTTGCATTCTGTACATAAGCAGCTAAATGCTTTTTGAGCAACTGTCAAATTTGGTGGAAGCCAAACTTACTTTAAAAATAGATGTTAACACATTAATATCACAATTTGTAGCTATTTTTGGAAAAATGACAATTTGCCCTTAATTCAGGCATGGGGACGAGAGATGGGTTGAGATTGAAGTCTTACCCCCCCCTTTCTTTACATCACCCCCTTCCACCCCACCCTCCTCTCCATTTCTGAGCTTTCTTCTTTTGGTCCAACCTTTTGTTCAAAGGTCAATTGGCTGACTGCTGGAGCTGTCCTCCAGACAAAAGGTGGTCTGAACAGAAAAAGCTCCAAGAATGGCCACAAGAGGGCTCGAGGGCACCCCCTGGAGGGGGAGTGATTTATTGTACAGGGCGCGGGTCTGGGAGTCGGATGACCAGAGTTTAGATTCTTACCACTTTCTCAGTCTGATGGCCCTGTGATCTTAGGAAAATCACTTAATCCTGTTAAATTTCACTTTCTTAACCATAAAATAGGGATAATGTCTACCTCTTGTGAGTTTGTTTCAAGGATTAAATAGGACAGCCGGGACAGGACTTTGATTTCCTTGTTGACCACTGACAACAGAAGGCCTAGAATAATGCCAGCCCACAGAAGACACCTGGTGAGTTTTGGCGAAATTAAAACAAACTTTGTGAACCGCGAAGTGTTCAATAAATTCCCCTAAGTGAACATGCTTTCTAACCTTCAGCTCTCTCCGTACTTCCCATGCACTTGGGTCTATATTCAGCTCTACAGGCCGAGTGTTTACCATCAGGTGATGAAAGCAAAAGTTGATCTGAATCCATTCTTCCCTGTAGGAGTGAGCATCTGATTATTATCATCACATTTCATTTCTAAAATATTCTTTCAATGAAGAATGCAAAATACAGGTCTCGCTGATATTCTTCTCATCATTCCTTTTCTAGAACTTGAGAGGTAATTCTTTCTTTCAGTTGAGAAAGTTGTTAGCTGAAGTTAGGGATTGAAGTCCTGGGTTCTATTTATTCCTAACAGTGCTGTGGTACCTCATGCTTTATAAATAACCTTTATTGACTTAACTTTGGCACGCCTCAGGTTACCGATTATAATTATGCCAGAATAACAGCTTTCTCTCTTCTGATAATAATTTCTCTGTTTCCTTATATACTTGGACTGATCCAGTAGAATCAGTTTGACGGAATGGATTGGGGTGGGAGCAGGGATATCTCATGTGTCAAATTACATGATTGTAAGAGTGGAAGTCAACCAGATTTGGCTCTAAAAGCAATAGCCTTCACATGCTTGGCAAAGGATCTTCATTAACTATTTTGGTTGAACCATTTTTACCATGGCATGTAAAGTTTCTCTGTTAATGGATGCCTGTACAATGTCACCAGAGCCAAGGGGATGGACACAGGCATACATGTGAGATATAGGGAAAATCTCACTTATAAACTGTATTTTATGAGGCGGGCTATGTGTTGATGGCTTTGTGCAAAGCCGACCTCTTTATTTTACTGTATAGTCAATATCCATGAGAAATAATTACACCGTCATTACTTAATTTTTTTCACACGGAGTATTTATTTTTGAAAAGAGACAGTATTTCTATTATTATTTTTGTCGATAGTGCTGTGACATGATATTTTCCAAACCAACAAAAGTCTCCAAAAACGCAGCTTTGAAGGGAAATTCAAGATGTACAAAATAAGTAGAAAGGCCTAGGTTTCCCAAAGCAGGGAATCTCAGAGAAGGCTCCGTCCTCTACCCTCGGCCCCTGGCCTGACTTTCACAGGCAGCAGCTTTTTTTCCAGTTGTAAAATTAGCCTTCAAATATAAACCGAGCTCCTGGGCTCCATTACTGTTGCTAGCCAGAAAGCTAGAGTCAGTGTTATCTCTAAGTTTGTGAAATTCAGAAAAAAACAGCTCTGTGGTGGCAGGGCTAGAATTTTATAGCCTGGGTAAGGAATGCCATTGAAGTTGTCAGACTCATAAACTTAAAATGTTTAGATCTTTTGGAGGGAGGGAGCGTGGTGTGATGGTGGAAATAAAGAACTCCACGTCCTCAGGACAATGTTTTATTCTTAAGACTCTTGGGCATTTTTACAACTGTATTTTGGTGTCCTCCTGCCTCAGTTTTTCTACCCACATAATGGAATACTTGTGAGAATTAACATACCTTTGCTTAAGGCCCCGCTTAGATTCCATTTTCTTTGGGGAAGCCTTCTTTGAAATCCTGATTTTTAGTTTGATGCCTAATTTAACTCCCCGCGCCTCCCCCTCTCCACCCTCATACCCTGCCTGAAACTCTATGCTTTCTTGTCACATGGTTTTATGTTTGCTTATTTACTTCTCTCCATACTTCATCTCCTCTGCCCCTCATTCCTCCAGATTCTAAACTCTGGTCTAAAACGATTTTCAGTGTTACAATTACAGTGCCTAGCCCTGTGTCTGGGCAGTGGGACACTGAGTAAATGTTTATGGACAGAATAAGGGAGAGATAAAACAGATCTTATTCTTAGTGCCCAAGGACAAGTCTATATGACATAATTGTTGCAAGATTAAATTTTATTTTGCATGTGTATATGAGTGTGGGTGGTAAGTGATACAGCCTTATTAGCATGGCTCAAGAAGAAAAGAGAAGGTCATGTTGGTGAATGATTCTTAACAGCCAAAATGATTCATGGAGGTATGTACGCCTGGCACATGTCTGCTGCCGGGGTGATGGGCAGGGCACAGCTGCTGTGCAAGTTTTCTCCCTGCTGGACGGACAGCCTATACCCACAAAAGGAGGGACGCTCCCTTCTGTTCTACGTTCAGATAGGGACACACCATGTGACTGTGAGGTAACTGGACAACCCAGACTACTCCACATTAGTTGTGCCAGCCAGTCAATAAGGCTAACACGTCCTGAGCACTTTTTATATCCAGATACCTTTTTAAGCACTTCCATGATGAATTCAGCCAATCCTCCAAATAGAGACTAGTATGATTCCTATTTTAGAGATTTTTAAGGGACAAAGAAGTGAGATAAGTTACCTAAGTTCCGAAAGTGGAGGAGGCAGGTCTCGAACCCAGGCAGTCAGGCCCTGGTAACATGTGACCCGCCCGCAGTCCCACCTCTCCGGAGCAGGACCGCCTGCACTCTCAGCTGAGCAGCTGGGCTGGCCGGGCTTTGTATCAATGAGTCAACCCAATACCTTCGGACTACAGCTGGGTGCCGCGGGAGTCATCAAGACAGTGGATGTCAAGGCCCTGCCCTGAGAGCCTTGCAGCCCTGCAAGTCAGGCACGTTCTTAGAAAACATTTCAGGGCAGGGTACAATTATGTTTGCTTATTGGCATGGCGTGGTGAGTATCATTCATGCCCGGGTACTGAGAGTCATTCTTGTCCTCCTGGGGCGAGCGCTGAGGACAAAGGCGTTCTGTTCCCTTGAGGAAAAAGAGTTCAGGTGGGGCCGGCTTGATCCCTGCTGAAGCAGAGGAGGATTTGTGTGTGTGTGTGTATGTGTGTGTGTGTGTGTGTGTGTGTATCACTGAGAAAAGGATCAAAATGGTAACAACGCTCTAATCCTAATAACAACTACTACAAAAGAACATTTAAGTGCCGTGCACTGTTCTAATACGTATCTACTCATTTACTCTCTATACACATTTACTCATTTCCTCCTCAAAACAACACCGCGAGGTCAGTACAGGTAACGTTCCTATTCGGCAAATGACAAGAATGTAGCACAGAAAAATAAGGAACTTTGGTCGTAAAAAGCAATGTCTGGGCTTTTACTGATTTTGCCTTCATAGTCACATGGTCCTAACTCTGGGCCAGCGACTGTTTCAAAAGCTTGACATATAGTAACACGTTTAATTCTCATAACACACCCATTTCACATACGGGGAAGCTGAGGCAGAGCAAAATTAAGTAGTTAGTTGCGAGCACCCAACGGGTAGTTCTACCCAGCTGTCTGTTTGATGTGGAAGGCCTGATCTTGTAACCAGTTTGCTCTACAGCCTCTGCTTGACTTTCTCTCATGACTTACCCAAGACTGCCTGGGTTTCGGTATCTTTCAAATAACATCAAAAGCAATAATGCCTCGTTACAGAGTTAAATGTGATGGTTTATGTGAATCAATAGCACAGGGCCCAGCACACTGTTAAGGCTCAATGTATGTTATTTTAGAATATTACCAGAATTTATCAGTTTTTATTTACTTAGGAATTAGAACCAGGTTCAAACATTTATTTTTCACTTATTAGCTGGGTAGCTTGGGCAACGTACTTAACTCTTCTGTACCTCAGTGTTGCTCCCTGTGAAATGGGGGACATAACAGTATCTACCTCAGAGGATTGTTGTGAAGATAAATGAGACAATCTATTTAAAGAGCAGAGCTCTGGGGCAAGTGCTCAATTAATGTTCGCATCTATTATTAGGAGAAGTAAGGGAATGGAGTCCGGAGGGACACAAAGAATGTTTACTATGGAGACTTCATGGTGTAATTAAATATTAGTGACTCAAATGGCATGCCGAGGAGTGGGGTGAGGAGAGCAGTTTGCCAGGACCACCGGACCTCCTGCAGGCATCTGCTCACAATGCTGGACGGCCGGTGCTCAGGAGCCAGGCAGCCCTGAGTTCTAGTCAACCCTCTGCGTAGCTCGGGCAAATTATTTAATAGCTCTAAGCCTCTGATTCCTCATCTATGCAATGGGGATAATATCAATGCCCTCATGGGACTGTCAGGAGGATTAAATGAGATACTGTATGTAATTCACTTGGCACAGTGCCTGGCAAATAATAAACTCCCAGTAAAAGGTAACCATCAATGTTACTAAAAGTTGTCATGGAGGGTGGAAAACACAGCCTTATGACTTACACGATTGTGTAACCATTTCTGACTAATAAGTGGACTACTCCCATGTTCCTAAGAATTTTTAGTGTGAGGTTGTGCCATTTGCTGTCCCTGCTACAAGCTTGGCCTTGTCGTCACAGGGTCGGGGGGATCTTTAGAACCGGGCAAATAATTGGTGAAGTAGAGCAAGATTATACATATGGTTTAATATGAATGTTCGTTTTAATAAATTGGAAAAATGAGATCAAAGGCATGTAAGGGACCTGCTCAAGATCAGAGATCTGAGTTCTGGAAAGTAAGACCTGAACTTATGTCTTCTGGTTCCCATACCTAAAAATCTCCGTTGAAGTTAACAAGCAGATTTCGAAGTCATTTTCTAAGTCATTTCAATTTTACATTGTGGTGAGGGGCGCTAAGTGCAGTCCTAATCACTTAAAAGGTTTAACACGCTGACTGAGGCATTGAGGAAAATCTGATTGAATTTTTTATTTATGAGGGGCTTATGATCCCCCAAGTGCAAGGTTTATGTGTACATGTGCTCTCTTGCAAAGTATGGTTAGAACAAATATACATACCTCACACTCTGAAATTGCAAAAACATAAAAATGAATCTTAGTTTTTACATCAATATTATTAATATTTAGGCCACAGAGAAATCACATGCTGTATTGCAAGGTAAAAGGACAAGTAATATTGGGAAAGATAAGAAAAAGTTCCCTTTTTAAAAATTTTTTTTAAGTTTTACTTTTTTAAAGATTTTAAGAGAGACACAGCGAGAGGGGGAACACAAGTAGGGGGAATGGGAGAGGGAGAAGCAGGCTCCCTGTGGCACAGGGGGCCCCATGCAGGGCTCGATCTCAGGACCCTGGGATCATGACCTGAGCTGAAGGCAGGTGCTTAATGACTGAGGCACCCAGGTGCCCAGAAAAAGTTCCATTTTAAATGCTAACTCAAAATTGCTAGCCATCATCTCCAATGTCTCATTAAAGTAATCCTTTACAGTTTAAATTCCATAATTGTTTAACTGACCAATATATATTTTGTACTCATAAGCCAAAATGTTCCTATGTTTAAAGGTAAAATCTGATAATTTGTACCATTTAGGATTATGTTTTGCTGTAAAGAAGGGAAAAAAAACCCTTCAAAATAAAAGTGGTTTGACAACATAAACATTGATTTTTCTTTCAACTAAAAGAAATGTCGATGTAGAGTCAGTATCGAGTGCAGCTCCATGATGTCATCAGGGCCCAGACTCCGATCATCTCAACTTACCTTCTGTCCGGAGACTGGTATCTGTTTATTAAAATCTGTTTCTTCTCTTTACCCACAGTAATGGAATTGTAGCCGAGATGTGGCTTTCCACTTAGGCTCACTGAATTTCCCAGTCTCCCTCCTAGCTGGGTTTGGCCGTGTGATAAACTCTTGCCAACGGGATGTGAGGAGAAATGATATAAGCAGCTTCTTCCTTGTTTGAGACCTCTGAGCCTGGCTTTCCATTCTTTCCCCATTTTGACTTCGGCTGGACGGTAATAGCTAGAGTGGCCTTGGAAGCCACACAACAAAGGCGACAAAGTCACCATGAGCCTAAGTCCTTGAACGACCGGAGCAAACCTGCCCATGGCTGGGAGCCCTCACTTTATACAAGAGAGAAATCATCTCTCTCCCAAGTCACCAAGTCTGGATTTTCTTTGTTACAGCAGCTTAGCCTCCTTTACTTAAGATATCATCCTAGGTGTGATTTACATTCTCAGACTCACGTCATGGTCCGGATGGCCACTTGAGCCATCTGTTTATGACAGTCCCAGTTATCATATCCATGTTGCAAATCAGGAGGAGGGTAAGTAGAAGGACAAAGAGCTCTCCCATCTGAGGCAGGCCCTTTCTACAGGCTTGTTGGAAATCATCCACTGACCCTCTCACTGGGTAGAAACTTAGATCCATGGCCCATGGTCATACCTAGCTGAAAAGAGGCCAGGAAACATAATCTTTTATTTGGGGGGATGTTACGCCCAAGTAAAATCAGAGTTCTGTTCCCAAGAAGGACATCAAGGTTAAGCAGCTGCCACGCTCTGTCACAGATGCCTTGTTCTTTTTCCAGTGGAAAGATAAATGGTGTACAGTCTAATCACCCCAGTGATCAGATAACCTTAATTATTTGACTCCAAAAAGCATTAATGAGTGATATAATTGTCTTATTAAAAATTACGTTTCCAAAAAAAAAAAAAAAAGAAATTCTGCCCTTCATGGTGATTGCCGTGTGTGTGTGTGTACGTGTCCGCATGCGTGTGAGAGTGTATGTATTTGGGGGAAGGGAGATGGTGGGGTCTGGCAGTGGTTAAAAAGCTGACAGGGCCCACGCTCTAGGACGATGCTTTTTGTTCTAAGGGGAAAACACAGTTCCTCCAGGATTCAGAGAACGTCATCTTTCTCCCACGTTGGAGACGCCGCAGATGTTGCAGCTTGCCCTGGGAGACGGCCTGCCAAGGGGATCTCACTCAGTTGATGAAATATGTTTCTGCATGGCTGTTTGTAGTGTTATATTGTAGAGAAGTTTCTCTAGGAGATTCTCTCTTCTTCTGCAATTTATATTGTTAAGCTCCCAAATAAACTCAGTTTAGGGATTTTCTTACTGGCTTCCAGACCCATATTTAATGCTTCCATACAAGATGTTTGACAGCGCCCTTACAGTGTAACATAACTACTGGGATGGTATGTATACATGCTCTGGACACTGGTGAGAACCTCAAATTTCCTGTCACATGGTATCTTTGGTATCTTTGCTGTGAGTGGTATTAATCCAAATACATTCCATACATGCGTTCAACACAATTTTGATTGGAACTGGGTATGATTCATTTTAACCTCAGAATTAGTGCTCTCTCCCTTTATTAAGGTAGTGACCTATTGAGATAGTTAAATGGACAAAGAATTGAAGAAATGTGTTTTAACCATCACTTTAAAACTATCATTAAAATGGCTGTTAACACTTCCATCATTTTTTTCATATCTCAGGTATTAAAGTGATACAATATTCTTAACATGCCAAATAATATGTGATTTCTCTATTAGGGGGCAGAGACCATTTATTTCTCATGGATTGATAGTCCCTATTAGACTTTTTTTTTTTTTTTTTAAAGGCAGACTGCCACATGCAGCGCCTCATTTGGATGTGTCGGCAGTCTTGGAAGCTTGACTACCCTATGTTCTACAAATGGACCTTGAGAGCTTGTTTGGAGGTTCTAGCAGGGAAGTGAGCTACTCAAATACCCTTCATGGAAGAAAGGTCCTCCTCTATCAGGGAAGGTCCTAGCGTTAGACTGAGCACACAGCTTCCAGAAGGACGCACACATGGAGTGGTGAGGGAAGACAGGGACACCTGCCTAGCCAGCCAGATCCCCCAAATCAACCCTGGCCATCAGTGGGGTGACAGATGTCACAACCAGATCGCCCTCACATCCAAGCAGATCATATTTCTTTTGGCTACAAATTAATTCTTAAGACTGTCTTAAGAGCAAGCACTGAAAAATATCAGTAATATATTCACGAGGCTCATCACTTTGGAGCAGAGGCTTTGGAAGCAATTTCTAAGCTGGTGGCTCCCATTCCAAGCAGTCGGGTGACAGCGCCTCAGACAGGGGGTCGCAGTTCCGATGGAACAGGAGCCTTATCGCGACAGCAAAATGCTAGAAAACAGTTGCCGCTGAATTGAAGGAAAAGAGGAAGCCTTGTCAGAAACGACTCTTTAGGGTTGGGTCTGTGGCAGAAACAACTGGTTGTCCTCTCCGATCTGCTCTCCCTTGCTTTGATAGTCCCGGAGTTTTTCGCTGGGCCTCCCACGCAACCAGGTGTGCACAAGGGAGGGCATTTTAGCCAATAGATATTAACAAGAGCGCCGTGGGCAACTTCTAGATTGCGTCCTTGTGCCCTTCGTCTCTCCGCTGCCTCCAGCGTGGTGTGCTGGGAGGACTGGAGCTGGAGCAGGCGCGATTGAGCAACCAGCTAAGGGAGCTTGGGTTCCCGGCACCGTGAAACTGCCACACACCCCCGGACTGCTTGGACTGACACTTGAGAAAGAAAGAAACTTCCGTCCTGTTTAAGACACTGTCCTTTTAGGTCTGCCGATTACAAAAGCCAAACCAACACATGGAATCAGGGGCTGTAATCCTTCCTTTGATGCAGTCCCCAAGCCTCGGGGTCCAGCCCTGGATTCGATAACCTTCACTACAGCTGAGCTTACTCACTTCCGCATCATCATCATCACCAGAGACTTTCCCCCGGGGGAGGCATCTCTCCCCGGTCAGTCGTGGGTCCGGCTGAATCCTGGGCTACACCAAATTTTTCTCCTGCTGATCAGGGAAAAACCCACCCCGGTGTTTTGAAAGAGTGAGTAGACTTACGAGGTCAAAATCCTTGGGACCGAGTGGATTTCACAGTCACTTCCAAGACTGACTTTTCCCTCCCTGTGATCCCCTGAGCTTCCTTTAGTCCGCAGTAGAAGATCCCGATCTCCAAAATCTCTAAGGTCTTTAAAGAAGATGCCCTGCTCCCACTCCCATTTCTCAAAGTTTAATCTTTCTCAGCATGAGATCTAGCACGGGGAAGAACCTACTCCAGCTATTTAGTGGAGCACTGGGGGCATCAGAAATCAAATTTATTTGCATCATTGCTATGGGATACAACCACATCTATCCCATCGACCTGACCTGAAAGCTTGGTTTTGTATTTAGATTTTAGTCTCCCTGCCCTGTTTCTTCATACAGTGAAGTCATATTGGTAGAACAGCACTGGTCAGGACTCAGGAGACTGAGAGCTCATCCTGGGTGTGCTTGTTTGCAAGCATGGCTCTCTGATCCTCAATTTTCTCAGTCACACTGGGAATTTATTACTTTCCCTGAGTGCCACAGTATACATACCCTGTGATGAACCCTTAGGTGCATGGACATAATGAGGATGAAAGTGCTTTAAAACCCATTAAGTCCTATATCATTGTAAGTTAGGACGAGTCTCCATGAATTTGCTCTGGCAGGGCCTCTGGTAAAGGCATTTTGTTAATTCTCAACCACATATGTGAACTTGGATCGCATTTCCACAAGCACTCTAAGCAAATCTCTCAATAATTTATACATGTTTACACTCTTCCCTAGGTAATCCCCTCCCTCCTGTCCCCCTCCAAACAGGTATCTAGAAGATTTCTTTAAGTTACTTCTTAGTTTTGTCTATAGAAGATGATCTTACAGTCTTAAGAACTATAAACGTTAATCCAATGGCACATAAGAATATTCTAGTCATTTCTGGAGTTAAAAGTTAAAAAGTTTGCCCTTGAAGGCAAACTTCTTTTTGGAAAAAGGAATTCATGTTGGTTGCTTCTTCCTCTCTTCTGTTTTCTTCTTTAATAGCATTTGTAACCTAGTATTGTCACTGTGGGTTCACATTGAAGGGTAACCTTTGTTAACCTTTGCCCACCAGTACTCAGCACCATGCTAGGCATAGACTAGTTTCTCATGACGTATACGTGAACGAATGAATGAACGAATGAATGAATGAAGGTACATCGCTTACTTGTGGCAGTCAGTGATAAAATACAGATTAGCGTTTGGATTGACCGGTGATTAAACGACACGGGGTCAGTCTCACCCACATCACTGAAACGGAGACCTCAGAGGTTTAGTGTGATAAGATAGGCATATGGGTCAGAGAAAGAAGTAAATGAAATAAGTTACTGACCTTGGAGCAGGAAATGTAGCAGGAAAACAGAGGCAAACGGCTGTAGAAAAGGAGTTTGGGAGCTTGAAACGGGTCTGGTGCCGTGTCAGGCTTGCTGCGGCTGCTCTGGGAAATCTCTTGTTCAGAACCATACACTTCAGGCTCTGTAAATAAATCACTGTGGATTATTTATTCCTGCTGTGTCTTTAGGCTTTTTTTTTTTTTTTTTTTTTTGCCACCGTATAGGAAGAGCAGACTCCTTTAGAATAAGACATTCGTAGCTTTCTCAAATGTTTTAACAAGTGGTCATCTCAGAAGCGTTTTTTTTTTTTTTTTTTTTAACCAGACAAAACTTTGGATGCCTTATCTATTATAAATTGCTTTGGGGACAATAATGTTTTTCTGTAACCTCCTTTATTTGATGACTTCACCGTAAGTAGACAAAATGTTTAGGTGCCAAATCATAAAAGAAAAAACCCTCTCGAGCAGGGCTCTCACTGGGTACATAAAAGTGAACAATCAAGGGAAACTTTTATTAAGGCTAATATTCTAGTAGAGTTAGAGAAAACGTACTTTTGGCTACTTTAATTCTTCTCTCCCCTGCCCCAAGTCTAACAATGTTGCCAGGTTGAAAAACACATATGGGGAGAGAGATTAATCATTAGTAAAAACACCCTTCAGCCCTTCCCCTGGCCTTCCGAAATTTGTGTGAGTAAAAAATATGTAACATTGAATCAGAGTGGTTGATTTTTTCCGTTAATGTACAACCCCCTCCTTCCTTTCTCTATTGCCTTTTGAAGGGGGAAAGGTGATTTTTGGCTCCCCTCACGTCTAGTCAACCTTGATCCTCTCCCTCTCCCTTTCCAATCTCTAGGGTGTATTTTGGAGAAAAATCCACCCCCACACACCATTCTGGCAGTCATTATTTTCCTTACTTTTAGATACCATTGGTTTCAGAAACCAAGCTCGGCATATGACAGTTCGGTTAGAAAGGACTGTACTATGTCTTTTTAGGTCTCTTTCAGGCCTCACACACAAGCTTCCAGTGTAAGCGAAGGGTGTGTTCCTTTCTTTGTGTGTTTTACTGTGTCAGTTTTTCAGTAGTTGGTTGTCTCACTTGGCTAAAAGTATTTATTCTAACAGGGGTATGGAAGTGGTTCTATACCCCTCCCGACTCCTTCCTTCCTTTCTTCCTTCTTTCCCTTTTTTTCCTTCCTTTTCTCTCTTCCTCCTTTCCTTCTTCAATTGCCCTCCCCTCTTCAGATTGTCAGGATCAGATTAGGGGGTAGGAAGACAAAAGCAGATCAGAAAAAAAATCCCAGCTCTCAGGGAACTCACAGCTGAATTCCCTAGCAGTGGGTGAGGGTTCTAAGGGAGTGTGGAATGGTGCTCAGGAAGGAAGGCCAGAGAAAGCCCTCCTGCCACAGGTGGGGATGGGAGATTGCCCACAGGAGGGAGGAGAACCTGAGTCTGTAAGGAATTCTCCATGCAGATTCTATGGGGCAAGATGGGAAAGATACCCCATGCAGAGGAAGCACCTGACTCAAATAGAAGAAGAAAATGAGCTATTTGGGGGACATGCAAACTGGAATTAGTATGTGGCTTGGTCAGAGATGGAGCCCCCAGAAGGTCTTGTAAGGTCTGCAAGGAGTTTCGACTTGAGACCACAGGCATTGGAGCCACCGATGATTTTGTGAAGTGGTGGGATGCCTCGATGAGTGTTAAAACAGAAGAGGGAAAGGAAGAGAGGGAAGTAGGGAGACAAAATAATGCAGAATTGCCATAGTCCAGATAAAAAATTACAAGGGCCTCATCTAAGACACTGGGCAAAGGATGAAAATGAGGAAATGAAGCTGAGGTGCATTTGGGGGTCCACAGGGCAGGACTTAACAGAGGGTTAGATGTGGGGGTGGAGAGAGTTAGGAGGAGTCTCTGAGTGGAGCCGGTTTTCTACCTTGTGACCCGGCACTTACATTGATCTAGGCAGCACAGGAGGTGGGAGAGGTCTGGGGGAAGGCGAGGTGATAAATTCTTGGCACTAAGTCAGACTACATTGTGAAGCTAACAAACCGTCTTGCCGGTGGAAGCTGCTGGTATCAAGAAGAACCAGGACAAATAGTTAAATCAACAAATATTCTGATGGGTCGGTGGGGAGGACATGAGGCTGGAAAGGCCCACAGCCAAAAGTGCCTTCGTAGACTCTAAGTCAGCTGGGGAGCAAAGAATGAGAAGGAATTTAGCCTTTACCAACGCAAGGAGATTTTCTGGGAAAGTGACAATAATTTAGTTACAAAAAATGCTTTGAATACTGCTAAACCCTTCTGATGCTGCTATGTAAAACTCTAACAGAAAACCACGGAAAATGACCCATCAAGAGCTGAATAGAATAAAAAATTATAAAAATACATCCGTAGCTAGTACTTTGCACCTGGATGAAAGTATTGACTGCAGGGGTTAGAGTTAAAATAATAAGGATAAAATTTACTAATATATTCCTAAAACGTTTCTGGAGGACTAGGAAACTTGACGCCTACTTTCACTAAATGAAAGATACTGTGCATACGGATGCCTCCTTTTTCTCTGGCAGTTTCAATCGCTGGCAAACAGCTCAGCCACATTGTCTCTAAACTTTATTTCAGTGGTGAAGAGAGCTCCTCGCCTACAAAGTACTTTGTGATTTTTGAAGCTACAGAAACATCACTAGCACTGTGGCATGGTCACTAGCCGAGGACCTGCCAGCTATCCTTAAGAAGCTGGGAAGAGGGCACCTGGGTGGCTCAGTTGTTAAGCATCTGCCTTCGGCTCAGGTCATGATCCCAGGATCCTGGGATCGAGTCCCGCATTGGGCTCCCTGCTCAGCAAGGAATCTGCTTCTTCTTCTGCCCCTGCTGCTCCCCCTGCTTGTGCTTGCTCTCTTCTCTCTCTCTGACAAATAAATAAATAAAATCTTAAAAAAAAATAGCTGGGAAGAATTTTGGATTTTAGCACCTTTAGGGCTACATTCAGGCCAGAGCGATTTTCTGACTAATTTGGCATCTCTCCCGGGGACTGGTTACCAAGTTGCCCTGGGTTCATGCTGAACTAGCAGTTCGTTCACTAGTGCTTATCTGCATGTGTGGCATTCCTGTTCAGAGGTTGTTTTCTGAGCTGGTTAGTTTAGCCAGATTACAAATTGACTCTGTTGTGAACAGAAACCTACTTACAATGCAGATCTCCCAGGCCACGTTTCTGCTTAAATTCCCAGATTATCCAATATATATGTATTTTTCTGTGCTTACCAAAGAAAAAGTCACGGCTACAAAGTATTTTCCTTTTTAGGTTTCACCTTGTAAAGTGACAATGTAGACTGCTTTGAAATCTTTGGAAAGTTTTAAGTTTCCTTCTAGAAATTCATCACTGGAAGCACTAATTTTAATCCATCTAGGAATACAAAAAAATAAGAGGTACTAAAAATTCATTTACATACCCAAGGAAAGCAGATTTATTTGAATTATTATTCTGAGTCTTGTTAAGTTAGGCAGAATTTCTCAAGTTTATGTTCACAAAATTTTTTTTTTTTTAGTTAACAGACCTCCTTTTACATTAAACATTAATATGAATTAAATATTACTTCGTCGTGGAGACCCTATGATTTTTTTTTTTGGAAAACATAGATGCAAGGTTTCTTTCTTAGACTACGTTATTAATTTTGTGTCATCACAGAAGGTAGCCCAGTTTTATTTTGAGATTGGTTTATTTTCCCTGGACATTTGGGATGAATAGCTCAGCATAACAAATTATTCTATATGCTCTAGTTTCAAGCGTTTAAAGTGGAATCCAAGTTTTAGCATCAGGAACCAATTAAATGATAGTTAGATCTGACTGAAAAATTAATGGTCCAGAACAGAAACTGTGTAGTATTTTTTTTTTTAGTTTTTTTTCCCCAGTATTTCTGTTTTAAATAAAAATCTGGATGGTTCCCAGTAAAATACAAAGCGTCATTTTTTAAAAAAACCAATTGAATATAAATGGAGCCACATTTGGGCTTAAAAATCACTTAATGATGATTACATTCTTAGTCTGCTATTAAATACAAGGTGTTTATCAGCCTTCATGGGCTGTTAAAGACTTTGGCTACAGAACACAAAGCATGAGGGGCAATGAGGGATTGTAATGCTACTGTGGCTCTTTATGGTGAGTATGATTTGCTCTTAAAAAATGATCATTCTGTACTTCTGTCATCTAGTGTGATTGCGGTAGCATTTGATTTTTGCCATCGAAATCAGTCAGACTCATGTTAATATTTTGTACTGATGATAAATAAATCAGGAGAGAAAAGTGTCTTGACAGAACATGGCGGCCCTGGATTAGGTGCTAGAGGAAGGGTTCCGGCTTGAACATTTGGCTGTGGCTTCAAGCACCCTACATGGAAAGCCGGAATAGTACCTTTAATCTGGCTCTGATTCAAACCAATCAGTAATCACTTAGCCCGCTCTACTTATCCTGTCAGTCTTTTTGCCAAAAAAGATTTCATGGGTAGCAGTATCAGAAGCATTTTTGTAATTAAATTATTGTCGCTTTACTGGAAAATCTCCTTACATTTGCACAGGCTGAATTTGTTCTCATTCCCCTCACCCCCTACTTGACTTGTAGTCTCCGAAGGCACTTTTGGCTGTGTGTCTTTCCAGCCTACTGGCCTCCTTACCGCAATACTCATTTTGGTTGGGTTACTCTAGCCATCATTTTCCAGAGACAGTCAAAATCCTTCAAGGATGACAGAAGTCATTTGATCATGGGAAACAAGAAACAAAAAGAGCAACAATAATTTCTTTAGGACCTTTCTGTGGGTTTTTAAGGGAAGAGATTCTTTGATAAGAATACAGTCTGGGTTTCCCATTTGAGATAGGTCATTTTAACATTTTTCCTAAGGGAATTAATTCAAGGAGCATGCTCACCATATGAAAAGCACCCTTTCCCAGACTGCTGCTCCCTTCTCTGAGTTCTGATGTGCCTCATCACTTCTCACAGGTAGTGTCAGAATTATGTGCTTACATATCTGTCCCTTCCACAACATGTTAACTTCTCTGGGACCTGTTGCATTAGTGGTATCTGTCCCAGTGAGGATCGCCCGGCCCATAGCAGGTGCTCCTTTTGTTTTTGTTTTTTTTTAAGATTTTTTTAAAATTTATTTTTATTTATTTATGTCAGAGAGAGGGAGAGAACGCGTGAGAGAGAGATAGTATGAGCAGTGGGAGGGGCAGAGGGAGAAGCAGACTCCTTGCTGAGCAAGGAGCCCAGTGCGGGACTCGATCCAGGACCCTGGGATCATGACCCGAGCCGAAGGCAGATGCTTAACTGACTGAGACACCCAGGCGCCCAGCAGGTGCTCGTTTGTATGCATGTTCATAAATGGATGAAAATACTCATTCTGGTTCTTGACTCCCGTGCTTACAGATTCATTCCTCCCCCTTCCTCAGCTCTGCTCCATGCCTCAGAGAAGCTGATCCCAGCAGGCTGCATTTCTCAGGCTCCCCCGCAATTATCTTCCCTCTGGGTTTGGGCAATAGGAGGCAGCTGGGGGAGACCGAAGGGCAGGAGAAAGGGAGCAACCAGAGTATTTCTCTGCTCTGTCTGCATTGGGTGGCTCCATGACCTTTGTGACTCCAGTCTCTCCTGGACAGGCTGCAGTGATTCCAGCTTCTTTTGGGCAACACGATACTCTGGATTCTGATAATATTGCCGCCATCTTTTGTTTCCCCAGCATAAGGAGTGGCTTCCTGCTTTTCCTAATTTCTGGGTTGCTTCTCTTTCTCCGGTTTGTTTTCTTGGCAATTTCATTGTAACCCATTCCTTGTCTTACATTCCCTCTGTTTTCAATATTTATGATGTGTCCAAGTACTCATGCGATGCACAGTTGAAATTATACTTCCTCAAAGCTGCTTAATAAAGAAGGGATTGCCATGTGTTCTAGAGGTATATGGTTGCCTGGCATCTCTGCTCACATTGCAGTCTCCAAGATGGGCCTTCACTGAAGGGGGTCAGAGGTTCGCTTGGGGATCTGCTTGCCCCCACTTTCTGAAAATGCCCCATCCTTACATGTTGCTATGCTATCCTTGCTTTTGTCCTTCTTGGCATTCTTTCGGCACTTTATGGCATAACCTTCCTCCGTGGTGTGAAGAGGTATCCCCATTCTACCTTAGGAATTATGCAGAGTAGGAACAGAACTATGGTTCCCAGATAGACTGATGGCAGCTCTAATATACAGGGAAAAGACAGGGATTCTGACCTGTCTGCAGAAAAAAAGACCTGCTTCTGAAGGTGGGAAAGGTCTGGATCTGTTTTAATTGTGTGTCTTTAAATTTTTACCATATTCTAGTTGTGTAGCTACTGGAATAAGCAAACTGAGTGGCCAAATTCTCTTAGACAGCACTGTCAGATTCTGGTATTTTAAAATTCCTCGTACATTTTCACAATGAGCTGAAGATCAGTTCAAACTTCCGCAGGTTCTTTTTCTCCCTTCTCTCATCTCTATTGCCCTTCTTTCATACTTCACGAGGGATGGGAAGGAACAGGAATCTGGCTGATATCAAATTATGGATATTGGTTTAAGTTCTTAACAAGCTTGCATTTCACATGCACAGCTAACCCACAAAATCCACTGGAGTTTCCAATGGGTTAGTTTCAAATCTACAAGAATGAAGGATTTCAGCAAGGATCTCTGACCTTATTTTCTCCTATAGGTTTGGCCATGCGGTCAGGTAATGGTCAAATGGTCAGCTGTCTAGTACTGGGAAAGGAACCCTCCAATGTCTCAGCATGCACAAATTAATAAAACATAAAACCTCAGTAGCAGGTTTGATTTTTTACCATACAATATCCTGTTTAATCAGGACAGTAAAATGTTTTGGCGGGGGGTGGGTGGGAATACCGGTATCTGCGTGAGTTTAATTGGACTACATAAGAGAAAAATGTACCTAACTGAACTAAATACTTATTTCTACCAGAATTCCAGAACTGAGAGATAGAAAGGATGTTAAAAATCTTCTGAGCCAATGTTTTTATCCTGCACAGGAGAAAAGTCAGGCTCAGACAGGTGAAGAATACCTGGCTGGTAATAGCAGGGAGATTAAAATCTGGAATGGTTTTTGTCTTGTTACCTTTCAACAAAACTTATTATCTGTCATTTTACACATCTTAGCTCTCAAACGTCACTTTCTTTCTTGTCTCTTGACCTTAAACCAATTAGATCTGGCCCAGGTACATTATGGAAGGCAGTCAAAAGCCCATGGTGCTCGTAGCTTTTGACTCTAGAGCCCGGGTGTACTTGAAGGAGGGAAAGAGGGAAGAAGTGCACGGGCAACGTGGAGCCGCTGTGAGTTCCTGCTGTTGGCCAGACATGAGGAGACTACTTTATATACACTTTAGGTGGTGCTGAGTGGTATGTACGATCGATGAAGGTGGAACGCACAAGAGATGGAAGACACCGGACCACAAGTAAACCAAGAAGGATTGCTCTGAAGGAATATGGCTGCATGTAGTAGGAATAATTAAAGCCAGCAATGATCCCATGTGTTGTGCCTCGTCTTGCCAAACAGTAATTAAGTTGCTAAGGAAGTAGGATAACTCTTGGGTGGTTAAAGCACTCTGTTCTTCACACCTTCTCCAGGACTTATTTATAACAATGGTTTATAATTATTCATATTGAAATAGTTTTCCTTCTCCTTAGTGAAAGGTGGTTTCTTATATAACCTTTCCTTTATAAAGAAACAAACAAATATTTGAGATACAAGCTACCGCCATTGTTTTGGAGTAGGGTTTTTTTTTTTTCACACTAAAAAAAAATAAATCTAGACTATTACCTCACTGTATACTGTGAGCTCTTCACTGAAAATATGTGTTATGTTGTAATGAGTTTCAATATCTACTGGCCTTACTTGGATTTTGGAGGGTGAGTTGGCTGTGCAAGAGTCAGCACATCTTTATCCTTCTCTTGAGACATTAATTACTCATTAAATTTTCTTTTTATCCTTTTTGCAATGTTCCAAAAGTTCCAAAGATAAAGATTTTTGAAAAATGAAAAACTGGTGGAAATGCTCGAAAGTGTTTTTTTAAAACTTCAAACTACAGATAGCCAAATGAGAAAGATATAATGCAAACTTTTTTGTCTTTATTTCAACTGGTTATAACTAGATCAGATTGAAATTGGGTATTCCAAGTTTCATCCTGAAGCAAATTTCTGTAGTTGAGCTCTAAGCCCCTGAAAAACGGGGTTTATGATGAAAATGTTGAAAGACTCTCAACTTTAGGACAATGTACAACTATAATTTTACAGGCATTAGGCACCTAAAATAACTTTGTATGAAGATTACGCTGGGATTTGTCCCCCATTTTGTAGAAAATGTTTAATGTTGAACTATATTTTATGCACACAAAAGGACTTATTTCATAAGACAAGGAGCTCAAAGATTTTCATTCCAATATTCAACAACACTATTTCTAAAGGACCCTCTCCTTCTACTCATAATTGAGTGATTGCAAGTGGTATTTAAAAGAAAATATGCTATTAAACTTATATGTAAAGATGATATGTGTTGGAGCAATTTAAAATCTTCTAGTGGATTGTATTCTAGCCATGTATTTAGCAAGTCATGAAACTGAATTGATGGATCATAATAACGTCTTAATATTCTGTTCTATCACAGCAAAAGAAATGAGTTTTTATTTTTGTTTGTGGAGATCAATAGCTGAAGTACTCACATTTGAGGGCACAGTGTAATAATAAAAAAACTTTTATCTAATGGAAAATCCCTACTACCAGACCATCCTTGCCTGTCTTCTTTGCCTATTTATTTCCTTTCTCCTTAGATGTAGATAAACCCAAGTCCTATTCCCAATATTCCTTTCTTTCTCTCTACCCTCTCCTAAATTTTTATTTCATCTCCAATTACAGACCTCTTTCTTCTCGCTCTAATCTTTATTGGGATGGACTGGGAACATTTTAGAATTCACCTTGTCTGAAACCTAACCCATCACCTCTCTCCAGCAGCTTCTCCCTCAAGTTCAATGTATATTTCAATGACACCACCACTCCCAGTCACCCAAAATGAAACCCCACCATCTTCCCCGAGAGCCTCCTTTTATTCTTGCCTGTCCCATAATACCCCACTTTTGCCAATTAAGTCAGTTCTCACATCTATATATCCACAATAAATTCATACTGTTTTTTTTCTTTCACTGCCTGTATCCTAGTTTAGAAATTCACTGCTTCTTATCTAGACTATTATAATGGCCTCTTCAACTCCAGTCTTCCCTCCTACTTCGCTGACAGCCGAATCTGATGCTCATCTCATCAATCTTGAGGATTGCCAATTTCTTGTTGAATTAGGTGCCAACCATGAAGTCTATTATCATGGGCCAGGTCATAAAAATTGCCCCAACTTATTCTGGGTTTACCTTTACATTTTCCAGCTAAAATGGAATATTTCTCATGTCTGTGCTTTCCTGCTCTCATGCTTTGGTTCATGTTCTGTCCTCAGTGTGAAGCAACCTCCCTCCAACTTACCAAATTCCATGCCAGATGCTGCTTCCTTCATGGAAGTCTTTCCAACTTCTTCCAACAGAATGGAAGAGAATCAGCATTTCTTGGCTCCCTATTGGCCTGCATTTCATATTTCATGTGGTATTAAAGTTATTCCTAAACTAATTTTGGTCTTTTTACTAGCTTTTGTATGTTTTGGAAAGCCCACTCAGGTTTGTCTGCTACATAAGTAATATTTACATAAACATATAAGAAATATATAAAATATATATATAATATATATGTAAAATAGTCTTCTAAGTTAACTCTGAAACAGAAGGTTCTCTGAAAGTCTTTATGAGTGAACTTTCTAGCCCAAGGTACTAGAGTTCTTTCTCCATAGATTTTGTTCTGAGCCGGTGGTCTTTTCCCTTCTATTTCTCTCTGCACAGAAAAGGCCACAGGCTCAGGATTGTATGAGGCTTATCCTGGGTTGATCCTTATTATTAAGATTCCAATATACATGAATTTGCTTACTTGCTAATACTTTTTGGTAACCCCTAATCAATTCTTGTGGCACTTCTATGGTCATTCATGGACTTGTAGAGAGTGATTTGCCTTACATGCATGTTCCCAGTTGAGTTTGAACGAAGCGACACTGCTTTCTTGTTTTCAGTTCTCATACCATAAACAAATATCCTTTTGACAGTCTATTTAATGCCACATTTTTGTACTTTTTATTGGTGATTTCACTGTTTAAAATGACCCTTAGGCATAGTGCTGAAGGGCTGTGCAGTATTCCTAAGTGAATCAAGGCTGTGATCTGCCTTACAGAGAAAATACGTTAGATAAGCTTCCCTCAGGTACGAGGTATAGTGCCGTTGGTCATGAGTTCAATGTTAATAAATAAAAAAATATGTATTAAGTAAAATGTGTTTAAACAGAAATGCACACAAAGCAAGGTTATGTGTTAATCAATTGACAAAAATGTTGTGGCCAGAGGCTCCCAGGGACCTAAACTTATATTTCCTCTAGGAGCAGTGATTCAGTGTTTGCTAATTCACTGTTCGCAGCAACTTTCTAGAGTATAACTATTGTGAACAAAGAGAATGGACTTGTATATTGATGTAGTTATGTCATAAGTCAACAATAACACTATTTAAGTTAGTTTAATGCTGTTGATTTGATTAATCAGATTCTAAGTAGCCCTTTTCTCCATATTTCCCTTTAATCTCTGACCTTTGGGGTTTTCTGACCCTTTTCCTAACATCTCTCAGTTCACATTAGAACCATCTCTCCTAGCACCTTGGTAAATGAGAAAGAGAGGTTCTTTCTTTCTGAAAGTCAGACTTTGATGAACAACAAAGAGGTTCTTTCTGTGGCACCTCAGATTCGTCTTGAGTAAAATTCCCATGGTCTACCTACTCAAAGACTCTTCTAGCGTTCATCTCTCATTTTCTTGTACATGGAGGCCCTTGTCATCTCTATAGTCCTCCCTCTTCCTCCTTTCTGTCTTTTAAATCTACTGCTTCACTTATCCATATCCTCTTCACAAATCATCCTATCTCTTATCCCTAATTTCTCATGTTTTCTTAACATTTATTTATTTCTAAGTTTTTTTTTTTCCTTTTCCTCACTCAGTCCCTCCCTCAAAACTATCACACATCTGGGACTTTAACTCACACAGGTCATGTGTCAACCACAATTCATATTTCCTGGTCTCATTATCATGTATATGGGCATATTGTAAAATATGCATCTATAGTCCATAAAATTTGCTTTGTGATTTACAGAATAAAGGTTAAGTAAAATTTCCACATTGGGGGAATTGCTCTATTCTAGACGACCTCTGCATTTTATGTGTGGTGAGAGGCAGGTTTCCAAGGTGTCTGTTACACCTTCATCAAAGGGGCAGGATCGATCTTAAAAGTTATTAAAAGTTGCATGGTCAGAGCCTTCTCCAAACTTCCAAACCAGCTCATAAAAATGAGAGTCCTTGTATTTATTACTTTGCTCTGAACACTAATACACCATTTCATGTTCTATGAGGAAATATTTGGCTGATCATAATGCTTTGGTTCTATATGAAAAAAAAGTGTTTTGAAGAAACAAATTCTTATTTAGCTTTCTTTCTTTCTTTTTTTTCCTTCTCACCTGGAGCATTGTAGTTCACTGTTTCACATTCTGCATGCCACAGGAGGAACGGAGTCACCGCAGAGAAGGATGGAAATGGGAAGGGCTTGGAATGGACAAAAGCTGTGGACCGAGACTTCTAAACCTTTCCCTACAAACTTCCACTCTGCTAACTATAAGCAGAGAAATAATTGAGCTGCTACCACGACCACTACCAGTACTGCTACCATTACCAGTCCCACTACTAGTACCACTACCATTACTAGTATTGCTACCACTACCAGTACTACTAACCATTATTAGTATTACTACCCCTACCTCTACTAGTACCACTACCACTACCACTAGTCCCACTGTAATGACAAGAGCCCCCTGTTTACCATATCAGTTACAGTCGTTTTATAGACAAACTCTCACTTAATCATCATAAAACATCATCTGTTGAATGTTCTTATTGTTGTTTTATAGAAATGAAGAAACCGAAACACAGAGAAGTTTGGTACCTAGAGAAAGCCACACCTGGTCAGTAGCAGGACCAGGATTTAAAACTTAGGTCTGTTGAACTCCACACACTAGGCTCTTAACTGTTACATATATCCACCTCCCATGGGATGTGGAATAAGGTTGTATGTTGAACATCTCCTGCTGCTTTTCCAGCCCTCTGAAGCTTCAATGAGGCCATGAAGCTCAAGTCCAAACAAAGGCCATCCATAGTGTGAGGAGATGTCATCAGCTCCAGTGGGAGAGAAGTTTTCTTTTTTTTTTTTCTATTAGTTTATATTTAAATTCAAGTTAGTGAACCAATGGTGTAGTAATGGTTTCAGGAGTAGAATTCAGTGATTCATCATTTACATATAACACCTAGTGCTCATCCCAACAAGTGCCCTCTTTAATGTCCATCACCCATGTAGCCCCCCTCTCCCCCCAAACCCCCCCACGCCTCGCCTCCAGCCACCCTCAGTGTGTTCTCTGAGAGACATTTTCTTACTGCTCTTCCACTCTGCTTCTGGGTCTCTGCTTCTCATCTCCAACTTCCTCCATTTCTTCTTGTTTCCATCCTTCCTAGACACTTGTCTCATTTTAGCTTTGAGTTAAGCAAATAGTTGAGCGAGTGTGGGTTAAGCTAATTGTTGAGCAGATGGACCTGCAGTATTTTATAGTGGGTCTTTGCCTGAGAGGACAGCTTTCCTACTCCTCTCTCAGGGCTTAGGCTTTGGCTTCATGTGAGAGAAGGCTCGGAGTGCAGGCAGGCTTTCATGCTTATGCTTCACCAAGGAGGGCTCTCTCAGATTTCCTGTTCCGTCCCAATCTCTCTTGTGAGCAACAAGTTGAGGCTCATGGAAAAGTTCGAGAGAATGAACTTGTACCTCTTTGGGTCTGGAGCTTCCAAGAAGGCTAAATTGTCAATTTTTAATTGTGCACTATTGACCTTTAAGAATCTGTAAAATTTTAGTTTTCTTCTTATCCACTTTTATGATGGCAGATTCTTTCTTTCTCTTACACTCTGCCAAACAAAGATGAAACCGTTCATGCATCCCATTTCTCTTCAGAGGGGGCTTATCATTCTTTCAAATTTAGTTTATCTGATTGTCTCGTCACTTAGTGACTTTAACTCTCTGCTGGGTTCAGGAAGAGTTATGATTTTGTGAGTTATCTGCTTTATTTTCTTGTTGTTAGAGAAGGGGTGATCTCTTTTGGATTTTTCAGTCCTGGGGGAATAGAACTTCATGTCACATGATTTTTAAGAGTTGAGTGCAGACTAGGGGTTAGCTTTCTTAGCAAACATAAAGTACAAATCTAAAAAATAGAGATTCCTAAAACTGCTCTTTTAATATTGGTTAGTATTGTGAGCTTGGAATTAATACCTAGTTCTATGAGCAATGGAATGTAAAGCATATCCTTACTGTAATAAACCAGTTCTGTTGTAATGTTTTCCTTTAAATCAAAGACCATATCTAGAACCTATGGTAATTTTTTTTTCAAGTCAAAGAAAATGGAACCTATTAATGTTAGGGAGGGCTTGATATATTGTCATTGACATTTATTTAACACTTCCATTTTAGTGGGATAGGAAATTCTTGCAACCGGAGCAATATTTACTGCTGAAGTGATATCTAGTGATGAACTGTGATGCTTATATGAGAGCAGGGGTTTCTCCCAAAAGCTTGCATTTTGTTCCCTGCTTCCCTCTGTGTACGAGAACATTGTTCATTGTGGTAAGCTGAAAAATGGCCCCCGAAGGATCCTCATGCTCGAAGCCCTAGAACCTGTAAATGTTACTTTTTTAGAAAATAGTTTTTGCAGATGTGATTAGTTAAGTATTTTGAGATGAGGAGATTATCTGGGATTTTCTGAGTGGACCCTGAAATGTCCTTCTGAGAGAGCTGGAGGGGGATTAGACACTTGGAAGGGAAGGTGACATGAAGGCTGCAGTCGATGCAGCCCTCCGCAGGAATGCGGAGCTTCTAGAAGTCGCAAGAAGCAAGGAGCAGATTCTCCCCTGGAGCCTCCAGAGGGAGTGTGGCCCTGCTGACACCTTGACTTTGGCCCAGTGAAAGTAATGTCAGACTTTGGGTTTCCAGAACTGTAAGAGAATAAATTTCTGTCATTTGAAGCCACCAAGCTTGTAATTTCTTACAGCAACCGTAGGAAATGAATGCCTTTATCTTGTTTTGAAAAATTTTAACTTGTTCCCATCTAACTATTTGAAATGTCATTTGAGTAGAAGTCAGTTGTAGGGAGGATGTATTTACTGTGAGTTCACTCAAAATTGCCACTGTTTTTGTAGCTTTAACTTAGTTTAATTTTTTAATAATAAAGCAAAAAGGAAAATTATACTCAGCCTGGGGATGGCATGACACACATTGCAGATTATTCGTATGAGTGATTGGTTGACAGATTTTTGGATGTTTCTTATTAATCCTGTTTTGAATTCATAGTAATGGTAATATACTTATATATTCGGGTCCCCAAACAAGAATGGCTCAAAGGGCTCCACCTATCCATTGTTGATTTTCAAACAATTTGATACTCCTCCTGGGGTGTCTTGAGCTTCACCACAAGGTGCAGAATCGGGCCTTGTTCACATTTTGAGGTGTCTTCCAATCAGTTCACAACATCCTTTCATGGGGATGAAGACAAAAGTATCTGATTTTTCAGAAAGTCTAAAAAATATAAGAGAAAAAATGGAAATATCTAGAAACGTATTGTTTTGCCCAAGAACGTAATGAATTTATTATATTTTTATTCTTCCAGACTTATGTATGTCCCCACCATAATTCTATCTCTTTTACCTTGCTTTATTTATTTATTTGGTGCATAGTACTTATCATCTTCTACCACACTCTATACACTAATTTACAGTGTATCTATTGTTTATCTGTCTCTTCCAATTAGAATATAAGATCCGAGAGGGCAAGGTCTTTCTTTGTTTAATGATGTATTCCAAGTACCTAAACCAGTGTCTGGGACATATTGGGCACTCAATAAATATTGGCATGGTGAAGGAAGAAATGATTATGCAGAACCTAGAGAGGTCATTGCTAGGTTCATCCCAGATAGGTATTAGTTGTGATAAATGCTAAGCTGTTTTAAGAAATTTAGAGAGAATAGGGGATGCCTGGGTGGCTGAATCGCTTAAGTATCTGCTTTCGGCTGGGTCATGGCCTTGGGGTCCTGGGATCGAGCCCTGTGTTGGTCTCCCTGCTCAGCGGGGAGCCTGCTTCTCCCTCTCCCTCTGCCCCTCCCTGCTCGTGCTTGCTTTCTCTCTCTCTCTCAAATAAATAAATAAAATCCTTAAAAAAATAATTTTAAAGAGAATGGAAAAATATTTGCTTTAATTATCGGTTTTAGAGTTAAAAATTTTTGCTTGCTCTCAATTTTTCCTGATAAACTAAAACACTTAAAAAACTCAATTGCCTATAGGACCCCTGTGATCTGACCCTTGGCTACTTCTCTGTTACCCCTTCCAACCACTGTTGTCACACCTCACTAGGCTTCAACCACCCCAGCCTTCTTTCTGATCCTTTTTCTCATCTTAGGGTGTTCACTCTTATCCATCCCTTTGCCTTGATTCCAGATGTTCTCTCTCCAGGTTTCTCATGGCTGGCCCTATCATGTCATTTGGCCTCAGGTCAGATATCACTTCTTCAGAGACGACTTCCATGATTCTTTAAGCCAATGGTTCTCGATTGGAGGTGATCTCATCCTTCATGGGACACTGGGCAATGTCTGGATACAATTTTGTCCCAACTGGGGAGGAGGCATTATGTTACTAGCATCTAATGGGTAGAGGCTAAGAGTGCTGCTAAGTCTCCTACAATGTACGTGACAACCCCCCACACAACAAAGACTTATCTGGCCTAAGAGATCAAGAGTGCCAAGATTGGGGAACCTTCAAGGCAGTCTCCCCCAACACTTGTCACCTTTTTGCCAACAATGCTTTACTTCCTCATCACACTTGTTGAGAGTCAAAATTACTTTTTAAAATTTATCTGTTTACTTTTTGTACTATCTCTCTGGCCTACTAGAATGTAGATTCCAGAAAAGCAAGGTCCTTGTCCATCTTATTCATATAATATCCTCCGTGCCTGGAACTGGCAGCTAGTAGACTTCCAGTGATTTATTGACTAGATGAACAAACAAATAATCACAAACTGACCATTCTCCCACCCTCCTCCTACATTATTGGTGGAGCTCAGCTAGTTGTCTGTTTTGACTAAAATTTTGAGATGGTTTCACTTTCCAGCATGAATCCCTTTTCCCTATAATTTTAAATGATTTTCATGTATATCTGTATAAGTCATATTGTATATAGTTAAAAATCACAGAATCTAAAATTAGAATACTTGGATTCAAGCAGGCCTTCCTCACTTGCCAATTCGGTGAGAACCTTCTTGAAGAAGTTACTTTATTAGCTCTCAGAGAAGTCACTTTATCTTTGTGGTTTTGGGTTTCCAAATCAAGGGAGGACAATACAGTACCTCCTCAAAGAGTTGCTTTGGAGACGAAATGGATAATGCTTAGGAAGCAGCTGACGCAGGAGGCACACATATATTTGCTGTTTATTATTATTATCATTATTATTTTTTATGGTCAAACAAAACATATAATTATCATTCCAAATTTTAAGAGTACAGTTTAGTACTATTAAGTACAATCCCACTGTTGCACAGCTATTACAATTATTTTTATCCTCTGGACCTGTATTTTATTTCTTCCAACCCCTTTTTGTGTGTGGCTCCTACTTTAGTCATTGTATTCGAAGACAGATCCTACCGGCATTGGATATCATCAGATTGCTGTGCTTCTTAGATGGATGCACAATACGCTTTATTAATCAGGGCATCTGCAAGCTTAATGGTTCACGTGTGTTTATTGTATTCATAAAGCTTTATGCCATGGATTTAGCTCTCTGTGAGTGCCTTCCCGGTAATAATACAGGAACCTTAGCACACATTTTATTCCTGACTGTGCCTAACAAGCATATCCACTGTAAGTATGTGCGAGATTCTCGCCACCTTCAAATTGAAGGTAACAAGTCACAGAAGATGAATATCTGGTTTTATAATCCTAAATAGAGGCTTAATAGCAAGTCATGAAAGTAAAGATTTGATTATAGAGATTAGAAGAATAGAAATTGGGTTTTATAGCAATTGAGTAACTATTAAGAATACTTCAAACACCTTGAAAGAATCCTTAAAATACCAGGGTTTAAAACAAGATCTAGATATGGGCTGAGGACTTTTTCCAAGGGAAAAAAAAATCCTACTCACTTAATTAAGCAACTTTAAAAAATTGTCAGTACAATTGTTTAAATATAGTCTCCCAGGGTTCTAAAAGAACAGATTACATGGGAAAATTAGTGCTGAGGGCTAAGAAGAAATGGTGTTTTTCAACAGTCATGTTTGGATTACATTCAAAATGCCAATTCTAATCACTCCACAATTTTAGAAAGGTTGATGATCTATTAGTGACCTTTCTTGAAAGCTTTTGAGGTTAGATTTGTTGGAAAACATTATTAAGTGAAATTTTGCAATGCAAATTTTTCACAGCTTTTATTCATGGAAATTTCTCCTGAAGTAATTGAAAGTTTAGGCATGTTGTTACCTGAACTACAGTTTAAAAAACAAGTGTGTGCAGGCTGGCAAGCCATTGTTACACACGCAGGCGTGTTATAACCTCAGAACACGGTGTGGCACATGGCAGAAAAAAAAAGCCTCATTACGTAGAAACATGTGCTTCCAATGGGGAAGTGAATAGTCTGGTTGGAAAGTATGGAAATCCAGTGGACACTTTGCCCAGTGATCCACAGAGCACTAGTGGCCAATCATGCCTGGAACCTGGGTCATCTGAGCCCAAGCCAGTGATATTTCCCGCAGGCTTCTCATCAAATACCAGGACCCTGGGAACCCAGGCTTTTGGAAGTTGCTATTGGTTCTTCTCTTCCAGCCTTCAGCTGACTGGCTTTAGCCTACAAAGGCTTCAGGGCAACCCCCAATATTGTGATGGGGCACACTCAGGAGAAAGTACTCTCATCCACCTGCTTGAGCCTTCTTGGGAAGCACTTCCTCAGTTCAGCTGCCTTGATCTGTGAGAGAATTTCATGAGCTGAAAATCTGTCCTTGTTTCCATTTACCAAGTTGCTATTCGATTGTTGTATAATCTAACCATTCCAAATTGCCCTCAACTGAAATTTGGCACATGTGTCGACAATCCCAGATGAAATTTTTTAGTTGAAAATGGTTGGTGATTTTTGATTTTGATTTACGTGTAAAAACAACTGTGCACAATTCTCACGATTCAGATCTTTGGCATGATTCATCAGATGATGCTGTCAGTTACGGCCACATGGTATAGCACTGCTTTCTGAAGGCCAATAAATGTCATGGGTTGAAGGTGGCTTAGGGTCTGGAAGAAATCTTCCTAAATGCAGTGTGGTTTATATTTTGGCTCAGCATTTCATAGGCAGATCTGAGACTCCAGTGGTATACAGTTATGTGATTGGAAAATGAAGGCTAGTTTGTTGTCAAAATAGAGGAGAATGAAATGATTTAAGAATGTGAAGTAGTGGGGTTCCTGGGTGGCTCAGTCAGTTGAGTGTCTGAGTCTTGATTTTGGCTCAGGTTATGATTTCAGGGTTGTGAGATGGAGTCCAGAGTCAGGCTCCGTGCTCAGCAAAGACTGCTTGAGAGTCTCTCTCCCTCTGCCCTTCCCCCCTCTCACACACATGCTCTCTCTCTCTCTAAATAAATAAAATCTTTTTTAAAAAATAAAGAATGTGAAGTAGAGATGGCAAAATAAAAAGTCACATTTTTCAGCATTACTGGCTGAATATTTATTTAAGGGCAGGCCTGGACCCAGGCAGAAATATGAAGTAGGAAAATTTCCTTCGCAGCTCTACTCTCCTTCCCTGTTCCAACATTTTATGTGTCCTTTCCCACTTTTTCCCATCCTCCCTTGTTTGCTGCGTCCCCAGAGATGTCATGTCCAAGTCACTGGCATTAAAGAGCTTCTTATTTTAACTCTTTTTGGAACAAAGGGTTTCAAGAATATGTTCGGTGTATCACAGCACATATTCAACAAGTCTTAGCACCTAAGGAAAAGACAAACCCTGCTTAAGGTTACCACTTTTTGAAAATGAAATCATCATTTCATTTTTTTTCTCGCTTCCAACTCCAATAATAAGAGAAAAAGACAATAATGCAACATAGAAAAGCCTGTGAAATTAACTGCATAGTTGAATTTTGCCCTGAAAATAGTACCATTAGACATCTAAAATGCAACTGTGTGTAGCATTTATAAGCAAAGAAGCCACCAATTAAATAAATTATTTAAGATATTTTAAGCACACTTGTAAACAATAGGTACCTTGTAGTGAAATATAATAGAAACAGACAAAAGAGTTTTTTTGTTTAAATTAATCTGGGACAGAATTTAGAGAGTTTGGGATAATGTCATGGATCTTTTAAGAGTCCAAAAAATGTCAATATGAATTCTATCTTCTCTTTCTTTTCTCGCATGCCTTTGGAGTATGAACTATCTAAATGAAATGCTCATTAGCAGAGAAAAGGTAAGGCAACTGATGTGATTCTCCACCAACAAAACCACCTGCCCTAAATAACTGAAGTTGTTGCTATAGACAGGAAATATAAATGTCCATGCAACAGTTTTCTTGGTGAGGCTGAAAGCTACCTAAAGGGACTTTTTTTCCTTAAAGGTCTGTTAAAAGTTTCTGAAAGATCAGGGGCACCTGGGTGGCTCAGTCAGTTAAGCATCTCACTCTTGATTTTGGCTCAGGTCATGACCTCAGGGTTGTGGGATTGAGACCCACCTTGGACTCTTTGCTGAGCATGGAGCCTGCTTAAAATTCTCTCTTTTCCTCTGCCTCTCCCCCTGCACACACGCACGTTCTCTCTCTCTCAATAAGTAAAATCTTTAAAAAAATTTCTGAAAGATTAGTTAAAAATTAATTATCACTCATGTAAAAGTTCCCATTTAAAAAAAGTCATTCATTTGGATTAGTAAATTTTTTTTTGCTGATTCAATTAATTGATAGCTAGATTTCCACTTACCATGTTATTCTAAAACAAATACTTTTATTTATTTATTTTTTTTTTAAAGATTTTATTTATTTATATGACAGAGAGAGAGACAGCGAGAAAGGGAACACAAGCAGGGGGAGTGGGAGAGGGAGAAGCAGGCTTCCCGCTGAGCAGGGCGCCTGACGCGGGGCTTGATCCCAGGACCCTGGGATCATGACCTGAGCCGAAGGCAGACGCTTAACGACTGAGCCACCCAGGCGCCCCAAACAAATACTTTTAAAACGTCAATTAGATACATCTTTATATTTTAGACTCAATCTACCCTCTCTTTACTAAATAAAGCATAGTTAAAATTCCATCAAGGTGGTAAATGGAGAAGTTTATCTGTAGTCCATCTTATGTACCTATGTCTGCCAGTCTATTTCCTGGTTCCTGTTGCATCATGCCTTTGAGAGACCATATCTTTAGATTTCATTTCATGTCTGCCTTAGTAAGTGTTTCCTGGGACAGTATGTTCTTGAGTTGCCACTTTGTACTGAGACTTTCTTTGGTCACTAAACTGTTTCCTAAAGTTGTTAAAGCCTGCAGATCTTAACTATAAAGCTGGCTGATGCAACTTAATTAAAGTATAGCAAATTGAATTTAGGTGCTAAAGCTGTGTTTGAAATTTATGGGTGTGCTTGTCTTTGTGTTATTTGTTTTTTAAGGATAGTGGGTTACCCCTCCCATGACTGTCTGGCCATTTTTGATGAGTCACAATTACTCCAGACTGGTCCCCCCCAGAATAGAGTCTGGCTCTACTCTGCACGCAGCGGAAAGTGAATGTGGTACTCAATTTGAGATATCATCTTTCAATCAACCCAAGATGTTTCTGGTCTGTGTTTCTGCATAATTCATTGTTTGTGCTCTTAGATAATAAAACTTACTTTAATATTATGTAAGTAAAAGACAATTACGCTTATTTAACAAAATTTGTATAGTCACATATATGGGACATTTGAAGTAGCTGTCATTACACTCCTCCATTGATAATAATAATGGGTGGTTGATTCTTTAAGGAGTTTAAATTAACTTATTTTTCACATATTCGACATAAAGGGGATTCTCTGTTAATTCCATCTAGGGGAATTTATCATCACAAACTAGAGAAATTACATGAGTTTGCAGTGAGTTATATAGTTTAATTTATGCCATGGTATGATGTGGTCATAACCTACATACTCCGTAATCTCCAAGTTTACTGGGTGTGCAAGCCCCAGGCCCAGCAGCCCTGAGTTTTAGCTTCCCTTTGCAGCAGATAAAAGTATTTGGAGTGGTGGTGTCGAGGGGACACCGTAACTGCTGTCCACAAGTAGGGCATGCAGGTGGTTATGGTACTCTCGAGAGATGTGATCTTTGAGATGTAAACCCGGAACTAGACTTTCATGTTGGCTGCTTCTAGACCACTGAAGGAATGATTACAGTAGTGGTTGGGACTCTTCTCAATGGTAGCCAAAAATAATTTCAGCACTGGGAGCAGGTTTTTTTTTGACTAGACGCCAAAATCAGATGGTCAACAGTGCTGCTTACAGTGGCTCATCAAAGGTACCCTGAAGAGGAAGAATGTCCTGATTTTTCAGTACCTTTCCTTTTCATAATTACAAGAATGAGAAGGATTGACCTTGTAGTGATGGCACGTTTAAATGTTTGGAGTGTGAGGACTGTTGTAGGCTCAAGTAGGCATACCATCTAACCTTTTCTCCTAGACCTGAGCAAACTCCAATATGGACCCATTTAAGAGGATATGTAACATTGTTAAGACCTCTTTAAAATGGATCCTTTTTTTTTTTTTTTTAAAGATTTTATTTATTTATTTGTCAGAGAGAGAGCACAAGTAGGGGGGAGCGGCAGGCAGAGGGAGAGGGAGAAGCGGACTCCCAACTGAGCAGGGAACCTGATGCAGGGGCTTGATCTGAGGACCCTGGGATCATGACCTGAGCCGAAAGCAGATGCTTAACCAACTGAGCCACCCAGGTATCTCTTTAAAATGGATCTTTATAATACTTGCCAAGAAATTGTTTCTTTCTGGGATGTTAAGAACGATGATCCAGATTTTCTTAAAGTCTATGAAACTCCTGTGCCCTTTTGACGTTTTTGGAAGATGACTGGGTTTCTTTATGTCTCTCGAATGTTCTTTGGTTTGTAATTGAGACAATCCCCAGAACCTTTGCTGTCTTTCAGGCAGCATTAGATCTTGATTCTTTCTTCTTTTGTGCTATAGGGCAGAAATGCATCCACATAAAGGAATATCTTAAGTAGGGAAAGAAGCTGGTTCTTTCAGTCAGTGATGTATCTTTCTTGATGTTATCTTCTTTCATCTAATGACCAGATCAGGCAGTAGGTTAGGGTGGATTGAAGTGCAGGTTTCTGTTGCTGCTTCTAAGTCTTTTCCATATGGACTGGAGAAACAACTTCAAAGCTCTAGAGCTTGTCTGACATCCATCAAGGCTGCAGAACCAGTTTATAATTTTTACTTTTATTTATTTTTTATTATTTTTTTAATGTTAATTTTAAAAAAAAGATTTATTTATTTGACAGAGAGAGAGAGAGTGGGGGGGGGGTGCAGAGGGAGAGAATCTTCAAGCAGATCCTCACTGAGCGTGGACCCTGGTGTGGGGCTTGATCACAGGACCCATGAGATCATGACCAGAGCTGAAAACAAGGGTTGGGTGCTTAACTGACTTAGCCACCCAGGTCCCCCAGTTTATAATTTTTAAAAATAAACTTTATTTTAGGATAGTTTTGAATTTATACAGAAATTGCAAAGACAGTACAGAAAACTCCCATATAGCCCAGACCCTGTTTGCCTATTATTAATATCTTACATAAATATGGTATATTTGTTCTAATTAATGAACCAGTATTAATACAGATTTGAGCTACACTCCATACATTATTGAGATTTTCTTAGTTTTTATCTAATTGTCATTTTCCCAGGATCCCATCCAGGATACCACGTTATGTTTAGTTATCATGTTTCCTTAGACTCCTCTTGGCTGTGACAATTTTTCAGACTTTTCTTGTTTTTGATGACCGTGACAATTTTGGAGAATACTGAAGTACTGATGAGATATTTTGTAGCAAGTTCCTCAACTGGGATTTGCCTGATGCTTTTCTTATGATTAGAATGGGACTATGGTTTTTGGGATGGTGACTACAGAGGAAAAGTATCATTTTCATCACATGATATCAAAGGTATATATGATCAACATAATTTACCACTGTTATTAACCTTGATCACTTGGTTTAGTAATGTTTATCATCTTTCTTCACTGTGTAGTACTCTTTGGGAGGAAGTCACTATACACAGCTCATCTAGAGGAATTTATCACCACAAACTAAGAGAAAT
Organism: Halichoerus grypus; assembly: GCF_964656455.1. NCBI lineage: Eukaryota > Metazoa > Chordata > Mammalia > Carnivora > Phocidae > Halichoerus > Halichoerus grypus. Next base: position 90,463,740 of record NC_135714.1, read on the forward strand.
TATAAGGGCTTATGGGTGAGTTACATAGCTTAACCCATACCGTGGTAGGATGCAAGAATGGGGAGTTATGCTGTACCACCTTGAGGGCATAGTATCTACATGTTATTTGGAATTCTTCTGTATGGCACTTCGTTAACATTCTCCCTATTTATTTACCTTTTGAATCAATTATTTATGTCAGTACAGACTCATGGATTTTTATTTTCAGCTTTGGGTTATAATCCAGTACTACTTTATTTTATTGTTTAAATTGTTCTAGTTTGGCTATTGGGAGCTCTCTAGCCCTTGCTTTGGCCATATTGGCAGGGGTGGGGGGAGGCTTGGCTTTAGTTCCTACAGAGCGGTATTGTGGTGGGTGTGCAGGGAAACAATGGGAAGGCTTGTGCATACATGGAAAAAGTTGTTAGCAGAAAGAAGCACCAACGTTCCTAACATGAGAATTCTTGACATGCCCATCTGTGAGGTGCTTGGGAATTATATGGTCTGTCTTTTGCAGACAGCAAACTGGAGATAAAAGAGGTTACAACTTGCCCCAGGATTATAGTGGCAAGGCCGGAAAAAGAAGGGCAGAAATATTCAGCACAGCTTTTTGTTAATGGATTCACTCCAATGCCCAGGCCATGCAGGTTCTTTAATTTTCCCCAAACCATACCCTTAAATGAGGCCTTTTTCAGGCAGAGATACTAATCCAGCCCTGAGGTAGAATAATTCCTCCTCAGCACCCTTCTTTGATGTGTAGCTGATATGGAACTGAGTGCCAACATATGTTTGTACAAATATATTGGCAAATGTAAGCAGCCTACTGCTAATTACTACACTTTGAACCTCATGTGAAGCTTGAACGATGCCTCAAGGAATTTGAATCTAAGAAAATTTTATATATATACATATATATATGTTTTTCTTCTAAATATTTGCAAAAATGGGTTAACTTCTTTGTGGTTGAAACTGGAAGACATTCAAGAATTATCTTGTCTTCTCAAATCTTCAGGCGATAATGTTTTTACTTAAGGAATTCAGGTCAAACAGTTGCTGGAAGAGATTGAAGCTTTATGGACACTTTGAAAATGAAAAAGGGTAGCTTAAATTAAAAAAAACAAAGATTGCTGAATATATTAAGAAAGGAAATAAGAACAATATAATTTAAACAGACTGTACAAAAAATAGAGAGTTACATAGACCAGAGATCACCAGTTATAAATCATTTATAGTCAGAAAATAAAGTTACTGGGTTGAAAACATTAAGAACAGGGTCTACTGTGGGAACTTCGGAGTGGCCTGTCCCGCCTTAACGTATTCAAATCCAAATCATTGTGGAGTACTGTGCTCCCTTAGTAGAGTTGAGAAGGCCGGATCACGCCTTTGTACTCAATGTGGTGACCCTTTGATTTAATGTTAGTTAAAAAGATGGTGCAAAGGAAAAAAGAGAGAAAGACAAATCAAGAAACAGACTCTTGGGCGCCTGGGTGGCTCAGTCGTTAAGCGTCTGCCTTCGGCTCAGGTCATGATTGCAGGGTCCTGTGATCGAGCCCCGCATCGGGCTCCCTGCTCCGCGGGAAGCCTGCTTCTCCCTCTCCCACTCCCCCTGCTTGTGTTCCCTCTCTCGCTGTGTCTCTCTCTGTCAAATAAATAAAATCTTTAAAAAAAAAAAAAAGAAACAGACTCTTAACTATAGAGAACAAATTGATGGTTACCAGAGGGGAGGTGGGTGGGTGGGGGATGAGGGATATAGGTGATGGGGATTAAGGAGTGCGGTTGTCATGATGAGCACTGGGTGATGTATGGAAGTGTTGAATCACTATATTGTACACCTGAAACTAATATAACACTGCGTGTTAACTAACAGGAATTAAAATTGAAAAAAGATGGTGCTTTCATCATTTGATTACATATTTCAAACTGAAGCATTATTTTTTAATTCGAATTGTATAAATACATTTCTTACATTAATTTTACTCATTTTGAGGGTTGATTTAATTAGCTATCAAATAGTATTTTAACTTTTAACAGTGGATATATAGAATTATTGTTGATCAGCTTCTAAATGTCTCAAATTCCAAATATAGAAGTATTATAAGAACACTTCCTTTTTAAGAATATGAAATGTTTGTGTTCCATGGAGATATGGAAAAAACTGTCAGAAATGGAACTGGATACCAGAAGGCAGAAAGACTAACTGCAGGGGTGGCTTAATCTCTATTTCTATGATGAACTGGTTTTGCTGGTCAGTTGGTAAGATGGGGAAAATTAGAATGTTTGATCATTGTGCTTAAGTGGAAGGAACTTGTAATGATGCTATTTTATTATTCTTAAACCTAAAAATTTGGAGTAAAATTTTAAAATTTGGTTTAGTTGCAAGGAATATATCTAAATTGAAAGTATAGAGGGGCACCTGGCTGGCTTAGTCAGTGGAGCATGGGACTCATGATCTCAGGGTTGTGGGTTTGAACCCCACGTTGGTGTAGAGATTACTTAAAAATAAATTGAAAATGGGGCTCAGTCGTTAAGCGTCTGCCTTCGGCTCAGGTCATGATCCCGGGGTCCTGGGATCGAGTCCCACATCGGGCTCCCTGCTCGGCGGGAAGCCTGCTTCTCCCTCTCCCACTCCCCCTGCTTGTGTTCCTGCTCTCGCTATCTCTCTCTCTGTCAAATAAATAAAATCTTTAAAAAAATAAATAAATAAATTGAAAATATAGAAAAATATAAGCAAAAAAAACAACAACCCAAAAAAGAAAAACAAAAGCTCCAGTGAATCAACTAAGTAATACACTAAGTAATTTGATAAAAATTGTGGCTTAGTTTCTTAGGAGATCTGTATCAGTGAAAAAAACTGATGGATTTGTAACTCGTATTTAAGTATATTTATAGAGTTGTTTCTAAATTTCCCTAGTGTACTTGAATGTAGATTTTCCTCTTAAATGTCTTAAATAATTTCCTGAACCTTTAGTCACTTTGTTAAATTTCCCTATTTTGGTAGGCAAGGATAGTTAAGTAAATACAATTATATATGTGAATGTACTTGGTAAATTGGACACATGTAAAATATTGTGAATAATACCACCACCACCTTTGAAATCTTTAAATATCCCATTCTCTGACTCCCATCTCTTATTTTTCTAGCTCAATTGCTGTGGTACACCCACTGCAACAATTCTTCAATGTCATCGAGACCTTCAGCCCATCGACCCTACGTGCCCTATCCATCAGTCCCCCTGTCTTCATTTCCTTTCTTGTCCAGCATAATGTCATGGTCCATCATTATTATCACTCCCTTGCTAATGCCGTAAACTTCATTGCCCCTCTTTTCCTCCTTCACATTTGACTGCCAAAAGCTCAACCCTGACTGAACCCAACTGTCCGTCCCCTTCCCTTGAAACTATTAGGGGAAATTTTTTCACACAGTGAAGCTGACTTGTACATTTTTAAATTCTTGATCTCAAACTCCAAACTGGCTCAAACACAACCTACGTTTGTTTTTGTTTTTTGTTTTTTTTTTTTTAAATTTTCCATCCTGTTGTTGGGTCAAAATTTTACACACCGTTGCTCTCACTGGAAAAAATAAGGTGGCTTATTATTTTCGGTAACAGATGTGATCCCCCGCTTCACAGGTTTCACTCACTTAGTAACAGAAGCGAAAGTTGGGGAGATGAGATAGTAGGGTATGGGAAACTTAGATAGAAAATCCAATTAACAGTATCTCAATTTCAGATTTCATTGCTTTGGGCAACATTTGGGTGCTTTGTCTTCCAAATCTCTGCTCTCTGAAGCTCCTCTTCATGATGATTTTGGAATATATGGAATGACTTTCTTGAGTCTGAAGACCTCAGACTCACTTAATAAACTCTAGACATCTGTTGTCTCTGCTGGGGAGGAGAGGTGTCTTATCTTCATTGACCTTTGGCCCTTTGCGCTGGAATCCACCAAAGCATATCTGGTCCCCTGTGGCCTTTTGGAGTTCTTGTGCATGCATCTGTTTGTGAAATCTGCAGTCTCAGCCAACAGTCTGGTTGCACAGATATCACGCTTTGTGGTCTCCTTTTTATGGTGCCAGGTCTCCTCTGGCCAAGCAGCCCCCTCAGCACCTTTCTGTCCACACATATCCCACATAGGTTTCAAGAAACCAGTAGCCATATGTGTGCCATTGTTTCCATGAGCATTGGTCATGGTGCTGAGACAAGTAAGAGCCTTCTGCTAGTGGTTTGTATCTCCTCCAAGCACTGGCTGGAGAAGCAGGCTGTTAGTGCTCATATTCTTGAGTGCTTCTCTATCTATCAGAATGTTCCTATAGCCCACTGTGGAGATCCAATCCTAACAATGGGAGGGAAGAGAAAGACCTTGCCCTACCTTTTCCTCTTCTCCTGTCCACATTTCTTCTGGGCTGGGTTGGGTGGGCTATTCTTCTTTCCGCATGGCGGGGACTTTTCCTGTGCCCTATCTTGATTTTTCTCTACAGATAATAAGCGTGATGGTCAAATCTGCCAGACTGACTTTTGATACATTATTGAGAGTTTCAGGAATTAGAAAACACTTTTCTCTTGACAAAGTCTTCAAAGTATTTCAAAACTTCAGAGTTTTTCAAATTTAGGTTATTGTTAGGGATTCAATGGATCACTGGTTGCTTTCTTTCTATTCCTGTTATGATCATCCTCATCTCCACCCTCCAATGCCTCTTGGCACCTACTCTTTAACTTCCTTATAGTTAGATGCTTCTGAGAAGAGGGAGGGTTATGTCCAGGGAAATGCAGAAGAGAAAAGCACATTAATATGTATCAAAACCTGGTGTCCTAGTGACACTACCAAGTTTACATTTCTACTCTATAAGATGACTATTTGATCTGTTGACTCACTCCTCAGAGCTCCCATTACCCTTCCCCCTCTTTTCTACCTAGCTCTTGGCAGAACACTCCATCTCATCTATCATTGAGAAAAATTATAGTCATCAGACAACTCTCACTGCTAAATGTATAAATAGCCTGCATCTCTATTTTTCTTAGAGAAAAGATGGAAGGAAAGTCAATTCTTCCATCAAAGGCCAATCCCTCTAATTTTGCTTGGAATCCCATTCCTTCTTGTCTTTTTAAATACTTCAGTCCCTCCTGTATCTTTTATATTGTGAATACTTCTCTTTCCACTGGATTATTATCATTATAAAAATATGCTACAATATCCCTCTTCTTAAAGAAAAAAACCACTCCCAAACCAGTAACCCCTATCTCCCCTGACCCTCAGTCCTTTGCTTCATTTCTCTGCCGCCCTTCCTGGCCACATTACTTGAAGAAAGAGTCTACGTATGCTGTCACCCTTTATCACCTTCTATTCAGTTTTTGAACTCCTCAAATCTGGCTTGCATCTCTACCATTTCACTGAAATTGCTCATGTCCAATTTAGTGTTTACGTTTTATTTTCATTTTACTCAATTTCCCAGGAGCATTTAGCACAATTTGCTGTTTCCTTCTTTTGCAAACATTTCTCTATCTTAGCTTCCATGGTATCACACTTTTCTGGCTTTCTTCTTGCCTCATTAGCAACCCAGTCTCATTTTCCTTTACTTGCTTTTCTCTTGACTCAGCCTCTAAATGTTGGAGATCTACAGGGCTGATCCAGCCTTCACTCCTTTTTATCTTTTTCCCCAAGGGGATTTCCCCCAGCTTCATGACTTTAAATACCATATATGCTAGAGGGCACCTGGGTGGCTCAATCGGTTAAGTGCCTTTGGCTCAGGTCATGATCCCAAGGTCCTGGGATCAAGTCCCGCACTGGTCTCCCTGTTCAGCAGGGAGTCAGCTTCTCCCTTTGCCCCCCACATTCGTGCCCTCTGTCTCTCTCTCTTTTACTTTCTCTTACAATAAATAAATAAATAAATAAATAAATAAATAAATAAATAAAATCTTAAGAAAAATAAATACCATATATGCTAGAAGTTTTCACATTTGTATCTTCTCCTCAGACTTCCCATTTGAACTATAGACTCAAATATTCAAACTATCTTCTCGAGATCTCTTTTTGGAGAAATCACAGGCATCTTGAACTTCACATGGCTAACACAATTTTTTATTTCAATTCTATCCTTCCTTTCCCCAATAATCTCTTTAGTCTTCCACATCTCAGTAGCAGTATCATTACCCTCTAGATCCTTAATCTAGAAATCTGGTAGTCTTTCTGGATTCCCCCTAGCAGCAGCTTCTCAGTCTCTTGCAGATTTCCCTTTCTTGGTATATTCTTCTAGCTGTGGTGTTTTGTCTTAGCACCAATTCTTTTCATTTACATGTTTCCTCCTAATCAATTGGATCTGCTCCTATGGCTTCATTGTCATAATGTGCTGATGAATTTCTATATTCCATCTCTAATTCAGGATTTGCTTCTGAAATCAAGGCCCTTATATTTAAATACTTAGTCACTATGTTCATTATGATGTTCCACAGTAAATTGCAAAGTCATCTATCCAGAATGGAATTTGCTACAGTTCTGTCATCTGTTATTCCTTCTTGATCCCTTTCTCAGTGAATGATACTAACAACTAATAAAGTCACAAGCTAGTATCTTAGGTACCATTCGTACGTTGGCTCTTTATCATTCACATTTAATCCATCAGAAGGTCCTATCTCCTAGCTTCTGAAACATATAACAAACTTGCCAACTAATTTTCCCCTCTTTATGAGACCACCTTGGAAAATGTCTTTCTAATTTCTTGCCTGGACTATTGAACCAGTCTCCTCATTTTCATTTTTTTAAAGCTTTTATTTATTTATTTATTTGAGAGAGAGAGAGAATGAGCAGGTCCACTCGTGCTCGAGCAGAGGGGTAAGGGAGAGGGACAAGTGGACTCCGCAGTGAACGGAGCCCCATGTGAGGCTCAGGCTGGATCCCATGACTCTGACATTCATGATCTGAGCCAAAACCAAGAGTCAGATGCTTAACTGACTGAGTCACCTAGGCATCCCTCCTCAATTTCATTTTTGTTCACTTCCATTCCTTTGTTTAAGAAGCCAGGGTGATTGCTAAGAGATCATATAGTGGCATGTAGTGCCATTCTCCTGTTTATAACCATTTATTTTTATATTATACTTCACAAATCCTCATTTTGTTTATTCATTAGTTTATCTGCTTATGATTATAATCTTCCACTGTAATTTACGCTCCATGTGAACAAGACCAAATCTGCTTGTTTTCGTTTCTCAAGCACCTTGCACAGTGATTGTTAATAGTAGACATGATGAAAAACAACAAAGGGACCCATTTATCAACATAGATGTCTGGACACCATGAATTCCAAAGTAAAGAGGTTCAAGTTTTTTACTACAATGACATTTTAGGTAATTTAGATTAAGAAGTTTAAGTAAATAAGCCTATATATGGGACTCCTCTTCTCAGCTATATTTTCAAGGAATTGTGAATCTAGGTACATGAATGAGTGGCTATTCCATATTGCTCTATATGTAGCCTATGTCTTGCTCAAGTAAGTTCAGGATCATAGCCATGTTGTCTGGGAAAATAACATGTTTATAGAATTCTAACCAGATCAGATATAAGTTGTAGATATTCATGAAGTGAGTTTTGTCTTCTGACATACTAGGCTGGGATATGATACTAGAGTTTCTGTAAAACAAAAGAAGAGACATCTTTTACACAAAATAGAGTATGGCCAAGTCACTTGGTAAGAAAACCATTGCATTTATTTATTTATTCACTTGTTTTTTTTTTTAGAACACCAGTTATTAGTAAAATAAGCCAACTCCCCCCCTCCAATAAAAGCCCCCAAACCAACAAATTCATATATTGCAGTACTATTTAAATGTTGATAGGAAAAGTGACAATGTTTTTTGGATTAATATTTCCTGATCTCTCTTACCTGTGAATTGACTCTCAGTCTTATCTTCCCTGGAGAAAGAGCTGCCTGTGTCTTGTTTTTTTTACACATCATCAATTTGAATATGTTTCAAAATAATTGCTGGTGCAAAGGATTGAGATGGGGTGAGTGGGGATCAGGGGTAAGAATAAGACAACGATAGTATAAAAAGAGATTGAAATCTCTTTCAGAGATTTCTACAGATCAACTCCAAAAATACATTTTACCAGGGTGGGAACAGGGTGAGGAAGGGGCTGAAAAATTTCAGGGCATAAAGGTTAAGCCCATCTTCATTCAAATTTCTCATGTAACCAACCAAATGCTTTCTTGGGAATCTCACAATAACATGGCAAGAATACACACGCTCAGGGTTGGTGGAGGGAGTACTTAACTGGTAAAATGTGTGAATTATTTGTATGTAGGCAATTGCAAACACTAAGGAAAACAGTGTTAGTCATTTAACCTCAGAACCTTACATTTGGTGCGCACAGCTGAAGTGAACTTGAAGTTAAGTGACTTACCAAATCTAAGCATTTCATTTTTAGTTTTCATTATCCTTGTGTCATGAATTTGGTGGTTAATTGTGTAGTTAACTCATGATGGACTACAGAGGGATCCTATTCTCTAGATGAAATCCCCTATAAAATGAGTCTCTCTAGCCTATAAAAGGAAATATTGAATGTAACATTAATTTTTTATGAATTGAGTCACATCCTAAATGTAATAAGAGGGCTTTTTATTGAAAGAAAATATATCTGAAAAAAAGAAGAGAGAAAAAAGCAAGAAAAATATTGGATAGCTGAAGAATTCTCTTAGTAGAAAATCAATATCTGCTTCATCAACTTACTCTCTCCATTTGCGTTAGCAAGTGGCAAGTTGCGGTACCATGAATGTAAGACTTAGCCCCAGGAGATCTGGGTTCCAGTTCTTGTCCTGATTGTCACTAGTTGTATGACTTCAAGCAAACCTAACATTGCAGGATAATTTTCCCATCATTGAGGGAGTCCTACTAGAGGATGTCCAAGAATTTCTCCAGCTCTTGAATATTATGTTTTATTTTTCAAATTTGGCTATCCATTGTTTGGGTGGTGTTTTTACAGTTGCTCACCTATGATATATAACCAAGGCAACTGAGTGCAAAATCAATGCTAATCCTCAGGACCGATTTAAAGCTACTTGAAAATTGTGGTGCATTGATTATCATCTTATTAACGTGAACGAGATAATAAAAAGTCCAGAATCTCTTGACAAACCAGAGAGCTTGGCTTCTGCTTTTAGAGAATCTGGTTCTAGGTATGGTATCAATATGCATGACCATAGCATTAGTTTTACTGGTGAGATAAGAAATGGTTTCAAAAGTCATGGAACCCCTTTGATGCAGTTGAAGGGATACTAAATGTATAAAGATGCATCTCAATTTTTGGCCCTATCTTTTAATAGCTGTATGACATTGCTTGAGTCACTTAATTTCTCTGATGTTTAATTTTTTTGCAACTTTACAATGGGAATAATACCTGTTTTGTATGCATTATAAATTAACTGTGGGAGAAGATAATTATGTATATAAGAATTCCCTTTGTGATTTGCAAAATGTAAAACATTTTAAAGATTGTGGTTTAATTTTTGTTCTGGGGCAGAGACAAATCCTTTCCAACTGTTAGTTTCAGGAAATAGGTGATAATATTTTATAAATGTCTGTCTGAGATGGAGACCTTGCTGCACTTGTAGGAACTCACATATGGGGAGCATCGTTTTGACGTCAGAGCAGAGAGCGAAGCCATCCTGCTTATGCAGTATTCACCAGCAGGGTAGGGCTATGTCTGAGAAATACTGTATAGCACTCTACTCTCTTCACAGATGTGATCGACTTGCTGAAACGAGGACTATGGTCGATGTGGCACCATGGACTCTCTGACCTGGGGTTTTCATTTCTTTGGGTCTAGTCTTTTTTTAATCCCGGCTCTGCCTCTTCCTGGCACTGTGACCTTGTGTATGTCACCTTGCCTGAATCTCAGTTTTCCTATGCATCACCTTCCTGTCCCTCAAAAATGGTAGTCATTTTATTTGCTACTCCTAACTCTGCTATTCTCTAAATTCAGAGATTTGCAGGTATATATATCTTTTGAAACAAAGAGTATTAAAAGCTCCATGGTTGATATCATTTCTTTGGCCAGTTCTCTAATTCTATTGGCCGTTATTATTTAGGAGATTCTACCGAGAGTAACAGACCCAAAATATAGTGTCCTAAATAAAATTGAAATTTATTTCTTGGATAGGGAAAGGTCTGTAGGTAAGTAGCTTAATGTTGATCTAGTAAGTCTGTTGCACAAAGTGTTCAGGAACCCAGCTGTTTCTATCTTGTTGCTCCTTTGCAGGAAGGTCTATTATCAAGCTTACTTTGTGGCTCAAGGTAGCCACTTCAGGTCCAGCTCCAGCCCTCATGTGCACATTCCAGTTAGCAGGGAGGAGGAAGGGACAACAAAAAAATTAAAGAGTCTGTATTACGTGCCATTTAAGGAAGGTCCTCAAAAAGGTGTATGGCATTTGTCCATTGGATGAAAATGTAGCTACCTGTCTAGCAACAAGGGAGGCTATGAAATATAATCTTGCCATGTCCATGAAGAAGGGAACAGATACTGGGGAGAATCTAGCTCCTTTGGCATGAGGACAAGTATAGAGGCATTTTAAAGCATTTCCCAGAACATCGAGACAAGTAGCAAAAAGGAAAGGGGGCATATGTGGTAATGTTAGGCTGAGTTTGATGAATGTTCTGAAGATTTGTTGTCATCATCATTGCATATAATTACCAGAGACAGGTTACACCTGATACCGAAGACTACCTTGCATGCCTGAGGTTTTTGTCTGTTGGTTGGTTGGTTGGTTTGGTCTGTTTTTTGGGGGGTTTGTTTTAATCACAAAAAATTTTTAGGAATCCCAATATCATATCAGTTAATCTGAGTTATTGGTTGATTTCTGTTAGTTTTTGGATGTCTTATTCATCAAGTTATATAAAACCTGAGTTTGTATAAAACCCGAGTTTTTGTTCTTAAGCTATTGTTGAGAAGGAAACAGTCTTCTGGAAAAAGAATCAATGTCTTCAGTAGTAAGGTTATTCTGCTTTCTGTAAAGCATATAAATTATCTTTAAAAAACACATTACTTTTATGCTGTAAAAGCTATTTTTTTTTCCATGGGAAAGCCATGTGTTTAAAAAGGATCTAATAACTTGGTTTAGGGTGTCAATCAATAAAGCACATGAATAACCAGTGAAAAGCGGTCACTACGCTACCCAAGGGGAAGTCATCCAAGAATGAAATCAGTGCAACAGCTGAATTGCATCCTTCATCAAACACATGTAAAAGAGATCAGAAAGCCGTCAATTCCCAATGCTGGCATGGGTGGTCTTCCTACCGCATGTGTAATTTCCGATTTAACAAAGGTTAATACACTTTTTAAATTTGAAATGTCAAAATAGTAAATCCTATGTGGGTAAACTAGGTGGCAGTTTTATAATTGATAATGAATATTCAGTTAAAATAGTGAAGTCATTTTAATTACATTTACAGAGTTTTTCTTTTTCTTTTTTTTAAGCCAGTGATATATATTCTGGCTAATAGTTTTTATAAACCAGGAATAAAATATCTAATATCAGACACAATGGTCTTTGAGGTCAGTATGGCCTGGTATGATAGGGAGAAGGTAATGAATTACTGTTAATTAAGCATTCTAATTAGTGTGTGCTTTCTTTTGCTACCTACCTTTTAATCACTTGCTATTTCTGTCCTGCTGTTTATCCCTTGGGGTAACTTATTTTTAGATACGAGTTTGAATATTTAATCTGTTCTTGGTTTTTATTTTGAATTTCCTCTTAAATTTTAGTACACAATATTATTAATATGAAATTTACTTATTCGTGAGATAAAATGTGTTTGTGACTTTGGCTTTCTGTAATCAACTCCCCCTCCCCACCATTTTCTTAAATTAAAAAATTCCTTTACAGGAACAAGTCTTGAAAGGCTGAAAAAGTTAAATTTACTTCTTTTCTTAATCTGCAGTACATTCACTTTGGCAGTTGTGCTCATCAATACTGAAAATTGTCTCTATTGTTTTAAAAAAATAGCCACATGAACCAAATGATTGTCTTCCAGATTTTGGTATTTCCCGACTGTTTTTTGGATCTGTGTTAATTCAGTTTATTTCTGTAATCACATATTGAAAGGCTACTTGGTTCCAGATGCTTTGTCAAGATTGGGAAACACAAAGGTGAGTGAAGCATGGTTCCTTGACCTTGAAAATTTCAGAGTCTAGAGTGGAATTTGAACCTCCTAATTTCAACTACTTTTAAAAACTAAAATAGAGTATCAATCATACTGAGAAATCTAAATTAGGGATTTAAGATAAGAAATGGATGATTCAACCATAATGGAAGCAGTATAGAGATATGCTTTTGTGTTAAAGACCTATCCTTGTACTGAATTTACATGTGAGTTTTTCATCTCTCTATATGACTAACGTTCTGGAAATGGTTTGAAAACAAGAAGATCCCTTTATCCTAAGTGCATTACAAAGACCATTTGTGTATAACTTGGAGCTTGTGAAAATTTGGTTCTGTTTTCTTTACCCAAAGAGCCTTTCTATTTTATAGCATTTTTTCTATAAGAAGAGTGTTAAAATCAGAAGAGGTATTCAAATATCTTGATTTGGACAGTGGTGCATTTTCTTTCAAAGTAGAGTTTCAAAGAAAATGGTCAATGATCAAGGATAGACATTGATCCCATATACCTCAACCTCTATGAATCTACTATCTTTCAAAAATCAGTTTAGTGTTTAATCCCAAAGCATTATTTCCTTAGAAGTTTATAGCATATAAAACACAGAACTTCTGAGAAAAAAAAAAATCCAACCTTAATCATATTACAAAAGTAATTTATCACAAAGTAATAAAGTTGCTTTGGTATAAATCTTTAGTAGACTTTCCATGTAAGTAGGGGATTCTTAATGTTACTTCAGTGCAAAATAAAAAGGAAACAAAGGAAATTTTGTGTCAAAATGAAGAACCTGGGAGGCATGAGGCACAGGAGTGTAAAATCCTCCTCCACAGGCCTAATGATTTTTTTTTTTTTTAATGTTTCTTTTCTTCCCTAGTCAGCCGTGCATCTTATTTCTTTCTTTATCCCACTCCTTCTTCTTCTTTGCTTCCCTTTCAGTTCCTTGCTCCCTTTTCTTCACCTTTTTGAAAATGTCATGTTGTACCTCACCTTTTCCTGGTGGGACTCCTCTGATCTCTGACAATTCTTCTGTTAGGAAAGAGACCAGTAATTGCTTATAGATATAACAGAGGACAGCACGTGAATGGGCTATTTTCTTAGTGGTTTGCAGGAAGGCAAGCAGATGGCTTCCATCTTGGTGGAAATCTGCAGTGATGAAGTGGATGGGCTTCTACAGATGGAGTGCTACCATTTACTCTGCATGGGCTCTGAGGTCCTTTGCTTCCCTAACAAATGTCTCCTCCTTAACAGATGCTCCCAGAAAACCAGTTTCTAGTTTTTTGTGGTTAAGTAACTCTTAGGAAACCCATGTTTCTCTCCCTGAGGAAAGGACTGGAGGTTCTGATTCTGGCTCTGAGTTCCAGTATATTGTTCTCTGACTTATGTGGGTCTAGCTAGGACTTTAATTCTTACTTTAGTTCATTTCTTGCACAGATTTCTCCGGCAGTCTAGGCATGTCCTGTGTGGTCCTTGTCGGTCTGGAAGCCCCTGGCTCCACAGGCTTGGGCCAGTTTGCCCCAAGGGCCTTGGCTGGTTTCCTTACAACTACACTCCAGCTCTGGAACTCTTGATCTTGATCATATTTGTATTCCTTTGTAATGCTGCTCTCTATATTATTTAGACTTTGCCCTGCAAGTCTCCCAGTCACATAAATCAGCTAATACATCAATGGCCACTCCTCATTTGCTCCCGATCTTTCAAAAACATGTGGATATCCTCATTTACTGTTTTTTTTTTCCCCTCTTACTCTCTCATTTCTGTATCTTTTTATAAAAATATTTTTAGTCTTTAATAATGTATGTCTTTGGGCAGGACTGGGGAAGGACACTGTGCCTGGGGGCAGGGGCATGTCCTCCTGGCCCTGGGGTTGGTAGCTGAGCTCCAGGTACCAGGCTCTGCACGGTTCAGTGTGTCCCACCTTTGGCTGGGGCTGTGGGACTAGGATTTTGCATCGAACTAAAGTTTTACCCCATTAACTTCCATCTATCTGCTTTCCTTCTGTTATTAAGCATTCTTTAGATAATTTAGTCTTTGTACTAGTCTCCTACTGCTGCTGTAAAAAAAATGCCACAAATTTAGTGGTATAAAACAAGACACATTTATTATTTTACAGTTCTGGAAGTTAGAGGTCTAAACTGGGTTAACAGAGCTGTGTTCCTTCTGGGGATTTTAGGACAAAATCCATTTCCTTGCCTTTTCTAGCTTCTAGAGACTGCCTGCCTTCCATGGTACATGGCCCCATATCATTGGCACCTCTAATTCTACCTCCTTCTCTGACTCTGACCTTCTGTCTCCCTCCTCCATCTTTAAGGACCCTTGGGATTATACTGGACTCACCTGCATATTTCAGGATAAACTCCTTATCTCAAGATCCTTAATCACATCTGCAAATTCCTGTGCCAGGTTTCAGGGATTAGGACATAGACTTCTTTGGAGGTTGTTATTCTGTCTACCACACTCTTCTATATGATAACTCTATGAATATGTCTCTTTTAAGATGTCCTTCTCTCCTTCTCCTTCTTCTTCTTTTTTTTTTTTTAGGTTAACGTAAGAAATTTCTTTACTTGTTTCATACCTGGTATGGCTCCCAGATTCATTACCAGCCTCATTGCCACCATCTGTATTTATTACTTTTTGCCAATGTCTTTTTTAAATGTCCAGAACTGAACATAAATATGAAGAGACTCAGGAAGATCCAGTGAAGATAACATTTTCCTTCTTCTGGAAACTCTACTTCTATTAATGCAGCTCAAGATTTCATTATTTTCTTGGGGAACATTGGTGACTAATACTGATCTTTTTGCCAACTAAAATCCCTTAATCTTTTTCATGTAAATTACTTGTAAGTGATGTTTTTCCCATTCTGTATTCCTATAGGATTGTCAAAGTATAAAACCAAACCAAAAAATAACAAAGATGTAGTCAGGTCCTGCTAGGTGCCAGAAACTGGACACTGTTACACTTCAGTAAGCCAAGGGTCAGCTCGTTAGATGTCCCCACAGTCCTCCAGCTTGCTTTCAGATTTAAATAAAATTGCCATGAACCCTATCTCAAGAATGGAGGGAATCACATGGGCTCTCCAATATGTTCAAAGCTTTTGGGGGAAGTTTGTGTTATGTTTGGTCACCTCATCTAGTTCCAGAACTCTCAACTCCCAACCTGTATCCTTTCTCATGTACTGCTGTCACTTTGCTGTATTCTGTCGTTCCATGCTGGATACCTCAATTCCTGAACTCCCCCGAAGTTCCACTGACCCAAGTTTGTGTGTGTAGACTTTTACTGAAGACCTGAGGTTATGAAGGGAGATAACATGCAACCTGGAAAATAATCAGCAGTAAATATTAGATCTCAAAAGTCCCTTTACAAGCCTTGCCTCTGCGAGCTCCTCATGGGACTAGTTCTTGGCACAGGGCCTGGGTTTATATCAAGCTGCTTGTCTTCTTACTTTTTCCCTCCTTTCAGCCAGTCAGGCCTGACCCTTCTTCTCCTGTATTTCTTGCTTCAGAGCAATGTGGCTCTCATTTGAGACTTTACTTTTTTAAATTAATTAATTAATTAATTAATTGAACGAAGAAGCCATCAAGGTATTTGACTGAACAAAAAATAACTTCTCTACCTCACGAAGAATACCTTACAAGGATTTTAGCATTGGGGAAATGTTCATCCTCGTTATATGTATCTCTGAAAAATTCAACCCCAAGCCCATAGAACTATTTATATTATGAAAATAAAAAATCTGTATATTCAGAAACTGTATATAGTTTAAGAAAGCCATTATTATAAATGCTTATTTGCAAAATGAAGATCGTGACTAGTTATTTTGAATTTCAAGCCACACAAGTAACTTAGGATAGCTGTGAGGTTTTGCTCCCCATGGCAAACGTCCCGCCTGGTGAGCATACACAAGTCTGCCTGCCTAAGAACTGCAGGATTCAAACCTGAACAAATACCATGAATCTAACGGTGTCTCTCACAACAAGTGGCTTTTCCCCCTTTTACTAAGAAAAGGAAAGACTATTTTTTATTTAGCACCTTTTATGGGTTTATGTCCTAAAAAGATGTGTTGAAGTCCTAATCTCCAGGACTCCAGGATGTGACTTTATTTGGAAATAGTTCTTTTTAAAGGTAATCTAGTTAAAATGAAGTCATTATGGTGGGCCCTAATTCAATATGACTGGTGTCCTTACAAAAGGGGGCAATTTCGACTCAGTCACACACACGAGGAGTGTGTCATGTAAGGCAGAGATCTCGCGATGTGTTTATAAGCCAAGGAACACCAAAGGTTGCCAGCAAACCACCGCAAGCTAGGAGAGAGCCCTGGAGAATATTCTCCCTCACAGCCCTCAGAAGTAATCAACCCCATTGACACCCTGATCTCAGAGAGCTAGCCTCCAGAACTGTAAGCTAGCCTCCAGAACCAGCCTCCAGAAACACCAGATTTCTAAAGCTGCCTCATTTGTAGTACTTTGTTATAGCAGCCCTAGCAAACTAATACAGTATATATGACTAAAACAAAGACTTTGTCGATCATTTCTGAACTCCTTGGTCTATTTCTTTTCCTTTTTTTTTTTTATTTTCCTTGGTCTGTTTCTAACCTAAAACATGGTGGGAAGATATTTCATTTTGGCGAGAAAAATTTCTTACTATAGGTAAACTTTTTCAATATGAATTAACATGTCAAGTAAACTGAATTGAAATTCCTTATAATTAACCAAATAATCTATATGGAAATGGTACTTCTAAGTGGGGGAGATTAAGCAGATGTTTACTATTGGGTCTTGTATTTCTTCTTGAAAGGACCGTCTGCTTGTGATTGAACAAAATGCTTCTAAGTATGAACCAGATCTAGAAAGTGGAAATGAATGCATTAGGAAGATCAGGGCAGCACCAATACCCCCACTCCTTTTAATTAATTCGTCCTTAAACACAAACAAAAGTGAACAAACAAAAACTTCTCTTGAATCCGCATTTTCCCTCTCAGCCACACTGCATAAAGAAACTTTTAAAAGGAACTATCTAGGGATGCCCGGGTGACTCAGTCGGTTGAGAGTCGGACTCCTGTTTTAGCTTGGATCATGATCTCAGGGTCATGGAATCAGGCCCTGTGATGGCCTCCGTGCTCAGCAGGGAATCTGCTGGAGATTCTCTCTCTCTCCCTCTCCCTCTGTCCCTTCCTGCTAAAATAAGTAAATAAATCTTAAACGACAACAACAACAACAACAACAACAACAACAAACTATCTATACACTCTGTGTCCACTTCCTCATCTTCCTCTAATTCTTTGACTTTCTTGAATCTGGCTTTACCCTTTGTCATCCTGGAACTGCTCTTGCCGAGGGCCCAGTGTCAGCATCGTCTCCCCTCGTCTTAGCCCTCCTGTAAGTCAGCACTGGTGACCATTTCCTCCTCGTTGAAACTCATTTCTGTCTTCTACCATATCATGCTCTCCTGTTTCTCAGTGTACCTCCTTGGTTGTGCCTTCTGTCTTTTGCTGGCTTTTCCTCCTTCATCTGCTCTATGTTGCTTTGCCCTGGACCCTCTTTTCTTACCAGTCTGTACACTCTCTACAGGTTATTTCATTCAATCTCATAGTTTGAAATATTACATATATATACAAATTCCAAATTTATGTCTTCAGCTCCGACCTGTCTTATGAGCTGCAGACTTTTATATCGAACTGCATGACTACTTGACATCTCCACTTGTACATCTCCTTGTATCTTAAGCAAACATATTCCACACTGAATTCTTGATTCCCATTCAGCCAAACCTGTGTTTCTTCCAACTCTTCATCATCTCAATAAAATTTACCCAAAGTCTGGAAATCGGCCTTCGTTCCTCTTTCACCCAGCTCACATCACATCCCCTTGCTCCATCGCCAAGCTGCCACTCTAACCCAGGCCACTAGCACTGAATATTAAGTGAATTTTATTTTTATTAACATATAATGTATTATTTGTTTCAGGGGTACAGGTCTGTGATTCATCAGTCTTACACAATTCGCAGTGCTCACCATAGTACATACCCTCCCCAATGTCCATCACCCAGCCACCCCAACCCTCCCATCCCCCTCCATTCCAGCAACCCTCAGTTTGTTTCCTGAGATTAAGGGTCTCTTATGGTTTGTCTCCCTCTCTGGTTTCATCTTGTTTCATTTTTCCCTCCCTTCCCCTATGATCCTCTATCTTGTTTCTCAAATTCCTCATATCAGTGAGATCATATGATAATTGTCTTTCTCTGATTGACTTATTTTGCTTAGCATAATACCCTCTAGCTCCATCCATGTCATCACAAATGGCAAGATTTCATTTTTTGATGGCTGCATAATATTCCATTGTATATATATACACCACATATTCTTTATCCATTCATATGTTGATGGACATCTCAAACTCAACACCCAGAGAACAAATAATCCAATCAAGAAATGGGCAGAAGACATGAACAGACATTTCTGCAAAGAAGACATCCAAATATTAAGTGAATTTAATAGCTTCTGACAAATCTCCCTTCTGCTCATCTTGCCTTCCTCCTCTATCATTAATTCTCCACACAGCATCTAAAAATATCTTGATATATAAAAATAGGATCTTTCCATTCCCCTGCTTAAAACTTTTCTGTGACTTTCTATTGTACTTAGAATACAATTCAAACACAGCACATGTCCTTCAGGGCGTACACACCCTGTCCCTGCCTGCCTGTGGAACACCATCCCTTACTCACTGCCTTGTATCACACTGTCCTCTTGAATTTCTTAAACAGGCCAGACTTTATGTCTGGGCACTTTCCATCTCCCTTCTGCCTGAAATGGTAAGCTAATAGAATGATGTGAAGAAAGAAAAATAGTTAAGCTGTATTTTGGCTTTAATTCCCTTAGTCTAAGCTCCGTTTGTAACAGGGAAGCTGGGGTGCCCCTCCAGTTCAGGCAGCCAGGATTCCAGGAGGTAGAACCTTCCAGGTGGAGGGTTTCTTACGTATATCTGAGTGTGGACCAGAACTGCAGCAGATGGGTGGTCCTTTGCATTTGAAAGTCCTCCCAATGGCGATTTCATGCAGGTGATTGTTCTTTGGGAAGAGAATATGGTCAGAATGATTTCTTCTACAGCCATTGGTTCCTTTGAGTTTTGTATCATTTTGAGGGGAATTGATTTGGTAACATACAGGTAAAAAGGTGTGCAAGAACTGCTTTGCATGCAAAGTAATATGTGAAAATTAATTGATAAATTGATATTCCTGGGATCATCCTTTCTTTTTTAAAAAATACCAATGAAATATTTAAATGCATAGTTTCCAATATCATAGCTTTTATTTTAGGTCTTTTATTTTGGGAACATATAATCATTGCCCAAATTTTATTTATTCACATTCCAGTTTCAAGATTTTTGCAATATTTCTGTGTCATTTGTGTTAATGTGTGTGTGTGCATTTTTATCTTTTTCTTAAGAATAACATCTGAGAAATCAAAATTTCATGTTTTAGTTGGCATATTTCTATTTGTAACAAAACAAGTGCATAATTAATAAAATGAAAAATGTTCACATGTCTACCATATAAAATTAAATTGTGAATCATTAGTATGTGAGTGCACTTTTTTTTTTTAATTTTTTTATTGTTATGTTAATCCCCATACATTACATCATTAGTTTTAGATATAGTGTTCCATGATTCATTGTTTGTGCATAACACCCAGTGCTCCATGCAGAGCGTGCCCTTCTCAATGTGAGTGCACTTTTAGGAAAAGCTGTTACATACTCTCACTAAAGTCACCTGTACTTAGCCAACATAGTTTGACACCATATTTGCCTCATTTCATTGTGTTTTATTTAGGCTAAGAATAAAAAGAATTTGTATTTCCTGAGCATGAACCAGTTGATGATATGAAATACATAATGGGACACATGTAATTAAGCTATAATTAAAATTTTGCCCTCTTTAATAGAAAAGATGTAAAATCCACCTATGCATAAAATATAGGAATGTGGTTACTAATGTGTATTTGTCTCTATACATTTATGATTTTTTTAATATTTATGTTTTGAGCTTTTCTCTTATTGATGTCCATTTGTGAAAAGGACTGGTCAATCCCAAAGACCAACTTTGACCTCATTAGCACAATGATATAGTCAGCTAACGTCATCAGATCCAACACTCATGGAGACATTCAAAGGAAACTCATTTGAAAGGGAAGTTGGATGTGCGGTTGATACACTATTCAGCTTTACAAAGCGAGAAGGTTAAAAGAGAATTGTATTTGTGGATGTTGAACCAATCTTGCAGTCCAGGAATAAATCCCACTTGGTCGTGGTGAATAATTCTTTTAATGTACTGTTGGATCCTATTGGCTAGTATTTTGGTGAGAATTTTTGCATCCATGTTCATCAGGGATATTGGTCTGTAATTCTCCTTTTTGATGGGGTCTTTATTTGGTTTGGGGATCAAGGTAATGGTGGCTTCATAAAATGAGTTTGGAAGTTTTCCTTCCATTTGTATTTTTTGGAACAGTTCCAGAAGAATAGTTATTAATCCTTCTTTAAATGTTTGGTAGAATTCCCCTGGGAAGCCATCTGGCCCTGGGCTTTTGTTTGTTGGGAGATTTTTGATGACTGCTTCAATTTCTTTAGTGGTTATAGGTCAGTTCAGGTTTTCTATTTCTTCCTGGTTCAGTTTTGGTAGTTGATACATCTTTAGGAATGCATCCATTTCTTCCAGATTATCTAATTTGCTGGTATCTACTTGCTCATAATATGTTCTTATAATTGTTTGTATTTCTTTGGTGTTGGTTGTGATCTCTCCTCTTTCATTCATGATTTTATTTATTTGGGTCATTTCTCTTTTCTTTTTGATAAGTCTGGCCAGGGGTTTATCAATCTTATTAATTCTTTCAGAGAACCAGCTCCTAGTTTTGTTGATCTGTTCTACTGTTCTTTTGGTTTCTATGTCATTGATTTCTGTTCTGATCTTTATTATTTCTCTTCTCCTGCTGGGTTTAGGCTTTATTTGCTGTTCTTTCTCCAGTTCCTTTAGGTGTAGTGTTAGGTTGTGTATTTGAGACCTTTCTTGTTTCTTGAGAAAGGCTTGTATTGCTATATACTTTCCTCTTAGGACTGCCTTTGCTGCATCCCAAAGATTTTGAACAGTTGCATTTTCATTTTCGTTTGTTTCCATGAATTTTTTAAATTCTTCTTTAATTCTCTGGTTGGCCCATTCATTCTTTAGTAGGATGCTCTTTAGCCTCCATGTATTTGAGTTCTTTCCAACTTTCCTCTTGTGATTGAGTTCTAGTTTCAAAGCACTGTGGTCTGAAAATATGCAGGGAATGATCCCAATCTTTTGGTACCGATTGAGACCTGATTTGTGACCTAGGATGTGATCTATTCTGGAGAATGTTCCATGGGCACTAGAGAAGAATATGTATTCTGTTGCTTTGGGATGGAATGTTCTGAATATATCTGTGAAGTCCATTTGGTCCAGTATGTCATTTAAAGTCTTTATTTCCTTGTTGATCTTTTGCTTAGATGATCTGTCCATTTCAGTGAGGGGGGTGTTAAAATCCCCTGTTATTATTGTATTGTTGTTGATGTGTTTCTTTGCTTTTGTTATTAATTGCCTTATATAATTGGCTGCTCCCATGTTAGGGGCATAGATATTACAATTGTTAGATCTTCTTGTTGGATAGACCCTTTAAGTATGCTATAGTGTCCTTCCTCATCTCTTATTATGGTCTTTGGTTTAAAATCTAATTTGTCTGATACAAGGATTGCCTCCCCAGCTTTCTTTTGGTGTCCATTAGCATGGTAAATGGTTTTCCAGCCCCTCACTTTCAATCTGGGGGTGTCTTTGGGTCTAAAATGAGTCTCTTGCAGACAGCATATCGATGGGTCTTGTTTTTTTTTTATCCAATCTGATAGCCTGTGTCTTTTGATTGGGGCATTTAGCCCATTTACATTCAGGGTAACTATCGAAAGATATGAATTTAGTGCCATTGTGTTGCCTGTAAGGTGACTGTTACTGTATATTGTCTGTGTTCCTTTCTGGTCTACGTTACTTTTAGCCTCTCTCTTTGCTTAGAGGACCCCTTTCAATATTTCTTGTAGGGCTGGTTTTGTGTTTGTAAATTCCTTTAGTTTTTGTTGGTCCTGGAAGCTTTTTATCTCTCCTTCTATTTTCAAAGACAGCCTAGCTGGATATAGTATTCTTGGCTGCATATTTTTCTCATTTAATGCTCTGAATATATCATGCCAATCCTTTCTGGCCTGCCAGGTCTCTGTGGATAGGTCTGTTGCCAATCTAATGTTTCTACCATTGTAGGTTACAGATCTCTTGTCCTGAGCTGCTTTCAGGATTTTCTCTTTGTCTCTGAGACTTGTAAGTTTTACTATTAGATGTCGGGGTGTTGATCTATTTTTATTGATTTTGAGGGGGGTTCTCTGTGCCTCTGGGATTTTGATGCCTGTTTCTTTCCCCAAATTAAGGAAGTTCTCTGCTATAATTTGCTCCAATATATCTTCTGCCCCTCTTTCTCTTTCTTCTTCTTCTGGGATCCCAATTATTCTAATATTGTTTTGCCTTATGGTATCACTTATCTCTCAAATTCTGCCCTCGTGATCCAGTAGTTGTTTATCTCTCTTTTTCTCAGCTTCTTTATTTTCCATCATTTGGTCTTCTATATCACTAATTCGCTCTTCTGCTTCATTTATCCTAGCAGTCAGAGCCTCCATTTTTGATTGCACCTCATTAATAGCCTTTTTGATTTCGACTTGTTTAGATTTTAGTTCTTTTATTTCTCTAGAAAGGATTTCTATAGTTTCTTCCATGTTTTTTTCAAGCCCAGCTAGTATCTTTAAAATCGTCTTTCTGAACTCTAGTTCTGACATCTTACTAATGTCCATATTGATTAGGTCCCTGGCAGTCAGTACTGCCTCTTGTTCTTTTTGTTGAGGTGATTTTTTCTGTCTTGTCATTTTGTCCAGAGGAGAATAGATGAATGAAAGAACAAAATGCTAACAGGGTAATAATGACCCTAGAACAATATATGCTAAACAAATCAGAAGAGACCTGAAATCAGGGGAAAAGAAAGGGAAAGAAAGAAAAAAGAAAAAAAAAAAGAAAAAAAAGATAAAAAAAAGAAGAATATGATCAAATATGATCAAGCTGGTGAATAGATCAGTGCCACACACTAGATTTTGGGTGTATTTTGGTCTGTTAGAAGAAACTGCCTCCCCAAATTTTAAACATCCACAAATCAATATGATAAAATACATTAATAAAAGAAAGAACAAGAACCATATGATCCTCTCAATAGATGCAGAAAAAGCATTTGCCAAAGTACAGCATCATTTCTTTATCAAAACTCTTCAGAGTATAGGGATAGAGGGTACATCCTCAATATCATAAAAGCCATCCATGAAAAACCCACAGCGAATATCATTCTCAATGGAGAAAAACTGAGAGCTTTCCCCCTAAGGTCAGGAACATGGCAGGGATGTCCACTCTCATCACTGCCATTCAACATAGTACTCAAAGTCCTAGCCACAGCAATCAGACAACAAAAAGAAATAAAAGACATCTGAATCGGCAAAGAAGAAGTCAAACTGTCACTCTTTGCAGATGATATGATACTTTACGTGGAAAACCCAAAAGACTCCACCCCAAAACTGCTAGAACTCATAAAGAAATTCAGTAAAGTGGCAGGATATAAAATCAATGCACAGAAATCAGTGGCATTCCTATACAGCAACAACAAGACAGAAGACAGAGAAATTAAGGAGTCGATCCCATTTACAATTGCACCCCAAACCATAAGATACCTAGGAATAAATCTAAACAAAGAGGCAAAGAATCTGTACTCAGAAAACTATAAAATACCCATGAGAGAATTGAGGAAGACCCAAAGAAATGGAAAAACGTTCCATGTTCATGGATTGGAAGAACAAATATTGTGAAGATGTCAATGCTACCTAGAGCAATCTACACATTTAATGCAATCCCTATCAAAATACCATCCACTTTTTTCAAAGAAATGGAACAAATAATCCTAAAGTTTGTATGGAACCAGAAAAGACCCCAAATAGCCAAAGGAATGTTGATAAAGAAAAGCAAAGCTGGCGGCATCACAATTCCGGACTTCAAGCTCTATTACAAAGCTGTCATCATCAAGACAGTATGGTACTGGCACACAAACAGACACACAGATCAATGGAACAGAATAGAGAGCCCAGAAATGGACCCTCAACTCTAGGGTCAACTCATCTTCGACAAAGCAGGAAAGAATGTCCAATGGAAAAAAGACACTCTCTTCAACAAATGGTGTTGGGAAAATTGGACAGCCACATGCAGAAGAATGAAACTGGACTATTTCCTTACACCACACACAAAAATAGATTCCAAATGATTGAAAGACCTAAATGTGAGACAGGAGTTCATCAAAATCCTTGAGGCGAACACAAGCAGCAACCTCTTCGACCTCAGCCACAGCAACTTCTTCCTAGAAACATCGCCAAAGGCAAGAGAAGCAAGGGCAAAAATGAACCATTGGGACTTCATCAAGATAAAAAGCTTTTGCACAGCAAAAGAAACAGTCAACAAAACCAAAAGACAACTGACAGAATGGGAGAAGATATTTGCAAATGACATATCAGATAAAGGGCTAGTATCCAAAATCTATAAAGAACTTATCAAACTCAACACCCAAAGAACAAATGATCCAATCAAGAAATGAGCAGAAGACATGAACAGACATTTTTCCAAAGAAGACATCCAAATGGCCAACAGACACATGAAAAAGTGCTCAACATTGCTTGGCATCAGGGAAATCCAAATCAAAACCTCAGTGAGATACCACCTTACACCAGTCAGAATGGCTAAAATTAACAAGTCAGAAAATGACAGATGTTGGTGATGATGTGGAGAAAGGGGAACCCTCCTACACTGTTGGTGGGAATGCAAGCTGGTGCAGCCACTCTGGAAAACAGTATGGAGGTTCCTCAAAAAGTTGAAAATAGAGCTACCCTACGACCCAGCAATTGCACTACTGGGTATTTACCCCTAAGATACAAATGTAGTGATCTGAAGGGGTACGTGCACCCCGATGTTTATAGCAGCAATGTCCACAATAGCCAAACTATGGAAAGAGCCAAGATGTCCATTGACAGATGAATGGATAAAGAAGATGTGGTATATATATACAATGGAATATTATGCAGCCATCAAAAGGAATGAAATATTGCCATTTGCAACGACATGGATGGAACTGGAGGGTATTATGCTGAGTGAAATAAGTCAATCAGAGAAAAACATGTATCATATGATCTCACTGATATGAGGAATTCTTAATCTCAGGAAACAAACTGAGGGTTGCTGGAGTGGTGGGGGGTGGGAAGGATGGGGTGGCTGGGTGATAGACACTGGGGAGAGTATGTGCTATGGTGAGCACTGTGAATTGTGTAATTGTGATTGTTGAATCACAGATCTGTACCTCTGAAACAAATAATACATTATATGTTAAAAAAAAAAAGAAGAAGATAGTAAGAAGGGAAAAATGAAGGGGAGGAAATCGGAGGGAGAGACGAACCATGAGAGACTATGGACTTTGAGAAACAAACTGAGGGTTCTATAGGGGAGGGGGGTGGGTTAATGGGTTAGCCTGGTGATAGGTTTTAGAGAGGGCACTTACTGAATAGAGCACTGGGTGTTATATGCAAACGATGAATCATGGAACACTACATCAAAAACTAATGATGTAATGTATGGTGATTAACATAACATAATAAAAAAAAATCCAAAAAAAAAAAGAAAAAGAATTGTAAAAATATCAGAGAGCCCATTGTAAAGTTGGATTTTTTGCTCTGCATATTTGGCTCTGTTTCCAAACTCATAGTCAGTGGTAACAACGTGCTTAGGAAAGAGGACTAATTCATCATGGTATTATTAGATATAGTCGGGCAGAAGGACACAGTAAGCTGTCAGAACGTAATCACTCTGCAAGTATCATTGAAACTATGCTGATTGTACTGTTGCCAGTCACATACTGAGAATGGACATTCGGGGGTCCAGTGTAACTGTTGGAAACAACAGGCTGACATTTTCTGGGTGCAGTAACTAGATACTATAGCTACTGTTTCCGATGAGTGTTTAACTTAAGCAAAATGTCTGTGTTCAATGGGATTGTTAGGGTTAGGATTTCCAAAGCAACAGACTCCAAGGGCAACGAAGGCAATCTTTATTAAGGAACAGGATACAGTGTGTAGAAGTCTGTGAAGTGTATCTGTCTGGCCACTTTTGTAGACACAGGAAATAGCATTAGTGTAGGATCATCAGAGGACAATTCTCTCTATATCTGACCACATCTGAAAACCTGTTTATCCTCTCTAAAGACAGGGAACTTAAATAATGTTTTTTCTTCCCCTCCTTCTCTGTTGTTTCTCACCCTCTTCCCCCTTCAAGACATTTTCTTCATCTTGTTTTCCACACATAATTTTATTGTGGAATGATCTCTAGTTTATCCCGACCTTGATCTCCCTTATTTGGTAGCTAGGAGTTTGTAATAATGATATGCTGTGGATACCAGGCATTCACATTCCCAGTCTAGACTGGACTTCTGAGTGGGCGACCCATCTGGCATGATTTCAGGAGCATCAGGCAGCCCCTTCACCCCTCAAATACCCTTGAGTGTGTACCTAAAATTAAATGATTAGTGATGCATTAATTTATTTCTCCAGTCAGTTATTATTCACTGAGCAGCTACTGCATGCTAAGCACCATGCCAGGCACCGAAAATGATATGTGAAAGCAGGCAAAGCATGGTGTCTGTTTCAGGCATTTGCTGTTTACTGCAGGAAACCTACAGTACTTGTGACACTTATCTTTTGGACTTTGAAGCCGCCATTCAAAAGCAAATATCTCTGGGACTAAATACCCAGACTTTAGCTACTAATTCTTTACGGGGATTTGACTTCAAGCTGAGAGGAAGACTCTGTAGAAACAACTTTTGGCTTAGTCACTTGGGAGGCAGAACCCAAGATTGGAGGAAATGCCATTTTGCTTACAGCATTGATTTTAAAAAGTGCAAAGGTGGTGAGGGTGTCCTGGGGATGCTGATCCTTATATTGAGACAGGAGGGAGCTAGGCCTCCATTCCTTTGCCCAATGTTACTGTTTTCTGGAGAGTGTGGAAATTAGAAGTCTAAGTTTCTGAAAATTCATCTTAGTGGCCCTGTTTTGGTTGCTAACATTGAGTTCACCTTTCAGGCAATCTGCTGTTGCTTTTCATGTTCTAAAGTATATTTTTCTAAACAGACTGTCTTCTTTGACTGTTTACATATTATTAATGCATATTTTCAAAAGCTGTGTGATATTATTTTCCTAAGGGGGGTAAGATCATCATACTAAAAGGATTTGAGTTAGGGTTTGGAAAATTTTAACTTTTCACTATATTGATCCCAGGAAATGTTGTGTCTCTCCTTGGATACTTACTTCTTTTTGTACCAGTATCTAAATAATTGAAAAGATAGGGAACCATACATTGTATGCTGAATTAAGTGACTTTATTTTGATATAAGAGCAATAGGTTATTTGATCACTTTTGTAAAAGCATAGTTGTTTGAAATTATATGTCCTTTTGATTGATATTAAATCATCTTTTTTTTTAAAGATTTTATTTATTTATTTGAGAGAGAGAGAATGAGAGATAGAGAGCATGAGAGGGAAGAGGGTCAGAGGGAGAAGCAGACTCCCTGCTGAGCAGGGAGCCCGATGTGGAACTCATCCCGGGACTCGAGGATCATGACCTGAGCCGAAGGCAGTCGCTTAACCCACTGAGCCACCCAGGCGCCCTGATATTAAATCATCTTAAGGAGATATTGTCCTATTACGTCATTTTGGAGCTGAGAACAATGTGTACTGTGTGCTAGGAATTCCGATGGTTATTTCTCTTGACCTAAGGGCCGGTAATCTTAATAAGGTCACTCTGATATTATAGTCACAGGAAAGCTCAACAGTAAGCCTTGACAATATTCAAATTCAAGGCCTTCATCTCCTTTCAACTTATTCCACAAAACCTCTCATCAGGGGTTCTCTGGCCTGACTGGGATTCACCCTCTCTCTTTTCTCCCACATCTAATCAATTACTAGGTTTTGTCAGTTGTGCCATAAAATTCTTTCTCATGCTCACCAGTTCATTTCCATCATCTCTGACACTCTCCTAATTTAGTTTCTTATTTCTTCTCAACTAGAAAATCGCAAACCCTCCTATTACTTCCTCGGCCTTCAGTGCACCTCTGTGAGCCTGACCTGTCTAGGGTTCAGCTCTGATTGTGACTGTTCCTGCCTTAAAAGCTTTCCAGAACTCTCTCTATTGCCAACAGAATCAAGTCCAAGATATTGGGCTTGCGTTTATGGCCTTCTGCAATCCAGCCATGACTTATCTTTCCAATGTTAGCTTCCTCTGCCAGCTTCTATTCCCATGTTCCTGTACATCATTCCCACCTCGTGGCCTTTGTTTTACCCCCAAGATTCCTTCTATCTGACTGCCGCCTCTCATACTCTGACTTTCAAAGTCCTGACCCATTCCTCATAAATGCCACCTTACCAAAAAGTTTTCCCATCCTCCAATCAGAACACATGTCCCCTTTTTCTCTCCTATTACTACATAAATCATGAGGGTAGTTAAATTTACTCATGTTAGTTATATGTCTTCATACATGTAACACATAATCAGGTGAAGGTATGTCATGCTGTGGTAACAACAACAACAACAAACATCAAAATATTAGTGGCTTAGCTGTGCTCCATGTGGCGGCTCAAAGTTCCAGGCTGCTTTGACACCTCCATCTCAACAAATGCTTTCACAGTTGCCACAGCAGGAGAAGAAAACATGGGAGTCATATACCATCTCTTAGTCACCTCTTTCTGGAATTGAGACACAATACTTTCCCCATATTTCATTGGTTAAAGCAAGCTACCCTTCAGTTGACAGAGAAAGGTAAAACTCCTGAATGTGCAGAAAACAGACAGGAATCGGAAATATTGGTGAGCACTATTTCTTTCTTCCCAATTTATATATCTTTTATTTCCTTTTCTTCTCTCATTGCATTAGCTAGGACATCTAGTACAGTGTTGAATAGGAGTGGTGAGAGGGGACATCCTTGTCTTATTCCTGATCTTTGAGGGGAAGCATCTAGTTTTTCACCATTGAGTAAAATGTTAGCTGTAGATGTTCCTTATCAAGTTGAGAAAATCCCCCTCTATTCCTATTTGGTTGAGCATTTTTATCATGAATGAGTGTTGGGTTTTATCAAATGTTTTTATTGCATTAATAATATGATCACATGATGTTTCTTAGTTTATTGATGTGATGGATTGCATTAATTGATATTTGAATTTCGAGCCATCATTGCATACTTGGAATAAATCCTACTTGGTCAAGATACATACTTCTTTTTATACGTTGTTGAATTCAATTTGCTAACATTTTGTTGAGGATTTTTGCATTTAAGTTCATGAGAGATATTGATCTGTAGTTTTTTCTTTCTCATAATATCTTTGTCTGGTTCTGGTATTAGAGTAGTGGTGACCTCAGAATGAGTTTGGAAGTATCCTCTCAGCTTCTGTTTTCTGGAAGAGATTACAAAGAATTGATATCATTTCTTCCTTAAATATTTGGTAGAATTCAGCAGTGAAACAATCTGGGCCTGGTGCTTTCTCTTTCGGAAGGTTATTAATGACAGATTCAACTTTTTTTTTTTTAAAGATTTATTTTTTTATTTACTTTGAGAAAGAGAGAGAGAGACAGCATGCGAGTGGAGGGAGGGGCAGAGGGAGAGGGAGAGGGAGAGAAGTGGACTCCCTGCTGAGCGTGCAGCCCATCATGGGGCTCGATCTCACAAACCTGAGATCATGATCCAAGCTGAAATCAAGAGTCAGAGGCTTAACTGACTAAGCCATCCAAGCACACCAAAGATTCAACTTTTTAAATAGATATAGGCCTATTCAGATTATCTATTTTTCTTTGTGTGAATTTAGATAGATTTTGTCTTTCAAGGAATTGGTCCATTTCACCTAAGTTATCACATTTGTGAACGAACAGAGTTGTTCATAATATTCCTTTATTATCATTTTAATGTTCATGGGATCAGTAGTGATGGCCTCTCTTACATTTCTGATATTAGTAATTTGTGTCTTCTTTTTCTTAGTTAGCCTAGCTAGAGGCTTATCAATTTTTGTGGATCTTTTCAAAGAACTAACTTTTGGTTTCATCGATTTTCTCTATTGTGTTGCTGTTTTGAATTTTATTGATTTCTATTCTAATTTTTATTATTTCTTTTCTTCTGCTTACTTTGGATTTATTTTGCAATTCTTTTTCTAGTATCCTAAAATGGAAGCTTAGGTTGTTGATTTTAGATCTTTCTTCTTTTCTAATAGCACTATTAATTTCTCATAATGTATGTGAAAATTATTCATAAGACTTCACATTTCTGAAGTTAGCACGTGTGCCTTGCTCTTCCTTGAGTTATTCCAGATCACAGGGAAGTGTCAATAAATCAGTGTTTCCCAGCCTTCAGTCATTCGCATTGCATCTTCACGTTTTGCCGTAGTCTTGTGCTATTTGTGATAATAACTAATGTTTTTTTAGGCAGCATAACTTTTTAAATTAAAATCCTTAGAATGGAATTTTTAAATTATAAGTAAAACCTAGAATCTCTTCCCATAAATAGAGATTGTTTTGAAAAATAAATATTAAAAAATTAAAATGAGAATATTGGTTGAAAACTATCTAAAGTCATTGTAAGTATCAGCAGTCTTTATAGTATGCTTTTGGAAACACTGAACCACATATTAATGAAAGAGGATGCAAATATATATTAGTATGTGTACAGTATATGCATATATATGTATATATGCATTAGATTTGTAGTTAGAAAAACTGAATTAAGTACCCTCTTTTCCTGTTTTCTTCCTGCATGATATAGAGAGTCACATAGAATCCTCATTGGTAGAATCAATGATATCCACTTGATTGTGCTGTTAGATATAAATGAGATGAATTATGATATGCCTTCATATTGTCTTGTCCTATGGGAATATGATAACGATTCTGAACAGATATGCCTGTACCTACCCCTATATAATATAGGATCCAAGGTGTACCAGAGGTTAGTGATTTGGTTTTTAAGCAAGATCTGTGCAATTTTTCTTTTGAAATTAATACCTGTCCAGAGGTGTAGGTAGAGTTATGAATTGCCAAAGAAGATTCTTATTAGAAAAAAAAATTTTTTTAAAGATTTATTTATTTACTTGAGAGAGAGGAGGGTGGAGGGGCAGAGGGAGAAGGAGGGAGAGAATCTTAAGCAGACTCCATGCCCAGCATGGAGCCTGATGTGGGGCTCGATTTCACGACCCTGAGAACATGACCTGAGCCAAAACCAGAAGTTGGATGCTCAACTGACTGAGACACCAGACACCCCAGAAAACATTTTACTCAAGATTAGTGAAGAAAGAATTCAGTGAAAAGACTGATAACTTGGAAAATAGTTCTTTCTGAGATTTCCATAAAGGTGAAAAAGCCATTCTTTAATTTCCGGGTGTCCCCAGTTTGAGAATGGCAGCAAATTGTATCTGCTATTTTGATAACTCAAGCCAATATAGCTTTACCCACTCCTTTTTCTATTTCTCAAGTTTCTATCACTTCTTTTTTATTGCTAGAATTTTCTAAGCCATTATTTCAAATTTGCATCAAACCAGATGACAAAACATTGTTTGGTGCCATGTAAGCAAAAATCCCTAAATGATTAAATGTGCACCCATTAACTGGATGATTGGTTTCTGAGCCACTATACTAGTAGTTGGAATAAGAGCCAAGGTAAATTAACAAATAGCTTATGAGCCAAACGGAAGCATATCTTAAGATAAAATTCCTCTTAAGATAAAATTCCTTGAAACATTTTCTAAGGATCAAGTTTTTTAAAAAAGGTACATTTAGGAAGTTATTTAATACAGAAGCATTAGAAGACTTTGTTGTCATTGGTATAATGGGGTCAGTCTTTGGACTGGATGGCAGTCATAATTTTTGAGGTCACAATAATGTCTGTATTCTGAAATATAAAGTAATAAATAAATAAATAAACAAACTTATTTAATATTTTACAGAGCCTAATTTAATGGTACATAATCTTGACATGAATAATAGATATAGTTTTGTCTACATGGCTAATCAAAAGTCTGAAAACTATACTTTCACTGAATATGTACCCTTTGAGCAAGACTAATAATGAAGAATGGGAGCCAGCTTCTGTGATATTTATGCAACTGCTAGCCTCTGACTGAAGTCAGTGGGAGCTTGCTTACGTAAGGGCTGCAAGCCTCAGCCTCCAGAGATTAAAAGGGAAAAAAATCCTTAAACTCTTTCAACATTAATATTGCCTGTAAGGATTCCAGCCATGATCTAAGCCAGGGAGCTTTTTGAACCTAGCAAGTAGAAGGGTAAACAATAAACACCAGTTATTTTAAGCACGATCTAATCAGAGTTCAATGAGAAGCAATATTATATTTGATCTCTAAGGTATTAATACTTGTGTATCACTATTAGACATTTCTATGTAGCCCATTATCCAAACAATGGCTTAAGTCTGTGGTATTTAATAAATCAAGGTTCCACGGCCATGGGGCTGAGAGGGAGTGGGAATGAAGCATCTTCTCTTCTTCTTTTTTTTTTCTTTTTCCTCAGGTGCAATTCTCTGTTATATAAGAGAAGTGTGGCCTTCCTTCTCATAGCACTAAAAGTGAGATAATCCCTTTGTAAGAAATCAGTAAGTAC
This sequence comes from Halichoerus grypus, assembly GCF_964656455.1. NCBI lineage: Eukaryota > Metazoa > Chordata > Mammalia > Carnivora > Phocidae > Halichoerus > Halichoerus grypus. Next base: position 90,496,661 of record NC_135714.1, read on the forward strand.
GGTCTGCTTAATCTAGTCCCAGTGTGAAACTGTTGACATTTGTTCTTTTTTCTATCATTATGTGACTGGGCCTGTTTTGTGCTGGATTAGGCACAAATCTCCTATGCAGCACACTTGGCATGTTACTAGTAGTTTAACTTCATTAATAATGTATGAAGAAAATGTAATCCATGACAAGGAAGGAAAGAAAAGTATTTTTTTTGTTTCTCCCAAATCCTTTGGAATGAGTGATTATTCAACATTATATGTTTGATGTTATATTTTACAATTGAACTTCCATGGTGATATTTAAAGAGGAAACTTTGGTAAATGCTTGCAAAAAACACACCTTTTAAAATTTTAAATATGATTTACTGATGGCCAGAACTTGTTAAACATAGTAGGAAATTAAATATTTATTCAGCTTATTTCATTTTCAGGGTCATAAACGCTCTTTCTGAGTCATCCCCAATAACAAGAATTTCCACCAACAAAGCCGTTAACAGGCATCATGATAGGAGAGCGCTAAATTAGGATAAGATTGTATAAACAAATCAGAACGAACGCAGACTTGCACAGGAGTGCAAATGATCATTTCTGATTGAAATGTTTATAGCTAAATGAGTTTGGCTGCATCAAACATAAATGTGCCAGAAGATAAGCCCCTTGCTGCTGCTGCTTTTTTATGTTTTCTGAGCTGCTTTACAGATGAAAATGGAACTATATTTGGAACACTGTTTTCTGTTTTTCCATACTATTGATATTTGTGGAAAGTCACAAAATGGCCTCAGGAAGCTAAGCACACCCCAAGCAGTGGTCACTTACAAGTACTTTTGTACTCTGTACTCCTGTCACATTTGGGCTATCCGAGCAACAGCTGGGGAGACTTTTTCAACAAAGATGAGTGTCAGATAATCCTGATGAGATTCCACATCCAACATCTTTTGTAATTATGTCACATTCAGCTGTAATGGAATAATTCAAGCTGAAAGGACAAGCTTTGATCCTTTCTTAAACCTTTCCCTGTGGACTGGCTATCTAAAAGATTTAAAGATATTTCTGTTACAAGATCTAGTGTTTCCTCAGAGAAGTCATGCTTCTGAAGCATCGTGATCCACAAGAACAATATCAAGTTTGCCAAACACATTTCTGAAAGCGTCATTTTTTGGGGGGAGGGGTGGATTGAATGAAGATGTCAATTGTACGCCGTTCTTCAATTTTCATCTAGACTATCAAGATTCATTGTCTTATTCTGTCACCCAAATGGACGATAGAGAAGTGACTGAAATACATTTGGAGATGTGTCATTACACAATTAAAGCAACTGTGTGCAAATTCATGCATGTGCTTATTAAATTGTGTTTTAAGAGAAGCTGGCCTACTGAAATGCTGGCTGTGTTGTAGAATTAAAAAACGAAAGGTTAATACTAACAAGTCAAAGTCCGAAATGTCTCACAGGAAATCTTTCTGTGTGCAAAATTGTTAAACCTTACATTTATTGGACTTTTGCATTACCCTAATGAAACTGACATCATAGGCTTTCAAATTCCAACTTAACACAGGATTTTTGCCGAATAATAAAGATTTGTCATGTTAAAAATCACTTATTTTTGCTCATAACCATCCTGTTTCTGATTTATCATTTTAATTCTTTTTATGTTTTCTGTTTCTTTTTTCCTTTCTAGCCCCAATTATTTTTTTCTGAGCCTACATTACTGACAATAGGAAAAGAATGTGACAGAGAAGAAAACATGGCCCTGACTTTAATTTTGACTCAAAAATTGATACTAAAATGAAAACCACTGTTAGAAAATAAGCTTTCTTTGAATGTAATTTTAAAGAGTGAATCTATATAACTCTCAAACCATGAAGATTTGACTGCTGTTTTGGCTTATTGAGCAAAGAAAAGATAATCAATGCATGAACATCCCCAAAAGAAAATCAAATTTTGATTTGGTAGAAATGCAAAGAGGCAAGTCTGCAGGACTAAAGGGTATAAATATCAAAACAAAGTTTGCCTAAACTAATGAAGTAACCTTTAATTTATATCGTGCAGGTACTCTGCAATTTCATCTTTTCCCACAGAGCATTTCCTCTATGCCCCCATTAGAAATAGCGCATGATCCCACTGCTAAATAAAACACGCTGTATCCTAAATAAAACATGCATGTCTTTAGTTCCCCTATTGATAGAGTTTCCTATACAAAATTCTATATGTGAAGAATAATTACAGATATGCTTTTGTTTCATTTAGATCTTTAACTGTATATTTGGCTTCATGTCAATATTCCCATTCTCACCATTTTGTATATAAGGTAACTGAGGCTCAGAGTGGTTAACTGACTTACGCAGGTGTGAGGCAAAACTGAGAAAGCTGAAGCTTCTATCTATAAGCTCAGTACTCTTTCTGCTGTCCACGGTTTCCTTTTTCTGATATGGCTGATGGTTATTGTGGGGGAGAGTAAGAAATAAATAATATAGCTATTTGAGACTACATTTTCTTTCTCTTACATGTTAGTTTTAATTGTAACTTCATAATGATTTTTTTTTCTGAGATCTAAATTTCTTTTTAAGAACATGTTTCATCTCTTTTAAAAGCTGTTGGCTGAAGAGAATAAAATTGCATGGAATCTGACTCACCAAAATATTGAACAGACTGGATCTTTCCATTCTTGCCTTTAGGTCTTAAGTTTAGATTCTGACTCTACGGATAGGTACTCAAAGAGTTTTGAATGTTTATTTAATCTAGTATAACTCAATTTTCTCCTTTTTTTTGGTCATAGCTGAATGAGTCATTTCTGGTGAAACAACAAATTGATTTTTGAACAAATGAGAAATTTAGAATATTGAAAACTTGGCCACTAACAGTGTTCTCCTGAAGAGATGTTCCTTGCTGGTAAATATAACAAAGGCTAGTAAGTATTTTCCCAGCAGATAAGAAGTTTCCCAACAGATAAGCTGAAAGACCTTTAATCTCTACCCGATGTCCCTTCACCATATATAACTTTATAGTCCTTTTTCTGTTTCTCAGAATAGGTGTTTTATCATGTCATCATGATAATGCTTATCATTATCACCAAAATAATGCTTATATTTTCATATTAGAATTGAAGACAGAGGTTACATCCCTAGTGAATTCACCAAGTGAGCTTTCATGCAAATTTTTGGTCCCTAATATTATTTAATTTCATGGGAGAAAAATCCAATAATACGCAACATGTATTATGTGCTTTTAGGTTTTTATAAGAAATTAGCAAGTGCATGAATTTAACTTACTTTTATTGGCATTGCTCATCTAGTACTTTCTTGACATTTGTCCAGTTCAGTATCCTCAATGGTGTTTTAGGGGGAAAAATCCCCAGCATTTTATGCCTTTAAAACAAACTATTGGCCAGAAAACTCGAATTTTCTGCTTATTGCAGTTGATCAGATTTTAATGCTTTGGGTGTGGAGCAGGAAACACCTACTTTCTTCATTCAGTCACTATATAAACCCAGGGATGTTCTTTAGAGGACACTGTTGTGGTTTTGAGGGCAACTTCAATGTAGCTAATGGTACTGCATGAGTTTTACTTTATAAATGTGGCTCCAGATAAATCATTGTCTTGTATTGCAACAACTTTTCATTTAAGAAACCATATATCTATTAAAAAAAAAAGAAAGAAACCATATATCTAATGATCAGTTTCATTCATAAAAGACAGAATGGTTTATTTCCCATTTATGGAGACTCTTTCTAGAAAAATAAGCCTCTCTGTGTACACACACACACACTTTATTTTAAGAAGTATGTGAAAAACATTTTTTTTGTTATTTCCAAATGTAATAAAAATAGAATAGTATTATAACTCCTACCTTACTTATTACTGAACTTCAATAATTATCATGATAATTTTGTTTCTACATCCTCCACGCCACTGGACTAAGATATAATAAATTCAGACATAATATTATTCCACTTGTAAATGTTTTCATATATCTGTAGAAGTAATAATTCTTCATTAAACACATTAAAAAATCCATTGACACATAGAATAATTAACTGTAAGTCTTCAAATAGCATCAAATTTAAAAGTGAGGTTTTTCGGGACGCCTGGGTGGCTCAGTCGGTTAAGCATCTGCCTTTGGCTCAGGTCATGATCCTGGAGTCCTGAGATTGAGCCTCGCATTGGGCTCCCCGTTCAGCGGGGAGTCTGCTTCTCCCCCTGCCCCTCACCCCACTCGTGATCTCTCACACGAGCTCTCTCTCTCAAATAAATAAATAAAATCTTTTTTTAAAAAAAGGTTTTTCATATTTACTAAGCAGTTACTATGTTCTTGGTTATTGATTTTTTTTCCATCTAAATTAATAGTAAAGTTAATTTCCTTTCTCAAACTCACAAAGTTAGCATTAAATAGTGGTTAAGAATATGGATTTGGAGAATTAGGGGTCAAGTCCCTGCTTTGCCATTTATTAGCTATGTGGTTTGGGGTACATTAATAAGCCTCAATTTCTTTATCTATAAAAATGGGAAGAATATTACTTACATTGTATCATTATGAATGTTGAATAATTTATACATATAAAGTGCTGAGCTTAGTGCCTGGTATATAGTCAGTCCTTAGCAAACATGAGCTATTAAAAAAAAAAAAATCAGAGTTGGAATTTGAACCCAGGTCTGTCCTATCCCAAAGCCCATGAACTTTCCACTGGGCCATGCTCAGCCAGCATGGTGACAACATTGGCAGCACACCAGCCTGGACACTCTTTAAAGAGTATTTAATGTGTACTTATTACCAGTCCACTCCTTGATAGCCCCAAACTTTCCATCATCATTGGCAAGCTAGCCACTGGAATTCTCTAGTCGTGGCAATCACTAGCCACAGAACACAGCTGAGCCTCAACAGGTGGCTGTGAAGGTGAGTGGAGCCAGCACCAGCCTGCAGCCTGGTGGAGCCCAACAAAGTGGTGGCAGGTGCGGTGGGCTGGGAGACAACAAGCCCTCAGAAACGCCCCCGCCAACCCTCATGGAGGGGGAGTTGCCACAGCCAGCATTCTCCCTGTATAATCTTCTCAAGAAGAACTGTGATCCTGGGCCCCGGCTGGGACTTAGATGCCACGAGAACGAGGCCATTTTGTGTGCTGATTTATGCTCATAATTGCAGTTCTTGTGCTTTTCGACCTCCTATTTTTTATGGCAAGAAATACGCCAGTCTAGATTTTGTCAAACCAGAGGTTACAAGTCAAGTTTTGAGAATGATTGGATGCTAAAATGTTATGGATTAATAAAAAGCAGAAATGCTGCTCTGTCACAGAGCTAGAAGATTTAGAAGACTGGGCCAAAGAAAATACAACTAATATTTATGAAGTACCTAGAAGGGCCTGAACCAAGGGAAAGAAAAGAGATTGCTTTTTTCTGCTAGTCTTACTTTGTAAGGAGTAATAGCCGAAGCAGGGGGCTTCTGTCAAATGTATGCTATTATTCTTGCTTAATGCCTTCATACTTTAAATTTCTCCATGATTACACAAACCTATTGTCTTCTATATACTTCATAAAGAAGAGATGAAGCTTAATTCCTCCGTTCATTAATTCAATAAACATTTATTGAGCTCTTTCCATAAACCATGCACTTTCTTAGGTACTGGGGCCATGGCGATGAACAAAACAGACACAGTCTCTGCCCTTATGAAACTTACATTCTAGCAGGGGAGACAGAAGATAAGCAAGAAAAAATATTAAAAAAATAATTGCAAAAAACTGGAGTGGGCAAGGGGATTGGAAATGTGGAGGGGAGTGATGCAAACGTAGATGAGGCAGACGGGGAAGGTGGGGAAGGTGTTCCTGAGAAGGTGACTTAGGAATAAAGATCTGGAGGAATTGAGGGCACAGCCCAAGTAGGTATCTGAGTATGAGTGTTTCTAGGCAAAGAGGAGAGCAGTTGTGTGGCCCCTCAGGCAGATGGTGACTGGCATGTTGGAAGAATGCTAAGGAGGCCACTGTGGCCTGCATGTGAGCAGCAGGAAATGAAGCAAGGGAGAAAATCTGAGTAGAGCATCGCGTACGGTCTTGTGGGCCAGAGTGAAGACACTGGTTGTCCAGCTGAGTGAGCTGGAAAGTGATTGCAGGGTTCTGAACGGAGCAGAGGCAGGATCCCACTGGGGCTGTATTAGACTCACTCTTGCTGCTGTGTGCGGAAGAGGGCCTTAATTAGGACAACGTGTGACACATAATAAGGAACATTAAGCATAAACTATTATAGCTGATTTGACAAGTCCTGTGGTCTTTAACTATTGTTTGACTGTGCCTGTTGAATGAATTGGCAAGGAGACACATTAAATGTGAACAATCACTCATTTTACTGAAATGATTGCGTAAAAATGATTAAATCTGCTATATATGTCCTGTTTTATTTACGAAGTGATGATCTATAGAGTCAGCGCAAGAGGAAAATTTTTTGTAGCTGTGGTCGAATTCTTGAGAAACTTTAGGATTAAAATTTTTAGTTTGGAAGCTTAAGTGTCTCAGCTTTCAATTGGCCATAAGTACTTAAAAAACCAGCATGAACTGTGGCCAGAAAGACCAGACTCTAGTATATCTTTAGGATATAAACAGTTCTATCCATCACCTAAAACATATTCCTGACAAATAAAACAACATAGAAATGAACTTATGCCAATTTTCCATAATGATATCCTTTTAAATTAAAGCATTAGAGTGTTTTTTTTTAATTATTATTATTATTTTTATTTATGGGAACACATGCAGGGCCACCCAGGCGCCCCTAGAGTGTTGTTTTGCTCTATAGAAACATTTTTTGCCGCAGGGCTTAATGAAAAAAGTTAAAAAACATTTCTTTTAGTGAATACTGTTTTTAAAAATTCTAGATTGGGTAGTGATGATACAGTTTGAATGCATAGCGATCAAAATTTAAGGTGTAATCTTAAAGAAAAAGGAAATATTTTTAGGAAACAATTTAAGGAACCAATGTTTTCTAACATTTTATTTAATTAAATTTTTTTAAATTAAATTTTATTGAACTTTCAAATTTCCCTTTTAACATGAAGAGATTTATAAATGTTTTGGAACTGATATTTTCAATAAGAGTATATCTGTATATCTATATCTATCCCTATATGTCAGACTATTTATTTTTTTGGTAACAAATGTTATTTTAGGAAAAGGTGGATATTAGTGGAAACAATAGTTTTCTAGGAGAATATTCCCTATAGATCTTTACTGCATTATCCATTTTGTCCGGCATTTGAAGCTGTTGGTGAAATTCAAGGATTTTATTTAGGGACTCCTTGTCAACCTTTCCTTCCTTAATGCTTCCTACACCTACTGAGACTTCAACTGTCAATTGCTTTTTCATCTAGCCCAAATTTGATCAACCTTAATTTCCTAGATTTCACTCAAAGGTGGACATTGAGAGAGTGTGTATGTAGAAAGAATTAGAACTTGAGAACTATAAATTTAGCTAACACTTAAAAAATATACTACTTGGTAGTGTCGGCTAGTCGTCATTTTTGGAATAAATTTTTTTTTTAAGTTTTTATTTATTTATTTATTTGAGAGAGAATGAGAGAGAGAGAGAGAGAGTACATGAGATGGGGGAGGGTCAGAGGGAGAAGCAGACTTCCTGCCGAGCAGGGAGCCGGATGCGGGACTCGATCCAGGGACTCCAGGATCATGACCTGAGCCGAAGGCAGTTGCCTAACCAACTGAGCCACCCAGGCGCCCCTGGAATAAAATTTTTAATCTTTCTAAAATAGGTATTTTTTTTCCTTGAAAAGAAAAAGATACTTTGTGAATGGAAAGGCTTTATAGCCACTGATGAAAGAATTAGCATCTTATTTCTTCTAACTTGCGACAACTTAAAGAGAGCAAGTAATAGATGCAATATTAAAAAAAAACAAACAAAACAACTCTTCAGTGAAGGAGGGAAAGTATAACCTTAAAGATTCAATTAAAAATAGTATCAAAATAAATTCTTTGTAAAGGATTTAAATTACTATGGAATTTGCTGATGAACCTTGGCAGAGAAACTCAAAACCCAGTAGGATTAGCCCAATTGCATCAGTACTTCTTGATGTCTGGATTGCATGGGGAATTTCCAGAATAACTTGATAAAAATGCAGCCCCTTTACCCACCACCAGGGACTCTGATTTAATTGGTTTCTGATAGGGCCTGTGTTGTAATCATAGGCAAGAAACACCTCAGAGGATTTGAAAGAGGTGGTCCTAGGAGCACCCCGTTATGCTCTCCTCCTTTAACTGTGTTTTGTTTGTTTGTCTGTTTTGTTTTGTTTTTAACGCTGATACTAATCCATATTTCATCCTTGGAGTTGTAATTTAAGGTTTGTCCTCTTTTTTATGACATTCATTATAAATTGGTTCCCTTCATTCTTAGCGGATATCTTTCCTTTTTAGTTTTTGAGGCGATACAAAACTGTGACCCATGATCTCCTTAAACTCCTACGTCCCCTTGCCTCAGAACCTCATTACATCTTGTTCTCTCTGTCTCCTTCCCATCTTAGAGAAGGACACACCCCTGCTTCTAAGATTGCACTGCTGTTTATGTTCTTATAGTCACTTGCTCAATGTCTGGCTCTCTCTTTATCTTCCAAATTCCATGAGCACACAGCTTGTGTCTTCTTGATCCCCATTTCTTCAGGGCTGAGCACAAGGCCTGGTGCATTGCCAACACTCAGGAAATGTCGTGAATTGAAACCATGAGAGATCTCTTCTCCTTCCTTTCCCAAGAATTTATTTCATGTCTTTTTACCTCCCCTCCTCCTTTCTGTTCTCCCCAAACTCCGACATGCTACCTTGGTGTCTGAATGCTCTCTCTTTCCTATGGCTACTTTTCCTTAGACTACAAACATATTCACCTCTTTCTTAAAGTTAAAGCCCAAAGCTCTCCTCAGTTTCCCACACTCTATGTTGGTTTGCTAAGTAAAAAGAGTTAGTGTTGCCTACTATTCACACTGTAGAAAACTTGACCTGTGTTTCTTCTTTCACTAGACATTTGGGGGTCCACACCAAGATGTAAGGGATAAGAGGTATATGGAATAATTTATCCGATGGAGTTTGATCTGTTAATCCGTCTGATTTTCCAGGCGGAGCTACTCTGCCAGGGCAATATTCTACTGTGTTCAAATCAGCCTTAGTGAAACCAAAGCACCTGCTAGTGCATGTTTCTTAGGAACACTGAATGACATGCTGTTGGAGAGACATGGAATCAACTACAAAATGCAATTAAAGTAGCAACAAGAATGACCAGGTATGCAAAATTAGCTTCATCAAAAACACACAATTATTTTATGTGGAAAAAACTAAAACTCTAAAATGGACATAAATGATGGTCTTCCGTAAACAGATATTTCATGCTTCTGGTTGGGATGACAGTATTGTGAAAATATTACATATTTCTTGAATTAATTGATAAATTTCAATTAACTGATAAATCTCACACAGTCACAATACCAGTTGTATTTCCTATGTACCGGGAAGAATCATTGTTTACAAATAGGTAAGTCAAATTTAAGAAGAATAAAGAGTATGTGTGTGTAAAGGTGAGTCTTGCTTATGCTATCAGATGTTTAGAAATTGCCCCAAGAACAGAAAATTGACCAACAGGATGGAATAGAAAGCACAGAGACAGACTCATGTGTGAATGTGCATTTATACTTAATGTACAGTGAAGGTGTCACTGCAAGTCAAGGGGAAAAGGATGGGTTATTTGGAAAATGTTCTCGGCAGACCTGGTTTACCATATGCATAAAAATAAATTGGATTGCTAACACAGCATTTAAAAGTAGACTCTAGATATGAAAGGTAAAACTATACAGTTAACAGAAGAAAGTATAGGAAAATGCCTTTGAGATCTAGGGATGAGAAATTACTTCTTAAGTAAAATTTTAAGAAAACAAACTGTAAGGCAAACTGAATTTGGTTATATCAAAATGAATGATTTCTGATTAATGCAAGATACCATGGGTAATGTTAAGAGCCAACAAAATGGAAGAATTCATATGTTGTAGATGTTAATATCTTTTAAAAAGATAAATATCCAGAATATATGAGGAATGCTTGCAAATTAAGAAAAGTACAGCAGAAAAATGGGTAAAGAACATGAACAGGCAATGTACCAAATAAAAACTCTCATAGTCAGTAAATATACTGAGATGTTCAACTAATTTATAATTGGAAAAAAATCCAAATTAAGACAACAAAACAATATCCTTTTATATCTATTATATTGGCAAAAACTGAAAACTTGGATGATGGCAAGTATGTCCGGGATATGAGAATCTCATACTTGCTGGTGGGAGGTCAACGGGAATAGCCAATCTAGAAGCCATCTCTCCAAATATGATTATCTCTATCTCTAGGACCCAGTAGTTCTATTCCTGGGTATAGCGCGTATGCTAAAGAAATTATCACATGATGCAGTATTATTAATAGTGGTGGGGATTAGGCAACAACTGGGGTGTCTGTCCCTTGGAAAGTGATAGATAAAATGTGTGCAGTTGCTCACTCTGCAGTACTAAGCAACTATGCGAAACAATAGACTAGATCTATACTCAGCAACACTGATGGTTCTTAAAATCAAAGTTCTCAGTACAAATAGTAAGAGACACAAAACGATACAGTTTTGCAAGAAAGCACACAATGTAAAATATTAAAGACAGTAGAAGGCCTGTGGGGAAAGTTTTAATATTTAAAAATAATTAGGTACCATATTGGATTTTGGGAATCAAAGACAGCAAGGAATTTAATTCCTCAATATTTGGTTATCTATATAATAATCAAAATAATATTTGAGGAACATAACTCTTGTTTTAATAGTTATAAAATGGATTATGAAAGAAATCAGCTAGAAGGCTGTGGTGTTAACATAGACACGAGCTGCCAAATACCTGAGTTGGATGATGGCAAGAGAAAGGCATGGTAAAACAAAATCAGCAGGCTATCGTATTTTGGCTATTGTATTTGGACATTTGAAAGAAGCAAATAAATTTAAAGCTAAAAGGAGTTTCTATTTCTGGTAATAGGATCACTTGGAGCAACTGCTCAACTAAAAATGCTGGATAAATTCTGAAGAAATTCTTAAAACATAAGTTGGCAAGATATTAAGACATTATCAGTTTAAAATGTACAATTCTTCTAGCCTGCTGTGACCATCAAGCCACTGATCCTACTAACATTCTAATGTCCTTCACCCCCATGAGATTCTTCTCCTCCTCCTTAATCACTTAAATACTATGGAAGATTGATATAAATCACTCTCTTCTTCAGTTTTTTTTTTTTTTTTTAAGATTTACTTATTTTAGAGAGAGAGAGAGCATGCATGCATGAGCGGGGGTGGGGGAGGGGCAGAGGGAGAGAGAGAGGGAGAGAGGGAATCTCCAGCAGACTTCCTGCTGAGCACGGAGCCCAACTCGAGGCTCAATCTTAGGACCCTGAGAGCAAATCAAGAGTTGGTTGCTTAACCGACTGAGCCTCCCAGGTGCCCCCAAATCACTCTCTTCTATATTACCTTGACAATTTTGTCCTTCTTGGGCTTCACTGTAGTTGGCCTGGCACAAATATAGCTAAAGCCAAGTTTCTGCTTCTTTCCATTTATACTTGTCCTGTTGAACATGGCTCATGCAGAACATAAAGCACACAACCACACTGAATGGTATCACTTGAAATTTAATGGTACCAAGCAAACATACTTTCTGTAGCTAAGTCCATTCACTCACCCAATTGCCTAGATGACTATTTAATACCTTTCTTCCTTTTCAAAATTCTAACATTTCTTCCCCCATCCTCAATCTTAGCAGATGACTTTGTTTTTTCTTTTTTTAAATGAGACATTTAGAACAATCAGAAGAGAATTCCCACAGATTGCCAACACCATGCTTAATATTAGCATTATATTCCCATACTCTGCCTTTCCACCTGGATGAAACAGCCATGTTCTTATCCAAAGCCAAAGCCTCCACTTGTACAGGGGAGACTATCTATCCCTTCTTACCTACGCAGTGACATTGCTCCAGCAATTCTTTCCTCTGCCTTTTAAAACATCAAATTTGTACCTTACTGAATTATTCACCTCAGCACTCAAATGTTATTTCTCCCATCTGAAACAACAACAACAAAAATTTACTGACCCAATTCTTCTCTCATCTACCACCATTTCTTTGTCCCCTCTTCAACAAAGCTCCTTGAAGGAGTTGTCTCTACTTCATCTTCCATCCATTCCTCCCGTTCTCTCTCAACCCAGTCTAATTAATCAGGCTTTTACTCACTACATTAAGGTGACCAATGACCTTCCCTTTGTTAAATCAAAAGGTCAGTTCTTCGTCTTCATCTTCTTTGACCCATCGGTAACATTTACACGGTTGATTATTTCCTTCTCTTTAATATATGTTTGCCTTTGACTTCCAGGACACCACATTCTCTCTGTTTCCCTTCTATTTTGCTGGTCCTTCATGCTTTGTCTTCTTCATTGGTTCTTCCTTTTCTTCCTTACATTTTAAAGTTGGAGAGTGCCCTACAACTGTATTTTTAGTTTTCTTTTCTCTTTACGCTTCACTCCCTCAGCAATTCATGTTCTCACCTAATTTTAAGGCTTTCAATACCATCTGTATGTTAATTACTCCAAAATTCATATCTTCAGCTCAATCTCTCCCCAGTTGGCTGAGCACGGAGCCATTTCCACCTGGACATCTAACAGATATTTCAAAATCAGTATGTCCAAAATAGTGCTTCTGAAACCCCATACCATCAAACAAACAAACACTGACAAAACAAAACCACTTTGGCTGATGATGACTTTATTTCTCAGTTGCTCAGGCCATAAAATTTGGTGTAATCGTTGACTATTCTCTGGCTCTCTTATCCCACCTTTAATACTTCATTAAGTTATTTTGGCCCTATCTCTAAATTATATCCAAAATCTATTTTCTTTCTATCATCTCTACTGGTATTATCCAAGTTTCTTAATGGGATTAGGGTAATAGAGTCCTGACTGATCTTCCTACTTTTACACTATCTTCCTTATAGTCTGTGTGTAACAAAGAGATCCTCTAAACCAAGCGGCAAATCATATCTCACTTCTGCTCAAAATTGTACAATAGCTTTTCATTTCACTTAGAGTAAAACCAAAGTCCTTATAAAATCTGTTCCCTGCCTCCAACTGTTACCTTCCTAACCTCCTCTTTATTTCCAACTACTCTCTTAGCTTTAGTAAGAAAATAAACAGAAAACAATCATAAGATAGTCAGTTTAATAAAACCAGCACACTTCTGTCTAGATTGATCAATAACTGAAAGGTGAAGGCAACAGAAATACCACTACAGGCACTGTAGACATATACCCATAGGAGGATATTGTAAACAATTTTATATATAAAGAAAATTGATCAAAATTGACTCTATCTTAGACAAATCTAATTTACCAAAATTAACTGAAGAAAAAAAAATGAATAGTTGTTTATCCAAAGATAAGTTGAGGGGTAGTCAATTTTTTTTTCTTATAAAACACTTGAGGATTGAAGGAGATAATTCATATAATGCACTATCCTGGTAAGTACTAATGACTGTAGTTATTACTGTAATTTTTGAGACATATACCTATGGGTGGTTGTTGAAATTGTATGAGTAGGTGAATTTTCTGAATAATGAGCATGTATGAATCAAAATTGCAGACCTTGCAGTTGAAAGTAAGTCAGAGATCATAATCCACCTATTTTGTTTTATAGTTCAAAGATTTTAAAAGCCAGAAAAGACCTCTTCAATCTCACATGGCAAGTTAGTGTCACTGTTGGGACTAGAACAATTTTTTTCCTGACTGCTAGTCTACTGATCTTTCTGAAGAATTTTGGGTATGAATAAAAATAAATTGTCATACACGCACACAAACTAGCAAGATCAAGCATTACCATCGAAATATGGCCATTGTAAAATAATGGAATTCTAGATGTTCTCTTTTACTTGCAAGTCTAATTATAAAATAGTTTTTCTACTCTTCTACTTATATTAATGCTAAGCTAGGTGATAATGGAGTTTAGTTTCCAACCATGCAATTAAAGCTCTGTATTGATCTCCTGAAGGAATAGTTACATAATTTGTGGGACCCAGGGAAAAATGAAAATGTGGGCCTCCTGATGGGGACAGGAAAATGGATGTTTCCCTTCCACAGGCCCTTGTCCCAGTCCATGGTGGACAGCTGACTTCCTACAGACTGTAATCTCTACTCTGAGATATACTTGGTAACTGGCTTGAGAGTGGGTGAGAGACCCTTGCCAAGTTACCTACAAATATTCTGTGTTGCTTTCAGCCCAGGGTAGAGAGAGTCACTGCCTATTCCAAAATGCCATGGGGTATGTGTCCAACTCCAACCCTTCTGTACCTCCATCCACGCCCTCCTGGGGCTGGAAGGTAGAGGACAACAGACTGTGAGCTCTCCCTCCCTCAAGGTTAAGGTGTTAGTATTCATAGGATGGAGCAGGAAAAAGAAGGCTGGGCAGAGCCTAGGTGGCCAAAAATTCATCCTGGGTTGGTGGGAAGGCAGAGAGGTAATAGGAGGTGAGCCACTCCTGAGTGGTGCTCTAAGTCTCTGTGCATGCTGCGTTTTGTCATTGGATTTCATTTACAAAATGCAAATGCAAATGATTTCACTCAGTGGATGAAATTAGCTAAGTTATTTAGCTTCTCTAAGCCTTGTTTTCCTTAGACTGTCATGTCAAGAAGGAGGCTGCCGAGTCTTAAATTCTAAGTGCAAGACTTTTCTGAGTGGGGAGTTCTCTGTGACTGTGCTGGTTGTATACCTATGAAGCCAGTCCTGATTTGGTGCCATAATGCCTGTTTAATCAAAATAATGCTCCATTTAATGGTTCCTTTGGCCTCTCTCACTGGGATTTCTGACTCCTCTGTCTTCTGCCCAGCTGGCACCTCTTCTAAGCTGCCAAGTTTTAGCCAGAGGTTCCAGGATTTGTGAGAAACTTGAAGAAGATCTGGACTCTGATATTCAGAACCCATTTTGTTATGAGTTATTATAATTATAATTATATGCATTGTAATTAATGCTTTTGGTCTTTCTTGCATGTAACACTTAAGAGTGTGGATTTTGAAGACAACCAGGCCTGAGTTTAAGTTCTGTGTCTTCTCTCATTTGATAGGTGAACCTGGACAAGTTATTTAACCTCTCTAAGCCTTGTTTGTCTTAGATCATTCATTTGGAAGACTGTGTGGTTAAGAGTGTGGAATTTAAAGCCAGACTGCATAGGTTTAAACTAGCTGTATGACCATAGGAAAGTCTTTACCTTCTATGTGCCATGGAAATGGGAATAATAATATTATCTGTCCCATAAAATTGTACAGAGAATTCAGTGGATTAGTTTATGGAAACTGCTTAGGAGAATGTCTGGCACATACTAAGGGTTGAGTAAATACTAGCTACTAATATTAATTCATTCATTGAAAAAGTATTTATACATCAATTACACTGTTCCAGGCATAATATTTCTTACCTCATGAGGAATATTATAGATAAATACCCATAAATGAGATAACACTTGTTAAGTCTTAGCACCGTGACTGTCACATTGTATGACCTTAATAAATGTTAGGTATCACAATAATCATAAATACTGATAATTGTTAAGAGCTTAGGCAGAAGAACAGTGCCATAGAGCTCTAGATTGTAATCAGGTGATAGTTTATGGAGAACTGAAAGCTGCAAGTAGAAAAGATATTCAAAAAACATCTTAGTCCTATCCCTCTGAGACATTCCATTCTTCTACTCTGAGTGGGGAGTATAGAACCTAGATGATGGCTTGGTTTTCCTGCACCATCTGATCTAGATAGAACTGAATCATACCTCCAATCTCACTGATGATCTGTGTAAGCCATCAGTCTTTTCCACATTTCTGAAACATTCCCACCCGAAGATTTATACTTTCATAATCCTGTTTTCTTGAGAGCTATTGTCACCCAGCAACATGTCTAACAAGGCAAGAAGCTACAGACTTCTCAAGTTCCCCAATGGAATATTCCTCTATTAATGACAAGTGCAGAATTTACTGAATATTTTGTAGAAAAGCAAGGGAAGGGTTCTTACATGGCATATTCTAGAACAAACAATTATAAAGCCCCATATTAGTGATCCTTGTTCTCCCAAGTCCCTTCAAGGCTCTGCTGCCATTCAGAGTTCTCTCTCTCCTCACTATTGAACATCTACCTCTAAAGTTACCTCTTTTCCATTCCAGGGATCCTCCAAAATTTTGGAAAATAATTGCATGTTTTCTGGCTTATACTTTCAAGCTTATGTTTAGACATTCATCAAAGTGCTCAGTTGAGCAATGGCCTTCTAGTAACAATTCATCCCTTTTGGAGAAGATTTAATGTTATAGAGAGTGAAATATTTCCTTATTATATTTGATTTGTGTGTTTGACAACATTGGTTCTTTCATCTGTACGTTTAGTTAGCAAGTATTTATTGAATGCAACCTATGATTTAGGCACTTTCAGGTTTAGGCTTTTAGGAATACAGTGGGAGTCCCTGACATCATCGGTATTTACAGATCACAGGAATAAAACCTATACATATACATGGTAATGCATATCTATTGCTGAACATTTGTGTAGTGTTTAAAAAGTTTCAGAGTATTGTATTCAAATTATAGTTCTTACAGCAGCATACATTATTTAAAAAAAAAAAAAAAAAAAAGCCTTGTCAGACCTGGACAGCAACACTGTACTCACTCTCCAGTCCTCCCACTGAAACAAAACAAAACAAAACAAAGAACAGGCAGGATATGGCAATGGAGAGAAGTAGCTGGAAAGTGGGTCTCTGAATGACATCCAGAACCTAGTGCCTTTTTTGGGTCACTTTTCTCCTGAAACCATGCAAATAACCATAATAGAAAAAGTTAATCAAAATGATGAATGGATGAAGAGGGTGAGTCATGGTTACCAAGAATAAAAGTGCTGAGTTGTTGATGAGGTACAGAAATAATTAGTAACACATTTGAAATTGCTGACACTTCCTAATCACTTTCAGCTGGTTCTTTGGTGTGCACTCTAGGGAACTTGATAATTGAAATTCATTTCATATTAAGTAACGTTGAGAGTGTTCTTCTGCCTGGTCTGGTTCTTTCTCCTTTTCTTCAAACTCCTTTGACAGATAAAGAGAGGGAGGGGAGGGATAGAGATATGTAAAGCTAGACCCTTCCCCAGTACAGGAAAGAGAGAAAAATAAGAAACTTAATTTTCAATCATATATATTCATATATAATGCAGACCAAACTTCTTGCTTGACAATGTTAAAGGTGGTTGTGTTTCTTAGGCTCGCAGCTCACTTTCCTCTCTTAGCAAAAGAACAAGACAGACAAATCTAAAGGTCAAGACAGTCTAGAGGATCTACTAATGTGTGAGTCAAGCGGCCCTCTTGGCGCAGTGGGCAGCGTGTCAGTCTCATAATGTGTCAGTCAGACTGACGCCGTTTTGGACAAATCCACCATGACGACAGCTCTGTGACCTGAAGCGTTCTTGAGCACAACTACCTGCCCCTACCTTCCTTTTTCCTTTCTAACCACACCCTTAAGTAATGTCCTTGAGCTGCTCTGAAGATACAATAATTCTCAAACATTTATTCCTGGGTGGTCCCACAGCATGTACTTCCTAGCCTCAGAGAGTATTAAAACAGGTTTTACACGGGAGTTGGGAGTGTGGAGATCTACTCATCTTGCAGCCTCCCAAGACACTTTTTTCCCAAAGTCTCCTTAATAAACCATTTCTTGTCAAGCTGGCCTTGTTGGCCTTTTTCTTCAGTCTTATGGTTCTTTGGACCTTTGGAGTCATTTTTGCATATGCCTCCCTTTCATGGAACTAGATTGGATCTTAAAGTAAAAAAATATATACCAAGGAACAATTTTACAAAATCTGCTAAAACAAAAGTAGTTCATCTCTAACCTAAACGCTACAGGTTATGCTCCAAATCCAAGGTCCTAAATATGATTCAATAAATATATGACCAATAAGAGTGAAATAGAAGCTCTGCAACCAAATTTGTCATAGCCCCTTTACATGGTCTAGAAGAGTGTGAACCCAGAGATATCATTTCCACTAATCTGTAACACTGTCTTAATGAGTTGAGAGGAGATAGGCAGATTCATTAATTTAGGCCTTCAAATAAAAATTTTAAAAGTTTCCTTTTTCTTAGTCTATTGGAGAATAAAATATTGATTTCCCCTCAGTGAATGTAGTAGTTGGATACTCTTTACTGCCCAAGAGACAAAAAAAAAAGGCAACTTGGGAGGAAATATCTTTTTTTAGTGTTACTTAAGCCTATTCTCTTTTTATCTATTGCCCATAGTCCTCTGCATTGTTGAGCATTGGTATTCAAACTCAATAAATCAAAGCCATTTTTTTCAGTTATTTGACATCTTCTGTAATTTAGTTGATCTAGGTTTTTGCATGCAAAATCAGAGGTTTAGCTGATATTCCTTTTGCAGATAAATTCAGCATTATATAAGAATTCTGATGGGTTCTTAAAACCCATTGTTAATATTGAGTTGATGGAGGTCTTACACAAGTAAGGAGGTACTATCCCCAATTTGACCAATGAATTCTGGGCTTGTCAGTTGGGCCTCTGAAATGGATATTTGTTGATTTTGGCATTTCATATCCATTTACTCCAACTCCTGGAATACCTTTTGCTATTTATTTAGAGATCAACTTTCCCCCCATTTTCAATCAACCCAGTTAGAATTGATTCCATTACTGATTCTAAATGTGTGGTTTATGAGTTCTTACTTGACTCAGAGCTTCCCCTTTCCCTGATCACAGTGATTAGCATGAGCACATGATCCAGTCTGAGACAATAAGACAGAGAGAATTTTGGAGATGACTGTGGAAAATTTCCCCGTGCTGGACTTAAATCTGAGAGGATGAAGACAACATGAAAGAGGCAGAGCTGAATAATATAGACAAATTTTGTACTGATGACATTGCTTGAGACCTGAATCCAGAGGTACCTCAAACTAGTTGTACCTGTAGAATTTTCAGTCATGGTAGCTGTAACCAAACTCAAGGAGTTCACTGCCTGGGATGCATTAAATTGAATACAACCCAAGGAAGTGTTGAAAACAAAGAACATTTTATTACTTGCCACAAGGAAGGAGACAGCTCTCAAAGCACTGTCTCTCTGTGGGGTTAGGACAGAAAACTTTTGTTTAGTGTATTAGGGGCAAGGTTGGGAGTTTGCATATATGTTAAGGAACTTACACATATTCTATTACTTAGGCACTTTGGTTCAACTGCACAAGCCATGCATACATTTATGTTCAAAAATTGGCAGGCAGCTCTGCCCATAGGAGAGGACTTCAGTATTATAATAAGCTAAAGGTAACTTTAGGGCAACTCAGGGGGGCTTTTGCACAGGTTCTTAGCTGCAAACTGCTCATGCAAGTGGCTATCAGGCAAAACACCTAGCCCTTAGTCTCCTTGGAGAAAACTGTTGGTTCTGCAAAACAAAACACATTCCTTTCCTGCCTTTGTCCCTTCCCGTCCTCCTTTCTGCCGATAGCTTTCAGGTCTCTGATCTGAGTAACTTCTCATTGCTTCCTAGCTAGCAGAGCCAATATATTTCCTTTTTGTTTAAGCCAAATTTGGACTGACTTTTTGTCACTTGCAACCAAAAAAGTTTTAATCAATACAGGCTTTTGTTGTTGTTGTTTACCTCAAGGATAAGCTTTGAATGACTCTCTTTGGATGGAGGGCTTGTCTATGCATATACCCACTGCTTTCGTCTTACTCAACTTAGTCACACCCCCAAAGACATGGTCGAATTTTTTTCTTTCAGATGATATTTTTTTACATAAAGAACTTTCTGTATGAAGAAAGGCATCAAAATGGCATTGTGTGCTCCCACCAAATCCATATGTTGAAGTCCTAAGCCCCAGTATTTCAATGGGTACTTTAAAAAAAATTTCTTCTTTTACATCCTGGTTGACCCATTCATTGTTTAGTAGCATGTTATGTAACCTCTATGTATCTGTGATCTTTCCAGATTTCTTCTTGTGATTGACTTCTAGTTTCAGAGTTGTGGTCAGAGAAGATGCATGGTATGGCTTCAATCTTCTTGAATTTGTTGAGGCTGATTTTATGGGTTAATATTTGATCTATTCTGGAAAAAGTTCTGGGTGCACTTGAAAAGAATGTGTATTCTGCTGTTTTAGGATGGAATGTTCTCAATATATCTGTTAAGTCCATCTGTTCCAGTGTGTTATTCAAAGCCCTTGTTTCCTTGTTGATTTTCTATTTAGATGATCTGTCCATTGATGTGAGTGGGGTGCTAAAGTCCCCTACTATTATTATGTTATTATTGATTAGTTTGTTTATGTTTGTTATTAACTGTTTTATGTATTTGGGTGCTCCTATGTTGGGTGCATAAATATTTACAATTGTTATATCTTCTTGTTGGATTGTCCCCTTAATTATTATATAGTGTCCTTCTTTGTCTCTTGTTACAGGCTTTGTTTTAAAGTCTGTTTTGTCCAATTTAAGTATTGCTATTCACCCTTCCTTTTGACATCCATTTGCATGATAGATGGTTCTCTATCCTCTCATTTTCAATCTGTAGGTGTCTTTAGGTCTAAAATCAGTCTCTTGTAGGCAGCATATAGATGGGTCTTTGTTTGTTTGTTTTTTTCCACTATCACCCTATGTATTTTGATTGGAGTGTTTAATCCATTTACATTCAAAGTAATTATTAATAGATATGCATTTATTGCCATTTTATTACTTTTGTGGTTGTTTCTGAAGATTTTCTCTAATTCTTTCTTGTCTTTCTTTCTTTCATGTTTTGCTGATTTTGTGTAGTGATATATTTGGATTTCTCTTTATTGGCATATTTATTAGTGGTTTTGATATATGGTTACCATTAGGTTTGTATATAACTTTCTGCTTATAGCAGTCTATATTAGGTTGATGGTCATTTAAGTTTGAACCCATTCTTTTCTCCTCTCCCCCACACATTTTAGGTATATGTTATTATTATATTTTACATCCTTTTGTGTGTGTTTGTGTGTGAGTTCCTTGACTGATTTTTTTTACAGAAATATTCATTTTTACTGCTTTTGTGTTTCTTACCTCTATACTGTCACTTTTGGTTTCTCCTTTCCACTCAAAGAGTTCCCTTTAGCATTTCTTGCAGAGCTGGTTTAGTGATCATGAACTCCTTTAGTCTTTGGGAAACTCTGCATCTCTCCTTCTATTCTGAATGATAGCCTTGCTGGATAGAGTGTTCTTGGATGCAGATTTTCTCCAGTCAGCACTTTGAATATAGCCACTCTCTTCTGGCTTGCAAAGTTTCTGTTGAAAAATCTCCTGCTAGCATTATGGGGTTTCCCTTGTAAGTTATTGACTTGTTTTGTCTTGCTGCTTTTAAAATTTTTTCTTTATCACTGTATTTTGCCAATTTAATTACAATATGCCCTGGTATGGGTCTGCTTTTGTTGATTCTGATGTGAGTTCTCTGTGCCTCCTGGATCTGGATATCTGTTTTCTTCCCCAGATTAGCAGAGTTTTCAGCTATTATTTCTTCAAATAAATTTTCTGTCCCTTTTCCTTCCTTCTCCTCCTCCTCCCCCTCCCCCTCCTCCTCCCCCTCCCCCTCCTTCTCCTCCTCCTCCTCCTCCTTCTTCTTCTGGGACTCCTATAATGTGAATGTTATTATATTTGATGGAGTCACTGAGTTCCCTAAGTCTATTCTTGTTTTGCACAGTTTTTTTTTCTCTTTAGGTCAGCTTGATTACTTTCCATTACTCTGTCTTCTTTTTTCTCTTTAGTTCAGCTTGATTACTTTCCATTACTCTGTCTTCTAGGTCACTAATTCATTCTTCTGTTTCCTCCATCCTACTGTTCATTCCATCAAGCATGTTTCTCACTTTGTTTATTGCACTCTTTATTTCTGCTATGTTATTCCTTATCTCTGTGTTAAGAATCTCACTCATGTCTTCCACTCTTTTTTCAAGTCCATTGAGTATCTTTATGATCATTGCTTTAAATTCTTTATCAGGCATGTTACTTATATCTGTTTTGCTTAGATCTCTGGCTGTGGGTTTGTCCTGTTCTTTCATTTGGGATAAATTTTTCTGTCTCCTCATTTTGTCTGCTTCTCTGTGTCTGTTTCTCTGTGTTAAGAAAGTCAGCTATGTCTTCTGCTCTTGAAAGTAGTGACTTTATGAAGAAGAGGTCCCAGAGTGCCCTGCAGTGCAGTGTTCCTTGTTTACCAGAACTTGGCACTTCAGGAGATTATCCCATGTGTGTTGCTCACACCCTGCTCTTCTGTCTGAGTCACTTTCCCTTTTAGTCCAGTCATCTACACTGCCTCTCTGCCTGTTGTGGGCTGCCCTTGCTCTTTGTGGTGTTAGTGGGAACCAGGCAGGCCAGCTCTGAGAGTATGTAACCACTGGGGAAATTGGGAGTGGAGTGGTCGTGCTGGCAAAATTTGTGCTGGGCCATTAGTCCCATGTTGGATCCTCCTAAGTGCTGAGGAAGCTAGAGGTGTGAGGCTGGGCTTGGTGTGCAGTGATGGCTGGGCATGGCTGGGTCCAGCTTATGATGGTGACTGGGGGCATGCAGCTGGGCACAGTGTGGTGGCAGCGGTGTAGCTGGTGGCTGGGTGCATTGCATGCTGAAAAAATTTGTCCTGAATCCAGGGCCAAGGCTAACAGACTTGGAGTGGGCATGGTGCCCAGCTAGCAGGTTAGGTAGAAAGTGTCTGTGCAGCACCCCATCCTGCAGATGGTACCAAGTTTATGCTGGGGGTAGGGGAAGAAAATGGTGCCTGCCAGTTCCTTCATTTTCTGAGAAGTCCCCCAACAAGCTCTAAGATCTGTATGAACAGATCTGTCTCCCACTTGCCTCTGGTGTTGTGTAAACTGCTCTTTTTATGTTGCCTCTCTGTGCAGGCTGCTGTCTCTTAAAGGGCAGCAACCCAGCTATCACTCACCCTCCCAGCTTGCCCAGTGCTGAGTCAGCTGATTTTAAATCTCCAGGCTGCAAGTCCCACTGGTTTTAGAGACTCAGGAATTCAGCCCCTCTGGTTTTTCAAGTCAAACATTATGGGGATTAGTCTTCCCTGTGTGAGCTCCTTAGTGTGAGGACCCATTTCTCTGCCCTTGGGCACATGGAGCTCCCTCCCTCCTATGGGCAGCCTCCTTCACCTTCCTAAGCTTCCCAAACTCTCAGATGCAGCCTCTTCTCCATATTTAGTTGTGGAGTTTGTTCTGCCAGTCTTCAGATCAGTTTCTGGTTTATTGACTTCGATGTCGGTGAGATCTAGCTATAAATGTGGGACAGAGAGAACTCAGTGTCCTCTTACTCTGCCATCTTCCCAAGCTGGATCTCCCAGTATCTCAGTGGGCCCTTATTTGGAAATAGGGTTCTTTACAGAGCTAATCCACTTAAAAAGAGGTCATTAGGATAGACTGTAATCCAATATGAGTGGTTTCCTTATAAACAGAAGAAATTTGGAGACAGACACACATACAGGAAGAAGGCTGTGTGAAGAAGCACAGGGAGAAGACAGCCATCTACAAGCCAAGGAGAGAGGCTTGGAACAAATCCTTCCCTCACAGCCTTCATTAAGAGCCAATCCTGCTGACACTTGATTTCTGAAATGTGAGACAACACATTTCTGTTGTTTAAATCACCCAGTTGTGATACTTTGTTATTGCAGACCTTGTAAACTAATACAAAAGGTAAAGGGGACTCACTTGAAACCTGAGTGAGGTGAATTTTGAAAAGTACAATTTTATTTGCTTTAATTTGACATAACTTTTTTACCACAAGCTGTTGCTATTTGTAGAGCTAGAAATTGATTAAAAAAGCACTTGGGAAAAATCAAGAATAGCAGAGTTATCAACTAAATACAGGCAGAGATGTAATATATTTAATATTCAAAGCTGATTTCAGGAAGGATTATTTTTGGCAAGAAAACGAATGGCATATTTTTAGCATATGTGACAATTTCTGTTTTTACACTTTAATGAGATACTTAGAAAATTAATGTGATATGATACAACATTCCATGCTTTCTTAAAAATATTTCAGACATATATATTTTGCAAATCCTTCAATTAAAAAATACCCAGGAACTTTCAGGATAACCCCAGTGTTTGCACATCATCTTTGCTGCCTTCCTTTAAAATTCGTCATGAAATAATTAGTGAAACTAGTAAAGTGTTCATGTATTGCAATTGTTCTAAACCACTTAATTTGTTTTGTGGAGTTACATGGATAAAATACTAAAATTTCTACTTATAACCCAAACTATTAAAGTTTAAATTCTAGACTCCCAACCAAAGATTTGGAGTCAGAGATTGGCTAGCTATAGCTATATGAAAGAAAACAGAATCTAGTGAAGGGATGTCCCTGTCTATTGCATACATGGAAATGTATCTATATAGACCAACCATATGGTATATACAGATCTCTGCATACATGGAGTATGTATGATTGATATATATATATATATATATATATATATATATATATATATATATAATCTTCACATACATGCACAGACAAACACACACATGCACAGAGCATTACATAAGGTCTGTTTTAAAATGAGGGTATTTCAAAGGTCAAAGACAAAGAAATGTTTCATCACATATTATGTACGGTACCTCCAAACTAAGTGGGTAAATTTTTAAGTTGGCTAATCCATGGAAACAGTATACAAATATACATACTTCCTTTCAAGTTATCAAACTAAATGACAGATCCATTCTAGACTGAAACTGGCACATTTTACAGTGTCTTGGTGCTTGTTGAGAGAGCAAAGAGAATGCTGTTTTACAGAAAAGTTACATTTTTTCTAGTTCATGACAGATACAGAGATTAAAAAAAATATTGTCCTTTTGTCTTCCCTCTTCAAATAGCAAAATCCATCATAAGCAAAAATTGATTTTTTAAAAATAAAAGAAGTTATTGTTTGCCCTTTCTATCTGAACTGCCAGATATTTCCTGGGTCTCAATTTATACTACATACAATTTATGTGAATATTTCACAAACAATTGTGAAAATTCTTAGGAAAAATAAGTTTGGGCCATAAATAATGAAATACTCTTCATTTTAGGATTTGCAGATTTAGATAGAAAAGTTTTCAGCATTATGTGATTAGTGTTCTCAATCACCTATTCTATATCATGGATTGAGGTTTGTCATTTTCAAACATTTTACATTATTTCTGAAGATCTGGCCTAGAATAAGGTTGAATAGAGAAGGCATAATTGTCTAGTTGAGAAGCATAAACATGGCTTTAATAAGTTTTACATTTTATTTTGAACACATTGCTGTGTACTTTATTCCTTGCCTAATCTTGGCCCGATGACTTAATGTTTTAAATCTATTCTTTTAAAGAAAAAATAACATCTTCTCTCACTTTTCATACTTTTGTTTTACCCAGAGTCTGTACAATATCGTAGAGTGTGTAGGCTGCATTGAATTGGTACATACAACAACAACAACAACAACACTGCTTAAGGAAAAGTATTCCTTCACTAGAAGTTTCTGAGTCTTACTAAAGAAAAAAAAATTTCTCTATAAAATGTTAGATACCACTACCATTTTTTCCACCTGAATTCCATTTCATTTTAGTATACAGTGTGTGTGTGTGTGTGTGTGTGTGTGTGTGTGTGGTGGATGTGTGCACCCACTGTGAATTTGGGTTACAGAAGTAGACATCAAAAGGTCAAGCAATTGCCAGTAATTTTTCATTCTGTATTCTTATGATCACATTTTCTCAAAGATACTATATTGCTCTTAGGTCTATTGATCTTGATTATGTCCCTGACTACTTTTTCCCAACTAATCAAAGATATGGGGAATTCTGATTCTGTTGTATTCCTTCTTTTCATTTTTGAGATTTTTACTGCCAGAAAGGACATTTATCTTATCCAGCTGCAAACTTAAATAAGCTCTCCATTTCTCTAGGTCACCAATGGCAAATGTTAAACAAATTTACATTTGGGATTTTCTATTCATTTCCCACCCAGTTGACACTGAGCCAATGATAACCACTCATTAACTGTGCGGCTCTTGATCATTTGTGTGACTCAGACTGTGTTTCCAGTTCGTTGATGACTTTATCATGCAGAGCTGAAGCAAAAGCTTTGCTAGTCATGCGAGATGCTATCTGTTGCTTTCCACAAAGTGTTTGAAAACACTTTGAAAAGTGTGAAGATGTTTTCACTGTAGTCAATCTAGATGTTAAATAAAATTATTACTGAGCACAAGTTTCTGTAAAATGGAACTTGAGGACTATGGAAAAATAAAACTTGGAGGCACCTTTTCTCTTTCTGGTCACCTTGGGCTCATTCTGCCACAGTATCTGGTATAGGAAGCTCTTCTCCGGTTAAGAGTTTCTTCTCAAACTCTCAGAAGCATATAGATTTAATTCTTGGTCATTTTAAATTATTTGCATTTATCAAACTATGATAAATTACTGAACTGATTAAAGTGACTCTGCTCCAGCAGAGTGACAATTTCCATAGGTCAATGCAAGGATACTGACTGGTTGTTAGGATAGCTGGTTTCTATTGCCAGTTATCATCCAAAGCTAGTTAGGTGTTTTGGGGCATGATCCTTTACCTCTGTCTCAATTTCATCACCTGTAAAGTGATGATAACACCTATTTTACCTAATGTGAAGGGTTTTTCCATTATCAAATGAGATAAAATTTTTTACGTTGTTTAAATACTCTGAAACACCCAACTACATAAATAGATATTTTAATTTAAAAGAATAATTAACTAAACAATGTATTTTACAAAGATAAAAACTTCCAGATTCTGAAAATTATAATTTCTACTTTGTAGCTGAAGCTGTGGCTTAAAAAATAAATGCTGATATAGTGTGTGATATGTTGACAATACATGAAGATTTTTTTCATTGATATGAATAGGATCATTGAGAAATGAAAGCAATTTTTTTAATAATTCAAGATAAAAACCACCTCCATCCAAATTCTCCAAATTTCTTTTTGTACATTTGAAATTATCTTGGAGGACCAAATAACTGATATTTTGATGTTACACATAACAAAATAGAACAATAAAATCAAATTGTACTTCTGTTAAGGCTGTCCGTGAAATCAAATGTTTATGTATTATTAGATTGTACTCTGAAAAAACTCTAAACTTGTATCATTATTTTTTGGTCAAGTTAATGCATATGTGTAGCCACATCCAGAGAACACACTTCCTTTGAAGTGATTAGGAGGTGTAAGAGAATATTCTTGTTCAGATCTCATTTATTTCCCAGCAACACCTTGGAAGAAATTACTTTTAGAAGAGGTGGAAAGCAAATGAGGGGTGGTAGAATTAAATTTTTACTTTCTTATGATCTTTCCAACTATTTACCTTATATTTCATATTGCGTAAACAAGCTGAAGAGTGATAGGGATTACTTTGGGGAGGGGGGGAGAAGATGAATGTATGGGGATTGATTGGGCAGCTGGTAGAACTTTAACAATTTCACGAGTAAAGTATACTACCCACTTAGCAAATGAAAATCAGACTTGCCTAGAACTCTCAGAAATCTTCATATGCGAAAGAAACACCAACTTGGGATATTTTTTCCCCGCTATTGATGAGTCTTACATTTTGCTTGAACATTGGTTTTAGTTTTTAGTGAAAATTTATTTCACTAAATTTTTTTTTCATTCAGTACAATTTTCTAAAGCTGCCGCCATATCCATTCATGCATCTGGAAATGAAAATGTTGTAAGACCAGTAATGGTCACTATTAAATTTATTTTACAGGGGAAGTTGAAACAATAGCTTGGGATTCATAATTACTTTTGAAATAATTTCTTCCTGTGAGTACTGTTAGTTTTTTCTGAATGCTGATTTATAAACATGTCATTGCAGTGCCGCCACTGGATAGTCAGGAAACTTACAAATGACATAAATAATTTTGTAGACTTTCTATTAAAATTTTTATATTCTATTGTAGAGAAATAATTCATAGCTGATTATTCCAAATCCAAGAATTTAGCCAACAGAGCAACATATATAATAATAATGAAACTCTCCAATGTGCCTCCTAAGGGCTTGGTGGCACGTATTACTCATGGGACTCCTTTGAATTCTTTTGGCAGGACTTTCATGGATTAGTATTATATATGCAGAACAAAAGGGAGATGAACAAGCGCCTTCTTCTTGGTCCATGAAGTTGATTCCTTATCCCATCTTAGCAGTCTTGTAGATAAATACGTTTACTATAATTATAAACGTCAAATAATCTGAGGCAATTTTGAAGATTTCAAGATTTCCTGAGCATATTCTGATAGTCTATATTAGCTTTCAGTGCTATAGAAATGTACGTAACCAGGTAAACATGTATTTAAATCTGGGACTTTATAATTTAAAGATGGGTAATTAAGGAGACAGGTGACAGAAAATTATAGCATTGACAATGAATCTGTTTTCCTCATAGATGTGTCAAGGTGAAAGTGTGTGTGTGTGTGTGTGTTTGAGAGTGGAAAACGCTGTGGGCAGACAGGAAGACAGGTCAGTGCCATACTCACAGATGCACCCTCTGTCATATCAGTGAGTTCCTATTGTCACTAAGCAAATGGATGCAAAACTAGGATCATGGATGATAACTCTAGTCATTTAAAAACGTATTTTTTCCCTAATTACTAGCGGAATAATTAGAAGGAAAATACATCTTCTTTGGTTTCCTCCCAGATGCTGAGAATCTAAGGGCCATGACACTGGACCCAGCTTCACCGTTGCCCCTTGGCTGCAGTGCTCAGATTCCCACGTACCACCAGACAATGAAAACTGGGATTGTCAGTTGGAGAGCCTACACATGGCCTCCCCATGTGACTTAGCTTCCTCAAGCATGGCAGTTCCAAGGTAGTTAAATTTCTTAAATCATTACCCATGGCTTCAAGTGCACATTTTCCAAATAACAAGGAGAAAGCTGCATCTCCTTTTCTGACCTAATCTTGGAGGGCATGTGGCGTCACTTTCATTGCATTCATTTCGTTGTGCTCACAAGCCCACCCAGATTCAAGAGAAGGGAACCTAGATTCCACTTCTTAAGGAGTCACATTGTATATGACTAAGTGGCATGGGAAATAATGTCATGACCATCTTTGGAAAACACAACCTATTGCAGAGCTTATGTAACATTTTCTCTTCCTTATATGCACTTACTTCTGAGATAATCTCTTTCAGTCCCATAAATCTAATTATGAATTGATGATTCCTAAATTTACATCTCCACTGCTGACTCCTACCCTTAGCTCTACATATGAATATTCAGCTCTCTACTTGACATCTCCCCAGCTTCTATCTACCAGGTGCCAGTAGCATCCCTTGCTCCCCCACCCCCAAGTCACCATAATCAAAAATGTTTCTAGATATTGCCAAAGGCCCCTTGTGGACAAAATTGTCCCCAGTTGAAAGCCATTGGTTTAAAGTGATTTTGATTGATTGGTAATCATATTCTACTCATTAATGTTAAAAGGTTTTAATAGTAGTCCACGTGCCTGCTTCAAGTTTGTTTCTTTGGTCATTTCAAATCCATAAACACGTTTTAATGGAGAGGGAGTTTCAGAGTCCTGTTCGTAACTGTTCTAAAAACTATTGTTTTTAGAAATGAGGGTTGCTAGCATAATTTTCCTGGCTGGTGGGAATGAAGCCACTGGGTAAGAGAAAGAAATATATATGCACTGTTATAATTAGTGTGTCTGTTCTAGGCTGCATATCAATTTACAGAGCTCTGACCCATGTGTATTGAAAACAAAAGAAAGACTTACTTTAGAAACAAGAATTCAGCAATGAATTGTAGGATATTTTTGTCAAGGTGAATTAATCTTTATTTCTCATTAATCCTTTTGTTGCAATCCATTCTCACTGAGCTTTCATAGAGAATGTCCTACATGTTTGTATTATCCATAGTCTCTCCTTTTATTGTAAAATCCATAAAGTAAAGGGAATCAGTTTTTATGCTGTCTTTCAAAACACCCAGCACTATGCGTCTGAATTATTTTTGTTGCTTCTCCCTTTGATAATGATGACACTACATAACTGCATGGCAGATATAAACAGTGAAGTGACAGTTGTATTCCGCATACGATAGAATGGGTCATTGGCTGCTTTGGCTTCCCTGGAGTCCTCTGTAGTCATACAAAGTATGCACAGAGTGGGCCCTCTGAAGCTACTTGAGCAGAGTTTCTGGAAAGAGTTGATGTACTTTTCCAAAGGATGGTGGCAAAAGGAAGTCCTCGTTGTTCATGAGAAATGTGCGTCCTCCTTGCACGTCAAAGGAGAAATAGTATTGAGTGTTCGACCTGGTGATTTTTTTTTTTTCCCATGGTTCATTGAGGGTAGAGTTCCCATTTCTTTTGAAGCTAAAATTAGAAGAGCAAATCTCTACTGTGTACTTTACATACAAATGTGAATATATGTATTTCTGATATACGTAATATATACAGCTGATATACAAAATATATATGTAGCTGACACATATTATTATTTTTATATGTATATATTTTTTCCTTATTAGCTGAGTGTGACTTTAGTCAAGTTACTTAATCTTTTTTATATCCCAATTTCCTTATCTGTAAAATAGGGATAATGGGTTTACCTTATATAGTAGTTTTGAGTATGGCATGACTATAATATATAAATACTTAGAATAGTGCACACAGTGTATGCACTCCATAAACCTAGCTATTGTTAATATTATACTCTCTCTCATACACATCACATTTTTTAATTTATAAACAAGCATTAATTGAGTATGACTTAGTGGCGAGATTATACTAAGTGGGCATTAGACAAGCCAGCGATGCTTCTGCTCTCTTGACGCATACATTGCCAAGAGGAAGACAGACAAAAGCAATTGCACAGATAAATAAAAATAACAGCAATTCATCATAAAAGTCAAGAAGGAAATCAATAAGTAACTACGGTTGGGAATAAGAAGGAGGGCGTGAATGGGAGATGCCCTTATAAAGGTAATGAGGGAATGCGTGTGCGGGGCGGGGGGGGGGGGGGGGGGGGGGAGGCGGGGGGCGGGGAGGAGAAGTGGCATCAGAGCTGCGAACGGAGAGAGGTGGGATTTGGCCTTAGGACTTTAAGGAAGAGTACAGGTAAGGTCAACTGGCTAGAAGCAGGGGGCCTGTCTTCCACTGTCTTGATTCTCCATGTTCCTTTTGCCAGTGCACCAGGAAATGGGGCTTAGAAACGTATGCTGCTGCTTTTTTTCATTAGCTTTATTAGAGACTAAACACGAGTGGGGAACACCTGCAGACCGCGGACTTTTCTTTAGATTTTGAGTTAGTTTGAGTTAGGGTTCAGGGAAGTCAGCTGGGATATGGAAATGAAATCAGGTATTTGTTATAACAAAACCAGTAATTTAGAAATATGCTCAGCCTGACAAAATTTTCTCCTTGCTGGGGCAGATGTCTGGGTCTCCAGAGGTGCATCTTACTCACTGAAGTGTGGTTTTAAATTTTACACCAAGAAAAGCAAAACTTCAGTGTCTTTGATTTTTCACAAGAAAAACGTTAATTAAAAAAAAAAAAGAAAATAAAAGTAATGTACATGCAAAAAGTACAGAAAGTTACGAGAACTAAAACTGACCCCTCCTTTTTCAGGCCATCACTTCTGTCCCCAGTAATTTCCTCAAAGGTAACCATTTACCTTCTTATATATTTTTAGGAAAATATAATTGCATCTTATAGTACAGGTATTGTATATGCGCGTGTGTGTGTGTGTGTGTGTGTTTCAAAGTCCTCCCAAATAAGATTGTATTATAAACAACGATATATACTTTACTTTTCCATTTAACCAAATGGCTTAGAGACTGTCTGAGTCCATGGAGATAAATTTTTCTTTTTAATGGCTCCATAATGTCTTGTTTTATGAGGATATCATATTTTTTTAATATTTTATATTTTACCATACTCTTTTTAATAAGCTTTTGGATTATGGGGTGCCTGGGTGGCTCCGTTGGTTAAGTGTTTGCCTTCGGCTCAGGTCATGATCCCGGGGTCCTAAGATCGAGCCCCGCATCGGGCTCCCTGCTCAGCGGGAAGCCTGCTTCTCCCTCTCCCCCTGCCCCTGCTCCTGCTCTCTCTCTCCTCTTTCCTGTGCTCGTGCTTGCTCCCTAATAAATATATAAAATCTTTAAAAAAATAAGCTTTTGGATTATATTCCTGCTTATTTTTACTGTACATAATTCTGTAAATCATCAATGGGAACCTTATTTTTCGGTAGAGTCAATTCTAATAGGGGACTGCTGGGTCAAAGGATGTTTATTCATTACTGATTTTGATCATTATTAAATTGTACTAAAAAATGTATACCAATTAGAAATTCCCATCAAAATTGTCAGAATTCTTAAAACTTGTCTCTCCATAGTTGCATTAACACTGAATATTATTAAACTTTAAAAATTTTGTCAGTCTGATAAAAGAAAAGTTATATGTGATTTACATTTCTTTAATTATGAGTCAGATCGAGAATCTTTTTGCATATTATTGGCCATTTTGTTTCTGTATCTTTTAATTGGCTACTTATATTAATTGTTCACTTTTCTTTTCTTTTTTTCTTTCTTTTTGTCTTTTTCATTGCTAATTTGTACAAACTATTATATAAGTCAGAAAATTAGCTCTTTGACTATAGAAATATGGTACACATTTTTTTCCTTCTTTTTTGCCATTGATCTTTTAACTTTGCCTATGCTTTTTGTCATTTTCCTTAACAGTTTCTCAGTTTTGTGTCATGTTTAGGAAGGCCTTAATTACAAAATTAAAGAAATATTTCCCCATGTTTTTTCTTAATACTTCTATGGTTTTATTTTGTAATTGGAAATCTTTGATCCATCTGGAAATTATTTTGACATAAGGAGTCATTCTCTTTTCAAAATGATGAGGCAGTTGTCACACACAGTTTATTGAATAATATGGAAATGACTCAT
Organism: Halichoerus grypus; assembly: GCF_964656455.1. Taxonomy (NCBI): domain Eukaryota; kingdom Metazoa; phylum Chordata; class Mammalia; order Carnivora; family Phocidae; genus Halichoerus; species Halichoerus grypus. Next base: position 90,529,629 of record NC_135714.1, read on the forward strand.
TATTATTCTAGTAAAGTGTATTGGCCTGGATTTTGGAATCAGAAATAACTAAATCCAAACCTCGGTGTTTAGTGTCCTTGCCTCGTCTTCACTATAGGGTTGATACTGCTGGATCTTATCTGAAGCCTTTGTGGCCAGATTGTTTCACTAGAGTTCAGCACATTCAGATCTCCACCTGCATCCCCAGGGTTGAACCTACTTATTGGGAGCTTACATGGTGCCAAGACATGGTAGTTGTCATCTCTTCCTGCTGGTATCCACTGAGACACCCATATTTTACCAGGTTTCAGGTTGTTGATCAACTCAGATCCCTTTTCAAACTTGAACGGCCTTGTCTTCTCAGATACTCTCAGCTCTCTCACTCTTTCAGCTACTTTTGAATGCCTCTTCTTGAACAGGATGGATGGCTCTGCTCTCCTGAGTCTCTCTGCGTGGGACCCTGGGAATTTCTCTGCAGCTATCTCAGGCCCTTCTACCAAAACCTCTGTGCAACTGCCTTTATTCCTGTGTCCTCTGTGCCAGGCTGGAACCTGGGAATTCTCTGTGAGGCTCTTGGGCTGCCTGACCTCCACCCACAAACCCCACCCCCCTCACCTTCCCAGTTCCCTAAACCCATCTGGAGGCTCCAGCATTATCAACCCTCCTCTTGTTCAGACACCCAGGGCAGTTCAAACACCATTGTTTCCTCCAGCCCGCATCTCCTCTCCCATTCCCACTGCAAGCTTCATCTAGTCTGGGGGTGGTGGGTAGGAAAAAACTGGTTCTGACTGCAAGTACTTATCATTCCAGATCTTTTTGTCCTATGCTTGGATATCTCAGTCTTTGAAACTCCAAAGCCAAGGATTTGAGTCTTTTGTTCTCTTCTCCGAAATATCAACCCTGCCCTAAGGCAATGGATACTCAAAGTCTTTGAATAGGGAAGGGACACAGATTAAGAAAGAATTACTGAGGAGAAAGCACATTAGTTAATATATTAGACTACTATTCTTCTGTTACTATTGTATTTAATACTATAGAAAAAAACAGCTATCAAGACTTTCAAATAAAAGATTAAACAAAGTAAAATTTATTGCTTCTCCAGGTTTAACAAAACAATTTTAGGGGTTTTAAAATCACCAATATAGAAAATGTCAGCATAGGAATTTTGCTAAACTTGATGGACATTAGCCAATTAGTGAATGTTATATACACTGCTAAGTATGCTTCATTATTAGCTGTTTTCAACCTATCTCGCCTCCCAAAGAATTAGAAATTCATAACTCACACCTGACCCACAGAAAATCTCTAACCATTCTAATAGAAAAGCCCCTAGATATCCCATTTTCATGATTTAGTCTCCCTTTGCCAAAAAAATTGTATATAAAAATGTTAACATCTGGGTCTAAATTTGTATTACAGTAAAACTAATTGTCTCGGAGCTAATAAAACCACCCTCTTCTCCATAACTTTGTAAAATTCTGGAACTCTCCCAACATTTCGAATATCATGCTTTCTCATAGTCTAAATTTTTTATTGGGAGGAAGCAATTGAAGGGCTGCCTTAATTATTCAGATTTATTTTTCCTTTTGTATTTTGAAGATTCTGAGGCAACATTTCACTGGTCACCAAAATAATTTGTGAGAATAAACTAGGGCCATTTAAGTGAATGAAAATATTTAAAATTATTTTATAGTGCATCAAGGATTTTCACTTAGAATTATTCTGCACTGGGCGCCTGGGTGGCTCAGTCATTAAGCGTCTGCCTTCAGCTCAGGTCATGATCCCAGGGTCCTGGGGTCGAATCCCACATCGGGCTCCCTGCTCGGCAGGAAGCCTGCTTCTCCCTCTCCCACTCCCCCTGCTTGTGTTCCTGCTCTCGCTATCTCTCTCTCTGTCAAATAAATAAATAAAATCTAAAAAAAAAAAGAATTATTCTGCACTGAGAAATTGATAAATTTGACTGAAAATATCGCAGTCACTAAAAGTAAGGTTTTTTTAGATTTCCCAAAGCCAAGAAAATGTTAGCATTTTGTTCCCCCTACAATTGTGGAAGTACGTCTATATAATTCTTGAATTTAAATGTGGATCACTAATTACAGTTATAACTACTAAATTGTCCCTGAGTGGCTTTATTTAGTATTCAAATGGTACCCTAGAGGAGGAATCTTTTATCTCTAGAGCTGTCATAGATAAGTAACATAATCAAAACAGTCTCCCTGATGAAAATTTATTTTTAACTTGAAAGAACACATAGTGACCACCCACCCACTCACTGACTGAGTTTTGCTGGTAAATAGAATCCTTGCTACAAAATAAATTATTCTTGCGAGGAATTCAGGGTAAAATTCAGAGTACAATTTGGACCTTGTCCAAGGAAATTTACTTAGTGTAAATACCAGAGAAGAACTTCATTTGAAAACTTCATCTATATGTGGTGTCTTGATAGGCAGAGTGCCTAAGGACGTGTCACAGCAGGTTCTTAGTGAGGTAATTTAATTTGTTAAATTAAATAATTAAATTTATTCTTCTTCTGCCCTGGGGGGGTAAAGAGGAGCTGGGGATGTGGAGAAAAAAAAGCATAGTAAATTCTGATGCTTACTTTAAAGTCTGATTGATGATGAAAGACTCGGGCGCCTGGGTGGCTCAGTCAGTTAAGCATCTGACTCTTCCTTTCAGCTCAGGTCATGCTCTCAGGGTCACGTGAGATGGAGCCCCCCCATCAGGCTCCACCCCCAGCATAGGGTCTGCTTGAGATCCTCCCCCTCTGTCCACCCCTCCCCCCACCACTTGGGGGCTGCGTGCCCTTGTGCTCTCTCTCTCAAATAAATAAATAAATAAATAAATAAATAAATAAATAAAATAAATCTTTAAAAAATAAAGAAAGAGAAGACTCATTCCTCCTACAGATTCATTTATGTTGTCAAAGAAAAGGACATTGTGTCAAGTTTTGGTTTGGAGGAACCAGTATGAAAATTATGCCACCAGTTTTCTATAATCAGATTGTGGTATTCTTATAAAGTGAGGATATTACTGACTCAAATTGACAATGGTTAAGAATTCACTAATTTTGCCTAGATGGCAGGGAAAACACACACACAAACACAGTATAGAAAAGTTTTCATGAAAACTTCAAATTTGATTCTTTGTATCCCATTTATCTTTTAATAAGTGGAGGAAATAGGTAAAAATAATATTACTTAAGGAGATGAAGAAATATAAAAGAGAAGTGAAAAACGAATTCCTAGATATTTACTCCTGAAAAAAATTTAACCTTCAAAAAAAAATTCAACTCTTGAAGCAAATGATAATTGCTTAATTCCTATAATTCAGTTAGGGGACTTGGGAAATGAAAAGGCAGAACGTGTAGAGTAGTGGTGGTACTTTTGTGGAATTTCTGAGTAATAACTGTGTATATTGTTTGTAAAAATAGAAAAGCTAATGATGAAAAATAGACGGATGACTGGATAATATATTTTTTAATCTTCTGTAATATTTTTATTTACTTTTCAAAAACCCATATCGTTCAATATAATATACATTATTATAAGCCAGGGAAATGACATAGTCTTCAGAGCAAATTTATAATGAAAAGTAACAGTAGCCCAAGTATTTAAAATTCTAAGTAATTTTGCTTTTAGCTTTGCTGATCCCAAGGAAAGTGACTACAGAAAGTATCACATTCCATCAAAGTTACTTAGCCCTTTGTTACTCTTTAAAAAATGCCTCTTGGCTGATTTACATAGCCAATTCTGATACAAGATTATATCAATTAGCAGGTTTGCTAGCTTTTTGTAGAAATTTGCATTATTCATCCTCTTTCAAACCATAATAGAGACTTGATTTATACTGTACTATATATATATATATATATATATGGATTAAACTATAGAATGTAACTTATTTATCTGTGGCTATTATGAAGGGCAGAGAAGAGAAATCATGAAAAAAGTTTATGGGAACCAAGCTGAGGAGACAGGGGAGCACATCTGGGTCCTATTCACTTCCTATATAAATCACTGAGAGCATTTCCATTGAGTGTCACAGGGCAGCAATTAGACTCAGAGAAATAGGTCAGTACTTTCTTAACATTTTTTTAGTCACATCTCCCACCACACACATTCTTTTAAATAGTTATTTGCAGTTTACCAGTGAGAACCTTAAGTATCTGAGTATGTTAAATATTCAATTATGATAGTTAAGTAAATAAAGCTGTTGAGGTCTGTCTTGCATGCACAACTCCCTTGTTGACTTTCACAACCATTCAGAAGACTCCTGCTCATTCTAAGAACTTTCACTGTCTAAAATTTTGTTTGCCATTTAAGATACAGAAAAATCTTAAAATAGAAGAAGTTTAGGAAGACAAATAGGAAGCTTCGTCTATTTGAGTGAATGAATGTATAAGTGAATGAACTAGCGCATCATATTGATGGCCTGGTCTGTGCCAGGTGCCGCACAAGGCACCAGATATTACTAGCTCTCCAGGATCTCACAGCCCAATGAGATACAGCAATGCAAACAACAGACCCTTACGCTATGTGAACAAAGAGGTATTAAGAAAGTGCTCTCTATGGAACATAAAATAGGAAGTGATAATTCTGCCTCAGTGGTGGTTTGGGCTTGAGTTTTGATCTGAGAAAGTCAGAGAACAGGTAACATTTTAGCTAATTTTGAAAAATGAGTAGAATTTTCCTAAAAGAATGTTTGGGGAAGAGCAAAGGTGCTGATAATTTTTAAGTAAAAGAGGGACAGGATGAACTTTGGTTGTAGAATGAAGGCTGCTGTAGTATAAAGAATGGAGTGGGATGGAGAGAGCCTGGATTCAACCAGATAACGGTCGCAGGACGTTATTGGAGTATAAAATAAAATAGAGCACAGTGACACCCAAGTACTGTGGAGTGATGGAAGGGCAATGGAAAATGATTTCAAGTCTTCTAACTTAAGAAGGACCTTTACCTGGGAGTGAGACTATAAAAAGAGAAGGTCTGGGGGCAAATAATGATGATTACTGGTCACATACGGGGAGGTGTACTAAAAACAGGTCTGGAATTTAGTTGAGGGATACCGGCTGTGGATAATTGTGTAAGAGCCATAAACCTGTAAACAGGTAGATGTAGATCAAGGCTTCTCATATTTTAAGCTGACTAATTCTTTGCTTGGGAAGGCTGTTCTGTGTACCATAGGCGGTGTATTGTGGGAGGTTTAGAAGCATTCCTGTCCTCTACCCACTAGGTGACAGGAACCAACATCTCTTGCAGTTGTGACAACCAAAAAATGTCTCTGGACATTGCTTCATGTCTCCTGGCAGCAAAATCATGCCCTGTCAGGAACCGCTGGTGCAGATGAAACCTGGATGAGATTGCTATTGACTGAGTGGAGGGGCGGGAGGTGGAGGAGGAGGACTCGGTAAGAGATTGGGAAAATGCTCATAAAGAGTGAAAGAAAGTTGCGTCAAGGGAGCCACGCAAGGCCCGAGTTACCAAAAGGTGGTTGGATGCCAAACCCTACCCAGGACAATGAGAACTGAGAAGAGGTCTTTGGATTGAGTGATCTGCGAGTTACTGTGAAACAGCTTCAATGGAGACCTCCTGAGGATCTGAAAGTGACATTGTAGGATGGAGAAGAGGAAGCGAGAAAAAGCAGAGACTGCCGATCTGTATTACTTCTTTAATGGATTGGTTAGAGAAAGACAGAGGAGGAGAACAAGGCAAAAGGGACAGAGAGATGGCTTATCTTAGGGCAGGAGAGATTTGCAAACATGGTGGACTGATAGGCAAGTGCCAGTGATTCCAAATCATATAGAACTTCAGGCTGGCCCAGAATCTTTTCTTCAGGAAGAGCTCAAAATGCAAATAATACTAATTTTGAAGGAGAGCATGAGAATGAATTATAGCAGCAACACACTTATTTTATAACTATATATATTAATTGTTACAAGACAAAATGATTAGATTGGGGACAGCATGTCATTTATAATACAGTCAAATCCTGTCTGTGATTTTGCCTCTAGACTGGGTCACCTTAGTTGTAGTGATGATTTTCTTTTCTTTCTTTTTCTTTTTTTCTTTCCTTTTTTTGGCCTCTTCCTTCACCCTTTTCTTTTGCTTCTCCGTAACTAGGATGGGAGCAGGAGACTCACACAGCCCTTGGAACAAGCCTAATTCTCTTTGCCCTGGAATTGAACCACTTTTGCAGTAACATATCTCTTCAAGGGAAATCAAGAGAGAAAAAGTCTTTACTATTGCCAGTAACTTTCTTGTTGTACGGACATTATCTCTATATGAAAAAAATCATTCTTCTAAACATCTTAACTTGCATGCGTGCATGCATGCACCTGTGTGTGTGGGGTTTGCTTCAGTTTCTGGGTTCCCATCATGGCTGTACAACTTGGCTGTATGGCCTTGGGTATCTTATTTATTCTTTCTAGATTTCAAGCCCTTCATTTGCACAATGAGCAGGTGGGACTGGATAAGCTCCGAGGTTGTTTCTGGCTTTAAAATTCTATAATTATATGATTTCCTTTCCGCATTATCTTTGTTTGGTAAGAGCTTGCCTTAATCTGATCCATTCCTGAGCAAAATCTCTCAGATTGACTTGAAGCTTCAATTTTTACTCTGGTTCTCACACCTTTTTGTTTATTAGGTCATAAGTAATGAGCTCGGAACGCTTAAGAACTTGCTGGAGTTCATGTAGGTGGTTCATCAGGGGCAGGGACAGAGTGAAAAAGACAGTTAAGGTTTCCCAATTCTCCATTGCAGTATTTAAATCCAAGAGAACAAGCCACCTATGAAAATGAAGAATCTTTGCATATCTGTCCTTTCTTCAAAAGACCTCAAAGCATTTTCCAAATGTTTGGAATGAATTCTTTCCTTTTGAATCCCTTGTAAACTACTGGATTGGTAGGTTTTAAGCACATTAATAGACAATGAAATGTGAGTTTATTTCTACCATCAGATACTGTTAACTGTGATAAAAAGAATCAACTATTTATAAGAGTAAGTTAATTCCCCAGAGCTTACACTTAAATTTATTAGTATGGTTTGTATTAACACTCCTAATTTTTAAACACCCACTGTTTTTGTTTAGCTTACAGTTTTGAGTGTTAGAAACTATAATAATAAACTCCTCTTAAATTCCCTCACCGTGTGACTGTTACTATGGAGGTGGAAAGGATTATCACCGGAGAGTCATTAACTAGACAATAGGTTGTCCTAAATAACATAGTTTTTCTTGGGATTAAGAGTGGACACACACACACACACACACACACACACACACACACACGAGTGGACCAATTTTCACTTCTGTCTTAGAACTTTCATTTAAATGGGACTTTTTTCCTAACCTAAGATATAAATTGTATTCCCACATGAGGTTTAGCATTTGTCAATGAAGGTCCTTTCATGACTGTCTACCCATCGCCATTGAGCCAAGCATTTCAGTTATATCACATTCTCTTCTCACCGACGCCGGCTTGCAGGTATTAGGGCGGTGCAACCTGAACCCAGAGTATTAGCAAGCTCATGTGCACATGGTGAATTGGAAGTTGGGTTGCTTTGAGATAGAAAACAGTGTTCTCAAAATGTTGGCCACTCCATTCTTTGCGTATGGGTGGGAAGGGGGAAGCAGGAGGAAAATAGCAGAGAGGAAATAAAGAAAGGTACCCAGGTGGTTAAGGTGGGCTAAGAAGACCTTTGTACCTTCTGAGGAACAGTGATTTAAAGGTGCCAGAGATGAACTGGAGAAGCGTTCCTATGCACGGAACCCTTGGAGCCTCACCAGGACTTGCGTGGGTACCCCTCCAGGGGTTATTGCTTTGTTCACTTCTGTTGTCATGACAGATCAACACTGGTTGGAGTCATAATTTTTGGAGAATTATTTCACTGTTTTGTATCAATATTTCTATTTGTGAAATCTGGGTTGGTCTACCAGTATGACCACAGCTTCCTCCCTTCTCCATTGTAGAAAAGAGCTGGGAGCATCCTTTATTCTAGTCAACACACTTTGTTTCCCTTCTTATAGCCTTCTTATTAATCAGGGTTTTTTTTTTTCCCCTTCTGCTTTCTTTTTTTAATTTTTCTTTTCACCTGAAATACTTTTCTCACCCAAATCCCATATTTTCTTCAGAACACCTTTCCATATTTATGTTCTGTGGAAAGCCTTTGATGGCTAAACTGAATACACAGATATCTTTGTTTTATTTTTTTCACCTTTTCAGCCTTGATGTATTCAGTTCATACCAGCAAGCTATTATTGTCTTCCAATGGTCTACTTGGGAAATCCAAAGGGTTCTTGTTCACCTCCCATAATATCCAGCACAGTGCTGGGCCCCAAATACTTCCAGAATGAATCATTACATGCTGAAGACGTGAAAAGATAAAAAGAAAATCATCTCGAAGCTCTTCTGGCAAAAGGTCAATTGGAATTTATGACAAATGTCAGTGACTGAGGACGAGATATGGGTGTTGTTCCCAGATATGAAAGGGAGATGACACCAGCACGGAGAAATGTGAAGCAATTGTTCTGTATTCTTAACAGTTCGTGTGTAATCCTAAATGATACACATGGGTTGGCTTGGTGTGCTCAGTCTGATTCCAGGGATATCTCGGGCTTATTTAACAATGCTACCCTTAGAACAATATTAGCATACTAATCTATATTACTGGCCGTGAACCACATTCCTAGGTATCTTTTAACTAGGTGGATTGAGACTATTGCCCTAGATAACCCGAATAACATTTAGCATGATGGCCTCGGATTGTAAGAGGGCAGTATCGGAGGGAAAACTCATGGATTTAAATCATTTTTCCTTTTCTAGGGTTCTCACCAACACACCTAGTGAAACATAGTGAAAATTGCTCTGAGGTTTAAATAGCTCTTTCCTTTCCCTTGCTTATGCTGTGTTATCACTCCTGTACACTTCCCTGGGCTTGAAAATTGCAAAAGAAAGACACAGCTTCCCCACCTACCCACCCCCAACTCCCCCCTCCCCCGACCCCCGGCTCCTAAACTACTCTGTTTATAGTCAGTTTGCCTCCCTGGATCTTCTGTTTTAACACATGCTGTAGTGTTCAGATTGCAAGCACAGCGGAGGGATGTTTAAATCCTAAAAACAAACTGTTTTCATTGCAATGTGTAAAACGACATTCCATGAAGACATTTCAATTAATATTAGCTGAGTGAGGGGAGTCTTCTCCCCGTGGCCTGTTCAGTGTTTGGCCTCTCTCTGCTGAGGCTGCCAACCGGGGTGCTGCCAATTAATGCCAGCTGTGATCTATTGTTTGCTTCGGACACCTGGCAAGTCCCAGACCGTCAGAACCCTGCAACCGGCAGCTGGCTTGGTGCAAGCTGCCAGACTTCAGGGATTCTGAGATCTCTTAGCGAAGGTAGGGGGCCATCTTGTTTTAGTTAAGGGAATAGTCCGGAATAGCCAGCTTCAAATCCAAGATGACTTACGTTAAACAACCCCCAAATTTGGGGAGGATCAGCCCAAGCCTCTAAGCCTCAGATCTCACTTCAGGTCCCCATAGGGCAGTCTTTTAAAAAATAAACAAATGTTCCTAATCCTTTCTTATAACGTCCCGGCAAGTCCCGGTTACGCCGGAAAGGTATTTTCAGGACTCCACATGATCTCTAGGAGGTGCTCAGTTTGGTCCAGTTGTGCTATAATTTTATTTTACATGTGTTGAAAAAAATGTATGTCCTTCCTCTGTCTAAAATGTTATTACTGCCGTGCTCCATCTGATTTTCTTACTAATAGGGTCTCGGAATCCATTTATTGAGTGCTTATAATGCGCCTGGCACTAAGTGCTTTACAACTTTTAGTATTTCATTTCATTTATCTTAAACAAGCATGCCTCAGTTTAGTAGTTATGTCAAATGTGTGAAAACTCAGTCCGGTGAAGGGTGTTCTTTGTTCACCTCCACATACTACTGCTCTTCAATGATGATCATGCTTTATTCTGAACTTGAGTTCACTTGGAGGAAGAACTTGAGCAGAGCATGACTGCATTTCGCTGTGGTGGGCTTGTTTGGCAAGCTGTCTCATTCCTCCTCCTTTGTTTGGCGGTTTCGGGGAGTTCTGACGTTTCCTCTTAGGCCTCTTGAATTGTAAATGTCAGGAGGACAGAAACTGCCTGTCTGTGTCACATTTGTGCCTGCCCTACAATTTGTAAATCTTCATAAAGCCCCGTAGGAATAGCAGAAATGCCAGCCACTACTTCTCCTGGGAGAGAGAACGTTGAGAGGGCCTGGCCAGGTAACTGACCCAGAAATATGAAGAGATATTTTGTCTCCTGGTGCTTATTTTCCTATGAATGAAAAGGTCCTGGATCCTTTTCATGTGGATGCCCTTCAAAGCTGGCTAGGAGCCCTCCTTCCATTCCGGGCTCCTAGGCCATCTTTCTGGAGCCTGTTGATCGCATTAAATACACAGTTACTTTTTAGTGTTGATCATCGGAGGCTAAGATGAAGCCTTTTGCACTTGATTTATTCAGTACATGATTCCATGTCTCAAGAAGTGAAAATCCAGTGAAGTAAGCCACCACTTTAGCTCTCATTAACGACTTGATCCAAATCCACTCAAAATGCGCACTCTTAAAGTCATCAGGTAATGATGATAATACGATTTGTTTGCTGAGGTCTGTTAGTTCAATCGAGTAATTATAAATAGAATTCAGAAGCTATTTCTAAATAATATTTCATTTCTTATAAATCAATCTAAAATTTCCAGAGGAGTTAAGTTTTACATTAATGAAATATACAAATAATATAAAGATGAGAGCACTTCCAGGTTCCATGTACAAAATTGCAGAGCCATTGCATACCTTTCTTTGAAATAAGTTGTGTAAAATCCAGAAAATGGGAAGGGAAAATTGGAAAAAAGATAGTCCAGATTATTTCTTCCAGACAGATCGTGATCAGTTTTTAATTTATGTGAGACATTCGACACATTTCATATTGACCAGCTTGTTTGGAAATCTAGAGTCAAAGCCTTCTCTGGTCTAGACTCGGTGAACTCTCTGAGTAGAAGAGTATGTGTTGGCAGAGAGCTATGCCACTTCATTCAGGGTTTGATCCAGGGTAGAATTAAAACCATACTTTGTTCTACCCCCATACGCTCATTCAAGACTGGAAGTTTGCTTCTATAAACAAAAGGCCATCATCACTTCTTCCTCTGTTGTTTAGATCTTTGGAAATCAAGTCAATTCTCGGAGGTCCTATATATAATTTCTGTAGCCTAAAGAGCAAATCAGAAATATCTCCACTCTCCCTACACTCCCTTGACACTATTAGATCTAGAAGAAGCCTCAGAATCTACATAACGTCGCTACCAGAATATTATCCCTCTTAACTATAATTCTTCTAAGTGTTGGTGTTTTTCTTCTGCTGTACTTTATTACATAAATGGGAACACGATGGTTTTAAGCACACCGAATAGCCACTGTAGACAGGTAAACGTGGCTTGATGCATTTTCTCCTGATGAAAGATCTGTTGGCGGTTAGAATAACATTTTGGGATGCTAGCCAAGCCAAATCTTAAGACCTTTTTGGTTTTGACCACTGCAAAGGAGCCGCTGGTTTCTTGAAATAGACCCAAGGTGTTTTACACCTGATAGGAATTACTGAGCATGTTGAACACGGATTCAAGAGATTTTTTTCACTTCAACTAAAAAAAACAAAAAAGTTGTGCAGGGAACATAGGTAAGCTTAGAATATGGCTATTTTTAACTGAAAATGTACTGACTTTCTTTTTGAAGATGCTGATACAACTTCTGACACTGTTGGTGATGAGTGGTGTGTAACAGCCGGTTCAGCTCTGAGCTATCAAATACCGAAAGGGAATCTCCTAACTACAAATCCCAGGACACCAGACCAGCTCCTAACAGCCCTCTCTTCCTGAGTAGGTCGGGGATGAGGAACTTAGGGGAGAACTGACTGCCTAAACACTGAAGGAAGGAGAAAACCCCCAAGGAAGACCATTGAAAGATTAAGTCACATGGTTTGAATTTGATACAATGTGGGAATTCCAGTTCAATTCTGATTTATAACTAATTTCTTCTAACAGCCTTTCTCTTGTACAGAGAGATCAGTTTGGATAAAGGAGACATAGCTCTGAGAATGCAGTTTCTCAGTGAGTCTAATAGGCAAGTTCTGTAATCAAAAGGAGGATGTCAGCAGGGAGGCCTAATCATATGTTTTCTTAAACCAAACTCCTTTTCTCCTTTTCATTAGGCTTTCTTGAGGCAATTCAGCTAATTAATGATAATAAATAGTTATTGAACACCACTAATATTCTAAATCCTCCAGTGTCATGCATTTGGAAGGAAAAAGGACCGATAGATAAACTCAGAAAGTGTGTGTGCATGTGTATGCACACACACACACACACACACAGCAATATGCCTTCAAATGGGAATTATGGTTGTAAAGTAGGAAGACCTATATAAAAGACGAGATGGCTTAAGTCACAGAGATAGCTGGAACCTTCACTCTGTATGATTATGTAGACATCTCCTCATACATAATAGGTGTAAGAATAATCATTTTCACATCTGTATTTGGACTTTGGTCCCATCCCTTAATCAGAGTCATAAATCCTGTGAAGCTGGATTAACCTCATTTTATGGATGGTTGTAAAGAAAACGCTGTCGTTTGGCTTTACCTAAGGAAACACGAGAGACCTTTGCAAAATGGAGATGTGGGAAGGGATGTTCAGACGGTATGGTAACCCAGAGACATCCTGGGTTTGCTCTTGTTATCTAGAGTGGAACGAAGGGATCTCATTGCAGTGGGAGTGGGGGGATAAAAAGAGCTTAGCCTTTGGGCTCAGGCAGCTCTAAATTTGGATTATGGCTCTACAGTGGACTAGCTTTGTGACTTTGGACATATTACTTAACCTCTCTGAGCCCTGGGTTTTATTTTTAAAATAGAGATAATATCCAGATTACAGAATTGTTTGGGGGAATTAGGGGTGATTATTTAAAGTATAGAGTATGTGGCATTTAATAATTGGTAGCTGTTATTGGTATTATTGTTTGATTGCAAAGTTGAACGGGCCTCAGAAACCATAATTAGACAGCTCACGTGTGATCATGATGGAGCACTCTCTTCTGAAAAAGCACATACAAAGTTAAATCCTGGGAGAGGAATCATGGATGAATTTTTTTAATGGCACAGAACGTAATTTGTCACAGATTAAACTTCATTTGGTAGCTCTCCTTGGTACGCATCTTTCTTGTACTTTGTACTTTGATGTTCCTCCTTTTCTCAAGAGAAACTTATCTGGATTTTTGAAAAAAGCACATGTTTCCAGCTTGATTTGCATCTGGTCACTTGTGGATTTCCTCTTTCCTTTTTGAGAATCTCCCTAGCTTAATGGGAGCTCTCCCTCTCAGAGTCGCTCAGATCATAGGGTAACCTGCTAATTTGAAAGTAACCTCATAACTGAGTTTGAGCATCTAGTGCATCATATGGTAACTGCAGTTGATAACGTATTGTATAACTGACATTTGCTGAGAGTGGAACTTAAATGTTTTCACCCAAAAAAGGGGGGTGAATATGTGAAGTGATGCATGTGTTAATTAACCCGATGAGAGGAGCCCTTCCACAATGCATAAGAATTGACATACTTATTGACAAACATTGACATCATCACGTTGTACCCTTTAAATATCTTATTATCTTATCTGTCAATTATAACTCAATAAAGCTAGGGCAAAACGTAAATTCATGATGAAAAATCCAGTGCAAAGAGGTACACACGTGCCTATTAGAGAAAGTCAGGCGCAATAGATTCACATTTGTGTAGTCGTGACATTTTTGCAATTTTTTTTCCCGAGCAGCCTCAAAAAGCATGTTAACAAGACTACTTGAAATTAATACTCTGCTATTAGAGTGTATACAGATGGGCTCGCTCTCTTCCTTTTTACCGTGCTGCGTGCTGGATTCCTAGAAGACACGACGTGCTCCCTCCTTAACGAATTCCATCCCTCAGATCAATAATGATTGGCATAAGGCCAGGTCAACTTCTCCAGGACTCTTTACAAGACCTTGTCTTCTATTTTGCTTTCATTAGTTCTTCCCACTCTCATTTCTCTCACTGTTACATTTTTCGTTGGCTTAAGCTCTCAGTAGTCTTGCTTTCTTGCCAACTTGAAAAAAAAATTAAAGTATAAAACCAAGCTAGTGTCGAGGTGGGTTTCCCCCAACTCTACTAATTATATAACCACCACTCAAAACTCAACCCAGTAAGTCCAATTTGTTTTCAAACATAGGCAACTCCTGAGCCTTTGCATTCGGAAAAGTCTTTGTGTCCATTTGTTGGATTTAGAACAAACTGCCTATGCAAATGAGTGGGGAGCCGCCGTGCCTCAGCCTTCGGCTGCCCACACCCTCAGCTGCCTCTCCACCATTGAAGCCTATAGTTCTTGTGAAGAAGCCTGTTGTGAAAGTTAATGGTTATAAAAAGCACTTATTTACATCTGTTTTAGTGTAGCCATGAAGAGTGCAATTAATTAAGAAGTCTCTGGTGTGGTAAGAATAATCATACAGCAGGAATGCAAACACATGATTTCCAAAGAGAATTTTATTCCATATGGAATTTTTCCCCTAACTAAGAATTAATTGCAACTTTAAAGAAGATTTGATTGTGTCTATGAAAAACATTTTAACTACTGAGGAATTCTAAATGACTTCAATGTAAAATTTTCTTTCTTTACATTGTTAGCGTTGAGGGAAGAGCTTTGATCAAGCTCTGAATTATAGAATTTATTAAAGGGAAGAGGATAACCTTCAGATGTCTTCTGTGGTGAAATGTTGAAGCTAAAAATTTTAAATGTTTGCAGACTAAAGACATATTCCGCTGTGAGGCCCAAGAGGATAAACAAAATGTGACATGTTTTATTTTGTTACTTAACCCTTGTTTAAAAAAGCACAACAAAAAATGTATATAAATCATATTTTTATGCCTTTCTGAAAACATGGACATGGATTTTTGGTGATTAGCCTCCATGTAGCGGCATCATGCCAGGTGGTCTGCAGGATATATGCAAATAGCTTGCGTTTTGGTGTGGCAATTTCTTAAAGCTGAAAGCATTTAAATATATACAGCATAAATGCTGGGAAGGGATACCCTTTCCTTCTGTTGCCATGTGCTACACATTCCAATATTTTGCTGTCGCCCAGCAATGAATAATGCAAAGAGCCGAGGAGGGAAAAAACAAAAACATGCAGTCGAACGCGAGACTGGCAGAGAAATGCTGCCCATTGCCGCTGAGGTACGGAAGATGAATGTGACACGTTAAAGACGGGTGGTGGTGGGGGGAAGCCACCAAAGCAACTTGGGAGCAGGCGGAGAACATATTTGGATCAAATGCAGTTACAAGTTTCTGTGAAAAAAAATTCCAATCAATAACAAAGAGCTCTTATCACATGCAACTTTAATTTGATTGGCATGGCATTTCCATTATATGCTAATGAATTACGGATGATGAGAACCACTGCCGCCTTCTGAGTGCAATTGAACATTCATCAATCAGTTACTTAAATGCCAGACTGTCTGAAATATTAAAGGAAGTTGTTGCTATTTTGGAGATGAAAGTAAACAAACTGGAAATCTTGAATTAATTGAGAAAAGGATACACGTTGATAAGGAGGATTTGGTAAGTTATTACTTCTCTGAGTGGATGTCAGTACAGGTATATTCTATTCTCTGTGGAGTAAGCAGGTCCCTGCCAAGCTCACTGGAAAATAAATTCTCTTAGGTGAATCCTGTTTTTCTGTTGACTAGCATTATGCAATTATTGACTATTACTCTAGGGGAAAAAAGCTGGCCCTAGACCATACAAAGATCACTCAAGGATGCAACACTTTTGACAATACATATTTAAAGGAAAACAACCATCTACCAAAACATTAAAAATAATCTTCAAAATATCAGCAACATTCAAATAATTACAGTGGAGTAACAGTATTCAAGTCCCTATAAAATGAAAATACAAAAAGAAAAAAAACCCCTCAAAATACCTGAAATATTCAAGTTATTAAAATGATTAATTTTTCACCTTTTACCCACAAAAAGACAAATTGTTTGGTGTTTGAGAATTTTGACAAAGCTTTTCATCAGTCTCAAGCCACCTAAAGATTTCTAAGTTTATTTTTTCACCATCCTTTCCATTTTTCTTTTACTTAGCATCTTCCTTTAATAATTTTAAATATGTTCTTCCTAATAATTTTAGAACATTATGCTCTGGCCTAAAATATCTAATCTTGGTAAAACAAAAATTCTGTTCTGATGTTTGCTGAGACACAGTGAGCTTGAGTATGTAGGTAATGGTAAAGACTATCAATCTGCAAGTATTTTTATGTGAGAAAAAAATGATTTGTTACCATTACTTCACACCCATGAAGATGACTACTATCACAAAACCAGAAAATAACAGGTACTGCTCAGGATGTGGAAAAATCAGAACCCTTGTGCACTGTTGGTGGGAATATGAGATGGAATACAGCCTCTGTGGAAAACAGGATGGCAGTTCCTCAAAAAATTAAAAATAACATTACCATATGATCTAGAAAATCCACTTCTGGGTATCTACCTCAAAGGGTTGAAAGCAGTGTCTTGAAGAGATATTTGTATATTCAAGTTTGTAGCAGCATTATTCACAATAGCCAAAAGATGTAAGCAACCCACGTGTCCATTGGTTGAAGGATAAACATAATGTGATATATACATAGAACCCAATATGATTCAGCCTTAAAAAGAAAGGAAATTCTGACACACGCTACAACATGGGTAAACCTTGAAGATATTATGCTACGTGAAATAAGCCAGTCACAAAAGGACAAATAATGCAAGAGTCCACTTATATGAGGTCCCTAGAGTAGACAAATCCATAGAGACAGAAAATAGAATGATAGTTCCCCAGGGCTGCAGGGAAGAGGAATGAGAAGTTATTGTTTCTTGGGTACAAAGTTTCAATTTGGGAAGATGAGAAAAGTTCTGGAGATGGATATGGCGATGGTTGCACCACAAGTGAATATGCTTCATGGTACTGCACTTTACACTTAAAAATGGTTAAGATGGTAAATTTTATGTTATAAATAGTTTACCACAATCAAAAATAAAATTTAAAACATGCAAGAAAAATGACTTGTGTTACGTATGACTAGATTTGCTAATTATTTATTTTTTGTTAACATATAATGTATTATTTGTTTCAGGGGTACAGGTCTGTGATTCATTAGTCTTACACAATTCACAGTGCTCACCATAGCACATACTCTCCCTAATGTCCATCACCCAGCCACCCCATCCCCCCACCTCCCTCCACTCCATCAACCCTCAGTTTGTTTCCTGAGATTAAGAGTCTCTTATGGTTTGTCTCCCTCTCTAGTTTCGTCTTGTTTCATTTTTCCCTCCCTTCCCTTATGATCCTCTGTCTTGTTTCTCAAATTCCTCATATCAGTGAGATCATATGATACTTGTCTTTCTCTGATTGACTTATTTTGCTTAGTGTAATACCCTCTAGTTCTATCCACGTCGTTGTAAATGGCAAGATTTCATTTTTTCTTGATGGCTGCATAATATTCCATTGTATATATATATATATATATATATATATACACCACATCTTTATCCATTCATTTGTTGATGGACTTCTAGGCTCTTTCCATAGTTTGACTATTGTGGACATTGATCCTATAAACATTGGGGTGCACATGCCCCTTCAGATCACTACATTTGTATCTTTGGGGTAAACACCCAGTAGTTCAATTGCTGGGTCATAGGGTAGCTCTATTTTCAACTTTTTGAGGAACCTCCATACTGTTTTCCAGAGTGGCTGCACCAGCTTGCATTCCCACCAACAGTTTAGGAGGGTTCCCCTTTCTCCACATCCTTGCCAACATCTGTCATTTCCTGACTTGTTAATTTTAGCTATTCTGACTGGTGTGAGGTGGTATCTCATTGAGGTTTTGATTTGGATTTCCCTGATGCCGAGCGATGTTGAACACTTTTTCTTGAGTCTGTTGGCCATTTGGATGTCTTCTTTGCAGAAATGTCTGTTCATGTCTTCTGCCCATTTCTTGATTGGATTAGTTGTTTTTAGGGTGTTGAGTTTGATAAGTCCTTTATAGATTTTGGATACTAGCCCTTTATCTGATACATCACTTGCAAATATCTTCTTCCATTCTGTCGGTTGTCTTTTGGTTTTGTTGACTGTTTCTTTTGCTGGGCAAAAGCTTTTTATCTTGATGAAGTCCCAATAGTTCATTTTTGTCCTTGCTTCCCTTGCCTTTGGCGATGTTTCTAGGAAGAAGTTGCTACAGCTGAGGTCGAAGAGGTCACTGCCTGTGTTCTCCTCAAGGATTTTGATGGACTCCTGTCTCACATTTAGGTCTTTCAACCATTTTGAGTCTGTTTTTGTGTGTGGTGTAAGGAAATAGTCCAGTTTCATTCTTTTGCATGTGGCTGTCCAATTTTCCCAACACCATTTGTTGAAGAGAGTGTCTTTTTTCCATTGGACATTCTTTCCTGCTTTGTCGAAGATTAGTTGACCATAGAGTTGAGAGTCCATTTCTGGGCTCTCTATTCTGTTCCATTGATCTATGTGTCTGTTTTTGTGCCAGTACCATACTGTCTTGATGATGACAGCTTTGTAATAGAGCTTGAAGTCTGGAATTGTGATGCCACCAGCTTTGCTTTTCCTTTTCAACATTCCTCTGGCTATTCGGGGTCTTTTCTGGTTCCATACAAATTTTAGGATTATTTGTTCCATTTCTGTGAAAAAAGTTGATGGTATCTTGATAGGGATTGCCTTAAATGTGTAGATTGCATACATTTGCTAATTAAAGCACTGTCTACTTGTAGTTATTAGGATGGTATTACTGAATCCACACAGTTGGTTGAGAATTACTAGACTCTGCCACCACATCCATAGAGAAAGCATCAAATAGATCAGCCTCCTGTATTGGAACAGAGGTGGCACTAAAGCCCAAGTTTTATTAATATGGGGATGCCTTTTCTTAAAACACAGACTTTTTTTTTTTTTTTTTTTTTTTTAATGAGGTGGGGAAGGGCAGATAGCTCTTTAAGTAAGTTCTGCAGAGTAACTGAGAGCTGAAGCAAAGGCCTGGAGTGTTTGAGGAATAGCCAGGGACTAGTGACTGGGGTGAGGTGAAGGCAGGGGAGGAGGAGATTATTTAGGATGAAGTTAAAGAGTGAACTGGGGACTTTGGCTTTTTCTTTACATAATACAGAGGGGGAGTCTCAGGGTTTGGGGCAGCGGAGTAGCAGGTATGTTTAAATATACACAAACTATACTGTGAAGGAGATGAAATGAAAATGCAGAAATGGAATTTCACAGGAAGGGGTAAGACTACTTTTAGTTGGGGAAATCATGGAAGAAAAACCTACCACAGAGCTACAGAGGAAAAATAAATCTATTCCTTTTCACATTTAAGCATGCTTGAGAAATCTCTAAATAGCAAAAACTAAAACAGGAGATTCTCTGCCAGTATTACTCTATATTATTAATTGTCGATGTCAGTAAATCAACCTTCATTTACTGAGTCCTGCATGAGCCGAGACTATTTCAGTGCTTAAGGGTCCGTGATGACTGCCCCAGAGGTGGAGCTCAGCAGGCCTGCAATTCCCCTGCTCATGGGTTTTTCCTGTAATTTATAAAACTCCTAGGAATTTATCTGAGTAAGAATAGAGTTCCCAGGATGCCTGGGTGGCTCAGTTGGTTAAGCGTCCAACTCTTGATTTCGGCTCACTCAGGGTCGTGAGTTCAAACCCTGTGTTGGGCTCCACACTGGGCGTGGAGCCTACTTAAAAAAAAAAAAAAAGAACAGGTTTTTCTCTGAAGGGTTCAAGATAAAATTACAGGCCATAGCACTTTATATTTCAGTATTTAATTTTTAGAATCATTAATTTATTTTTTGAAAATATTTATTTATTTATTTATTTGAGAGAGAGAGAGAGCACAAGCAGGGTGAAGGGCAGGGGGAGAAGCAGACTCCCTGCTGAACAGGGAGCCTGACGTGGGGCTTTCCTGAGATTCAGCCTGGCTGTAGAGTGATAGAATAGTATAATGTACCAAATAAAGCATGCATGCACACACACACACACTTCATAAGAATTACAAATAACAAACTCTAAACACTAGCCTCAAGTATGCTCAAAACCATAATATATATAAGATCAGCTACTTTCCCGTTTGAATGCCTTATCAATGTTGTTTTTCTTCAACCTCCAAATGCTCAGGTAAGATGTTCTTACCACCAAGTTCAAGTTTTATCAGTAGACAGAAGCAGAACATAATAGTATCTTTCACTGCTGTATTCAAATTAACTTTCTTTGACACTTAGATCATACTATTCTGTGAATTGGTAACATAACTGAAAATATGCTAGCTTTGATGGGTAAATGGAGTTAAACTTTCTTACATACTGGAAAATCTTGTCAAAACTTTCCAAACTGTTGACTGTTCCCTCCTCTCCATGAATCTGAAATCTTTCCTTGGTGCAAATTCAGTGTTTAAATACAGGAGCTAATTTTGTGTTTTATTTCCAATGTTTTCTCTTCAGAAAAAAAAAAAAAAAAAACCTGGTTGGTGATTGACTAATCGTAAAAGGTATATCCCAAATTAGGAATAACCAAAGTTTTTGACATTTAAGGAAGATATGCTTTGTCTCTTCAGGCTAAACATGATTCTCTTATTTTTCCTGAAATTTTATTTGTGAATTTCTGTGGATTAATTCTATTGTTTAAAAATTTATCTGAAAAATGCTAAAAACCACAAAAGTAAAAACTCCCCAGGATTAGACAAATTAAGAAACAAGATGAAATTACAAAGTAAAGCCACCCGTGTCCCCTTCCTCTGCTTCACTAATTCTACACGGGGAGGTAACTCACTTTTAACCTGTGCTTTTTGTATTTTTCCTGTGTGTTTATAGACATTTCTGTGTATATGTATCTACCAAACAGGTGATCGTACTAGTCATTGGTTTGGCAACTTACTTTTCTCCCTTTTACACTGTATCATTAGCTGTCTTTCTAGGTCACTACATTTAATTCTACTTGTGATCTCAAAGTCTGGAGATTTGCTGGGGAAATGATCTGCAGGTGAATTTTGTTTGGTTTGGGCCACATCACGCGTTTGAAAAAAATTGGATTTGGATCTTTTTTGGTGACAGACCACCTGCTTCCTTTAATTGCACTCAACTCTTTGTTACCACATCTGCTTAGTTATCAGAAACTTTTACATATGTGACTCCCAAATATTATTCTACTATATTGCTCTACTCTCATTTAACCCCTCCTCCGAATGGAACTTTAAATTGCCCCCCCAACCTTTTTTTTTTTCACTATTAAAAACAATGCTTCTCCAACCCTCCTTAAGTATCTATTCTGTTATTTCTTTAGTATGGCTTTTCAGAAGTGAGATTGCCGAGTTATGAAGTAGCGCACATTTCATCTTTCACAGACACTGCAAATTACAAAAAAGCACCTGTTTATACTTTCAGGAGAAGTATATGAATCAAATTTCCCTCCGCTCTTCACTAATGGGTTGTATCAACTCGTGAAATTTTTTCCATTCTGAAAGGTGAAAAAATTATAATGGTTTTAATTAGTATTTTTAAAAATTATTAGTGAACTTGATTACCTCTTTCATATGCTCATTGGTGTATGTATATATAGTCTATGAATTACATATTCCTACGCTACACCTGTATTTCATTTGGATTGTTTGTTTGAAATGTAAAATATTAACTCTTTGCTGTAAGTATTGAAAATAGCTTTTTTCAGTTCTTTGGTTCTCCTTTAACTTTGTTATTGCAATTTTTGGCCTATAAGAGCTTAACATTTTTATATAATTAAATTTCTCTTATGTTGCTTTAACATTTTTTCTTTGTCTTTGCACGTTTGAAGGGGAATTCATACCCACATATGTTGTTGGAAATGTAATAGTACAAGTAAGCAACAGTAAAATTTAGCAAGCCCCCCAAAAAACCCCCAAAACCCACCATATATATATATATATATAGCAATATTTAATGCCGCATTAGGCATAAGAGTAAAACCACAAGATATTCATTTTTTCAATATTCAGCAAATATTAATCAAGCATATTTGAAAGTTTGAAACTGAATATCCAAATTTTCCCTAAGATATCCTTGATAAGTATCATGTGGTATGGAAGCTAGTATTCTTTTGGAATTTTCATTTTCAATTTATACGTGTTTTCTGGAAACAACAGAAAACATACCATAACATTACTTCTCCCCGCTGTATTGTTGTATTTAGCGATGTTGGGATTCAGAATAGCTAGCTAGGGATTAGAGAGAATGAAAATTAAATCTCCAACCCTTTCTTTTCCCATCTCCTACTTTTACACATTTGACCTATGAATAGAACTGATTTTGCTTAATTCTACTTTTTAGTTTGTGGTGAAATTTTCAATATTAGTTTACCCACACTAGGTAGCTTGTTTGTAATTGAAATTTCAACCATAGTAAACAGTGTAATGTGGATTTATTTTGAGGATGATACAATGGCTTAAATTAACATAGCCATGGATTACAGAAGTTTTTCTGAATTTTCAGCTTGGAAAACTTTATACAATCTTACTCCTTAATGATTATAGAGGTTGTTTTGGGTTTAGAGTGGTACTCCCTGGTCTCCACTAGGAGTTCTGATTCAGGGGGCCCTTACATAAAGAATCAAATGTAAAAAAAGCACCATTTTTAAGTGTATGTTCAAGTACTTTCTACCTCCTAATTCTGGAGCCTCTCATAGTGTTGGATTTGGGACTTCCTGCTTTGACCTTGGGACCTACACATTCAGCTTTGCCTGTAGAACCCTTAGACTCTGAAACCATGTTTTGAACCTGTTGCATGAAGAGGATTGAAGACTAATATCACATTCTTGGTCTAAGCAGCGCGGAAAGGTAAAGATATGCCCACAAAAGCAGGTCTGCTTACCCCATAGGGACATAAAAGGCAAGGTGGCCTCATGTCTGAGCTCAGGAAAAGAGAGAACAGGGAAGATCTGCTCCTCAGTGGAGAGTGAAGGAAGAAGCCTGCTTTGGAGACACAGTCATCCTGCCCATTAGTAAATAAACCCAGTGAATATAAGACTCTGGTCAATTGGCTTAGCAACTCATCCTTTTGAATGTAGGGATGACAAGGAGTGTAGAGTGGGTCAGAGAGAGAAACCAGAAACATCCTCTTTAGTGATTCTCCATGTGCACCGGGAGAGGGGAAGCCTTACTTCTGTGAGCTGAAGCTGAAGCGTTTGGAGAAGAGTGAAGATGTTTGCTTGAACAGCATCTGCAAGCCTGTCACACTCTTTACATTCATCTTGTACAATTTAAGTTGAGCATTGCCCCACTTAGCAGACAGGATAATCTACACATATCTCTGGAATGCTGTATGAAAGTTTCACCGTGTTCACACTGACACCTTGCGAATTGTTTCCAGTTGCCACAATAGTGAGAACGAACAGCAGAAGCCCTGCCTGTATTATTTTAATTAACTGGCAGTTGGGTATTCATTATATTGCATGCAGGTAATTATATGCTAGATGCTCTGGGGATATAGATAAGGGTATGACTGGGCGCTGGCTTGATAAAGGTCACAGTCTAATTCGGTTAAATGTAAGGCTTTCAAGTCGCTCTGCCCGTTTGACTACTAGGTCTCCCACTTAGTGTCCCTACACTTCAATTTCTTCAGCTGTGAAATGGAGATAATAAAATGATATAAAGCTTAAATTAGTGTGTACAGCGCATTTGGCTCTGGGCCTGGAACTAGGTAAGTGCTCAGGAGAGTTTGCTGTGATTATGCCCGTGACTACTGTTTTGTTACTACTCCTGCTCTTGGATAGTTTATGAATTACTAATTGCCTGTTAGCCTCATAATCACTCATCTGAGAAATAGAGTCAGAGTTGTCGTCTGCTGTGAGAGTTGCCATGTGACCTTGCTATCCCGCCATGTGACACGTGACCTTGCTATCCTAACTGATCAAACCAGGAACTGGTACCCATAACCAATGGTTTTGGATTGCTATCTTCTTGACATACTTTTGAATAGTAGAACTTTGTCAGCTTTGAAGACACTAAAGTCCTTTCACAGTTATGGCCTTGGTGGACTTGGTCGCCGTCAGCACCATGTGGCTGAGTAATCATTTGTTACACTGATCCTGCCCATCTGCTCCTGAGTTTGGGCACCAGACAGAAGCTGGTCTATGCCTTCCTCACAGTAACGCATGCCCGATGGGTCCCGTATCCTACCCACACAGCTCAATGATCTATCTCACAGGCATTGCCTTAACAAATATATTTATTCTTCATTGTGTCTTCAGATTTATAAGTGATTAAAGCACACAGGGTGGTGGGGGGGCAGGTGGATTATGGCATACCATTTGAGACCTACCTCCTTTGCCTAGGAAAGCCACATAGAACAATGGATCCCAATGTTTGTGTGTGTGTGTGTGTGTGTGTGTGTGTGTGTGTGTGAGTGGAGCAGGGGATGAATGTATCAGAATTACTTCCACTCCCACCCAACAAAACATCCTGAAAACACCACTCAGATAGAAAGCCAGTGAACTACTCAATTAAGACTCTTTATATTCCCCCCATTAAGGTGCAGGATTGCTTCCAACATGAAAAGTATAATTGTTCTGGCATGTAGAGATTTATGAGTCTTTACTGTTTAGGTTAAAGCTAGGCTGCTGAAATATTAGAGATCCTATAATACAGTGGCTTAAAAACAAGGAATTTTCTTTCTTTCTCATCTAAGAGTTCCAACATGGCTGGAAGCTCTCCTCCTTGTGTTCATTCAAGGACTCAGGTTCTCATATAGTTATTTTTTCTGACAGCTTCTAGGGTACTGTCGCCATCTGCATGGACTCTGCTGGATCGCCATCACATCCCTGTTTAGGCTGGTGGCAACGGGAATAAGAACATAGAGTAGGCAAGCTCACTGCCTTCAGGGCTAGGTCTGGAAGTGATACGGCCACATCTCTTCAATTCTATTGGTGAGAACTTTGCGCATGACTATTCTTAACTGCAAGAGAGCCTGGGAAATGTAATTTAACTGGGCAGTCAGGTGTCCAAGATGGGGGAAAATGATTTTTGGTGGGCAACCAGCAGTCTTGCCATCGATACCTTGTTGAGAAACGTGAGGTATACAATTATAGTGTCAAATATGTCTGTGACCAAAACATGGTTATAAAATTCCAGCTCTCACTGAGTTCTATCTATTCTTAGATAAGAAAAGGTTTATGATTTATTAAGATTAGAACTCTATACTCAGTTCATTCATATATATGAATATATATACATAATATACATACTCATAAATGTATCTTGATTAAATTCTCAGGTTGATACTGCAATAAAGATACTGAGAGAACGGAACGTGATGTAACAGTTGGTATAACATAAGGCATTTAAGGGTATGATTTGGGCTACCTGGGATTTTGTGCCAACACTGTCATTATCTGCATAACTTTGTCAATGCATTTCACCTTTCTGGGTCTCATTCTCCAAGTTCTCTAAGGTTTTAACAGTACAGGGGTCCCTGGATGGCTCAGTCGTTAAGCGTCTGCCTTTGGCTCAGGTCATGATCCCAGGGTCCTGGGATCGAGCCCCGCATCGGGCTCCCTGCTCCACGGCAAGCCTGCTTCTCCCTCTCCCACTCCCCCTGCTTGTGTTCTCTCTCTTGCTGTCTCTCTGTCTGTCTGTCAAATAAATAAATAAAATCTTTAAAAACAAACAAACCCCAAACAAACAAAAAACCAGTACAGTCCTGTCCTATTAATTTTACCTTCAAAATATACCTTAAAATCACTTGCTCTTCTTCTACTTGTATATCACCCTTGTCCCATCTCCTTCCAGAGTCTATAAATCCAATTCCTTTTCCTTTTCCAGCCCATCTCAGGCTGTTCTCAGATTTATCCCCAGTGCCTTTTTTCAGTTCCTAGACCACTCTGAGCCTTTCTTTCTCAGAACCCCTGCATTCACTGGCCCCTCTGACCATATCTCTCTCTTGTCCTTTGTGTGGCCATGTCCTCCTCCTCATCCTTCAGGCCTCAGCTTTGACATCACCTCTTGTAGAGACTTTCCTGATCACCCTGTCTGAAGTAGGCTTCTTCCAACATTGTCAATCTCAAACACAATTAACTTTCTTCAATCGTATTTGGTAATTATCTTCTTTTTTTTTTTTTAAAGATTTTATTTATTTATTTGACAGAGAGAGACACAGCGAGAGAGGGAGCACAAGCAGGGGGAGTGGGAGAAGCAGGCTCTCCCCTGAACGGGGAGCCTGATGCGGGGCTCGATCCCAGGACCCTGGGACCATGACCCGAGCCGAAGGCAGACGCTTAACGACTGAGCCACCCAGGCGCCCCAATTATCTTCTTTATTCATTTATTTATTTGTCCTCTTTCTGTTTCTCTCTTTGCACCATTAGCCTTCACCGAACTATTAGCTCTATTAAGGGAAGAGAAAATGTCTGCCTTATTCATCCTATTAACTCTATCACCTGGCACACACCCCTGCTCCTAGTAAGTACTCAATAAATATTTGTTGAATAAATTAACATAGAACTTTACAAATGAATGATCTGATAATTAGTTAATTAAAACATAATTTCATATATTTAAAATAAAAAAGATTATACTTTAAATTTTAGAGGAAAGATATTTAAAAGAATACATCAGTGAGCCCTGTTTTAAGACAAAAGTGATTTCATAATATGAATTCCTTTCTTTTATTTTGTCTACTTTGTTATTTCATATTTACTGTCCTATTTACCTTTAAATATTCTCTTATTTAAATACTTTCTCCACCCTGTTAAGATGGGGGATTTTGGGGAGAAAATTCATTATTCTTAGGCCTCATTTTGTTTTGTATAATTTTAATCATGACAGTCTTTATCAAATCCATGTTTATTTAAATATTTATTTCCTTTTGCATATGTTAGGATTGAATATGTTGTTTTAATTAGCGGCACTGCTTTCTTGTTGCTAGATGTATTGCTTTGGCATTTGACCAAAAGCAAAACAGAATCAACGCAGTGTAATCTATGGCAAGGAACTGAATCTCACTGCACAATAGCATTTCATCAGCTAGGGGCTAGGAGATGGCCTACTTACCCAAGGATGGGTTGTGGGCACTACAACTCCGTACTCACAGGCACTCGGAGCTGCCATTTTCGGTTCTCCCACGGAAATTTTTTGTCTGCCCTTGGTTTAGCTTATAGCTGGATGACAATGAAATAAAATAAAGTTGGAGGGAGAAAAAAAAACTGTCAAAAAAACACATTCCTTTAACAAGTTTCTGTTCTGGATGTTTTATAAGTGGAATATCAAACGTCTCAGACTCTGTAATGAGAGTTCATCATATAAATGTACACAGAGAATAAAACAAATCACGCTGTTGCTGTGTAGGGAAAATGGCAAATGCTTTTTCGTGAGAGCTGCATGTTACTTATTATTAGCTGTATATTACTTATATAGAGTACTGGCTGATTTTAGTATGGTAAATGATCGTTGTATTTTATTTATTGACTTACTATTTCAGTTACATACCGATACCCCTTTAACAAATGCTGTATTTGTTGAGTTCTTTCTCTGCCAAGGCACAATGGGGATTTTTTTTCTAAAGGCAAAAATGTCAGTTTCATTATTGTGAAAGATGTGAATACTATATTATGATTTTTTTAGAGAAAGGAAACCCTGAATCTGTAATATACACAATGTTTTTAAACCCAACTCTTTGCCTCTTTTTAACAGCAGGGCAATTGAAAGCTGAAAGGGGAGAGGGAGAGAGGGAAGCTGTTTCCCCAGGGCTCACACACCATCAGATCTTCACCCAGCAGTGAGGTTCTACTGCATGGAAATCTATCCATGCAAGAGGGAAAATGGTACACCAGAGCCTCATCATAATACCATTCTCTCTTGGGGGCAATTTAGTGCAAGGCATGGCCTTGTAAAGGTTCCCACTAAAACCCTATCATAATGTCACTGGGATTGGATTCCTATAGATATGAGATACCCTGACGTCAAGGAAGCCTCGCCATGCCATTTATAGATTTATTCTAAACTTTAGATTTGGGGGGCATATTTCTTAGTACTTACATGCATATCACTAAACGCTCTATACATTACACATCAAGCATTCTTTTTTAGGACATTTCTCAAAAGCAGATTCTTTTTCATAAGACAATGGCCTTATGTTTCTATGTGTAATGTGTCTACAGACCTTTCCTGTTAACGTTCCTGCTTTGTTTAATTCCAAGTAATGTGATAGAAGGGTCTACTGTAAAATTATTTGCAAATGTGAAAGTCATGCATTTTGTTATAGGTGTAGGCAGGGAGCTGACTTCAAGTTATTTTAGGCATAGAGTGCTTTTTTCCCTTTCTTTTCTTTCTTTCTTTTTTAATATCTAGGAATGGAAAGAAGAAGACAAATGCTTAGGGAACAAAAATCACTTAAG